>NC_136488.1:155330032-155692532 GCF_053919585.1 Euprymna scolopes
GCTTGACCATTCCCTCAAATACAAGCAAAACTGAACTAGTTCTAATAAAAAAACTAGAACAATTTTTTTTTTTAAATAAAAAGGATATTCTTACATTTTGGACGATGCAACCTTCAGATGCATTTTGTTGAACTCAGAAATCTTTATAATAAGTAGAAATAGTATTAAACCTCTAAAACAAGAATAGGGTTAAGATTCCTATCATTCATACTAATTGTTCGCAATGATCTGTGGCGCAACGGATATAAGTGCTAAGTAAATCAAAGTTTTAGAGAATAAAGATTCAATCTTCAGTATACTAAGAATACGATTATGAATTAAAACTATCTGGTCAAGACTGATGAAATCGTAAGCTACCACTGGATTAAACAAAGGGTTTCACTTGAAATTCTGCACAGATTTCCTTCCTTCTAACTTTGACAAGACGCATCTAAAGAAGGCCGGAGGTTACATTAGCTGGAAACATTGTAAGAATAACATCCAAGATGTGAAAAGTAGTCCGAATACAAAATTATTAATCCTCAGCTCAAAAATTTCTTTGCTGCATTATTTTATTGTTGACATGAACATAAAATACCCCAAAAAACATCCGATAGATCATATTGGAACAAAAAAAAAGAAAAGAGCAGCATTATCCCGTTTGAACTATGAGTTTCATTAGGCTAAACTCAAAAACTTATTTAATAATGTTTAGTTCTATGTTTAAAACAACTTGTGTACAAACAATCTATATATTAATACGACAGCGTACATATTTTTTCTGTGTCATGCTTTTTTTTTTCTTCCGAGTGACTGTCGTGACCTTCCATTTCTTGTAGTAAGTTATTTTACCAAGAATTCTTCACTAGTTTTGGTTTTAGTGATAGCTGAAGGAACTCGAGTTTATTTGTATTTGTATATATATATATATATGAACAAATGATTAATAAAACATGTTAAAAAACATCTTGAAAAAGAGTTAACATATTTAATTTTAAAAAGGAAGCACAAGCTTAATCCGCAGAGTTTCGAAGAAATACTCTCCTTCTCATCAGAGGGCAGGAATTAGCAAAATGCGGGATCGGATTTTGCATGTAAAAGTATTTAATGAAACCACAAGTCAGTCACAGATCTTACTTGGTTAAAAAAAAAAGGGTGAGGTAAGGGGAATAGGAGGTAAAAGAAAAAAATGATAAAGATTTCACATGAATGGATAGTCTGGTGAAGGGTAAAAAATCCAAGAATACTTGGTACTTCTGCTAGTATATATATAAATAAATAAATATATATATACACACACACACCTATAAATTTTTGTTTTTCTGTATTAATATTCATATTAAAAACCCTTTTCTATATATTAAGAAAAAAAGAAAATAGAACTTTATATATGGATCGTGGAATTGCATTCATCTGCACAAGATCTCGCTAATTTGCGTATTCTTTTAAACATTTTAATTTTAATTCCCTATTAGTTTTTTCGGTTTTCTTATGGGACTAGCGTGGGTACCAGGCGTTGACCGGGTGTTACGAGGTGTGTGTGCTCTTAAATCATAAAAAAACCCGAGCGGGGTGTAAAAAAAAAAGTTTTGGTAAGTTGGTAGGATTGAACCCGAAGCCCTGAGGCGAAGTTGGAAAATAAAATGTGAAAAAAACATGACATGTTAACCGCTCGGCCAGCCATAATGAGTTACTGAAAGATGTTTGAATTTATTTAAGAGAATTGACAGGTGCCCGCACTTAATGACGTCAAGTAGAAGTCGTAGAGTTAATATATAGCTATTCAGCAGTTAACATTTTCTGCGGGACAGTTTTTAATGAGGTCAATAACCCGGTTTGTTTTTTGCTTTTACCTAACTTTGGAGGGAAAACAGCTCCCCGTTTATTAGGGGAGTGGCTAGTCTTGAAATGAAAGCAACCATCTGATATGACGACGGTAAGCCGACATTGACCAAATGTTACATCGCTTTCTAGACCATTTGCCGTGGGCCAGGGATTCAAATAGTTTCGCTTCTTTTATACCAAAAAACGAAAGCAACATGCGGCAATCCCAAAATGTCGAATATTTAATGTTTCAAAGTCGGGCAAATTAAATAGACAGGCGACTCTGCTGTTAAGTCATAGATATTATCATTTAGACAGCATATAAAAAGTTTTAAAAATGAGCGACGGCCTCGAGAACCCGCCGGAAAAAGACCTTTTGCAGACATACACATTTTTTCTTATATATATATATATATATATATTATATATATATATATGATCATCTTTAGTTAACTTATGTTATTAAATTCATGAAGATATTCTACATTATTTATACTTGCGTAATATTTGCGTAAAAAGGTTATAGTAAACACAAACCTCTTTCTATATATATTTATGCATCCGTGCGTATATATATATATATATATATATATATATATATATATTTGTTTTAAAAATTTTGCCTACTAAACTATCAGTCTTTGGTCCACAGACATTAAACTTAATATATAGGGTATTTGAACCCATGCAATATCGCCGGGGGGAAATCGGTGCAAAAGTGTGAAAATTAAGAAAACGGAATTTGCCAGGTGAAAGTTGGATGGCATTACAAATATGTATGCATAACGTAATAGCTATTGGTTCACGTTTTGATTTTTAGCCTTGTAGCAAAAATGTCTTCATAGCTCAGGCATTAACATCAAAGTAAATCATAAGCTAAACGTTTTGGTTTTTATTCTCGGTGGTGTCGCACAAGTCATTTTTTTTTAAACTTTAAAATCATTACCATATAATGGGTCCAATATAATAAATACGGAATCTGCATTAATCAAAATATCATTTAAGTGTATTTCGCAACTGGGCAATGCTGGGCAGCCTGCTAGTATACATATTTATTTTTTCTTCACAAGTTTTGGTTTCAGTTCTTATTCAAGCTGATGCACTTAAGTCATGTGGATATATTTTTGCAATCACAACTTTATAATATAAGAATCGATAGAAACTTAACATATGAAATCTGCATAAATGAAATATATTTAAGCATGTTTTACGACCAGGTTATGCTGGGCATCCTTGCTAGCTTAGATAAATATTTTTGCTGTTTAAACAAGAGGTACAATATCAGGACATCTTTATTTACGCTGAACATTCACAGGATGCCAACATCAATATTTTACACATGAAAGAATCCACTGGAATTTCCACAGTTCCCACTAGTACTTTATTGTAAGCATTTTTTATTTTTTATTTTTTTATTTATCATTTTTCTGTAGAGTTCATCGGCAATCTCCCCTCTTACCACTACCTACCTGCCCATCTATGGATATCACACCATTTTCAAGGCCATCTGTCTCATCACCTAGACCAGATATATATAAAATCCAGACAATTTTGTCACCTGATTAATCTTTCTACCCCCATCCACACAAAAAATACAATATGATCGATTTGCTGGGGGGGGGGGCAGTTCTGCAATTTTCATCCACTGAAGACATTTTCGTACAAGTTATCTTCTATATTGTTCCATCCAAAGTCAAGAACTTTGGGAGTTAATTTCACATTATCTCATCATGCAATTAAATTTCTTATCTATTTCATAGGACTCCAACCTTTAATAATTTTAACATACCGTATATTTCGGCGTATAAGACGACCCTTAAAGTTAAAAAAAAAAAAAAAAAAAAAAAAAAAAAAAGTCACCTTTAAAAAAAATATTTCATACGATACCGGGTGTTGCAATCTCTAGCCTAAATGATTTCATGATTTAGCAGTCGTCTTATACAACCGATATATGATAACTAGGGCTGTGACAATAGAATGTTCTTTTCATTCTTTTGACTCTAGTATATATCCTACACAGACACTTAATCAACCGAGAACCATATCCGTCTATATAAAAGCTTACAAGATATCAAAGGATATATACTCAAAAGTCAAAACAATGAAAAGAATATGCTGTTGTCACAGCCCTAATGATAACTTAAAATTTGCCCCAATTTTGTACCTCGTCTTATCTGACGATTGCCTTATACGCCGAAATATACGGTATTTAAACAGTTTCAACCTTTTTTTGCAGCCAACTTGAACTTTCACCCCTTTTTCCTTTCCCTCTTATCAATTTACTTTCCCAATAACATTTCATTTTTTTTTTTTTTTTTAAATCTGTAAATGTTGTTGACTTTTCTTTATGTTTGAACCCTTTGTGTTTATTATTCTTGTGTCCTACATTGATTAAGCTACGGTGTTAACACAACTAGAATTTTAGTATTAAATTAAAAAGGTTTAATACGTCAGAGAAATGAAACCAAACCACTCTCACGTGGAAGTGAATAAATATAGATTTTCTCCAAATAACCATGACGTTTAATCTGAACGAGATAAGATGTTAGTTTGCACATTATGTTTTAAATGCTTTCTTGTATAACAAGTTTCAATATATTTTTTGTTCATAAACAATAACCGACCTTTTTTATAGTTTTACACATTTGAAAACACATACAATGGATTTTGTTCAATCTTGACAGATACTTCCCGTAAGAGTGCCTGCACATATAATAGTAGTAAAGCAAAGGTTGCGTAATCCCAAACCACACCTCCCCGAGTCGGTTGTACACAATTCTAGTGGCAAGGAGAAGTGACTGGAAACAATCCAGAGATAAGCGTAGAGCACATACATACAGCATCTAGTATTCTCAAATGGTCACCCATTTTAGTACTAACCAGGCTCAATGTTGCTTAACTTCAGTGATCTTACAGGAACCGGTGCGTCAACATGATTCTGCTGTATGTATGTATACTAATTTTCGATTTCATTGTTTATTCTTTCTCTCCCCAAACCATTTATATTATACTTATCCTACATCATATGACATTAGATCTTCTAGACCACTTTCTCCTATCTTAATTGTTCAATTTAAAATTCCAAATCACATTCTTTTTAAAATACATCTTGCAATGTATTTCTCATTTGACCACTATTCACCTTATTGACATTCTAGAGCCGCAAAGATACGGCAAAGAATCCGAAGGAAACTTGATAATGAGCTAAAAACACAGATGAAGTAAGCATAAGAAAACCCATATTTGAAAGCCTGTGCAGCAGTTCTTGTCACTAATGAGAAAAAACCCGGATATAACTATTTGTCTAAAAAATTTCATGTGAACGATTTCTTTTTCAACATTTGTTTTAAAAGTTTTGTTTTTAAACGTGTACACAACTTGAGCATTCTTTTTGGATTATGCCAGTAAGCTTGCACCCATATATTATCACTGCATAGTGGTTACTAAGATGGAATTCAGCTTATTCATATGGCTGACACAGACCATCTGATCATCTTAGGGATGATGGATAACTTGTGCTGGGAGTTTGTTTAAAGTGAAGCTGGTTTTGTAGAGCCACCGTCTCGTCCCAACCAGTCTGATCCAGCAGCAAAACCAGGTTAAAACAGCTGGACGTTAGATGGGATGCAGGAGCTGCTGACGTTTATATATATATATATATATATAGTGTCTGGTATTCCAAAATGGTCACTCATCTGGTATGAGTCAGGCTCAACATTGCTTAATTTCAGTGATCTAATAAGAACTTGCGAGTCAATGTGATTATGCCATATATAGGTGAAATCTATCTTATCTTACCTGAATGGATACCCTCCAAAAGAGTGCCTGACCACACATTGACGGTTAAGTGGCGGATAAAAATCTATGAGAAGTAATGCCGAGATAAGAGTAGAAATACTTGCAACAGAATTTCTTAAATTTCATGAATTTATTTTCTCATGCAAATTTCCTACTATTATTTGGAGCTTCAAGACAACTTCGAGCATGAAAAGAGTCATGGCCATCAGAAATGCTATCTAGCTTCGTGTGAATTAGAGAAACGTCTGTCATTGCAAGAAGGTGCTGAAAATCATCTAAAAAATAAATAAAATGAAGTGGAAATGCATAATTGTTATCTTATTCTTTAGAGAATGTAGCCTTGCTTTCCAGGGTTCTTAATGCATTGATGACTCAAATAATGGAAACTTTAGGTCTGATAGAGTTGCTTTCGACCTGGGACCCCATTCTTAAGGAATACGTGCTAGTAGAAGAGTTGCAGGAAAACGGTGAAAGACTGCAAATCCATTACCTTTCTAATGCATCTGAAAACAAATTGCAGAATGTTCAGATCTTGTTAAGCAGCAAATCTAGGAAGAAAGTCTGCAAAATCCTATGCAATAATAGATTCCACACCAGATTTATCCCATGTTGAGAAAACGTTACTTAGTTTGCCATGAGTCAAAATTTGAAATTGTAGAAGAATTTCTGAAATTTGTAGTGATAAAAAATCTAAAATTGCTCAAATGATTACTGAAACATTAGAAAGTGATGCTATTCCACTTGCTGATTGTAAGGCACAAGGTCATGACAATGCGGCAAACTTATCAGTTAATAAAATGGTGCACAAGCAAAAATATAATAGAACCTTACTGCTACATTCCCTTTTTGTGGCTGCCACAATTTATATAGTAATGATACTGATGTATTTTAGAAGCAATCACGTACTTTGGAACTATACAAAAAACTATATACCTTATTCAGCTGCAGCGCCAAGAGGTAAGAAATATTAATATTAAAACAGATTGGTTGTTTCATCACATATCTGATATAATATTGAAAAGTTGAAGTTATTAATCATCTGATTTCTAGTGTTGAAATTTAAATGATCTTAAGAGTTTTATTTAATTTTATAAAATCCACAGACCTTTTAAAATATTTATTTCTCAGAACGTAATATAGTGCAACTGAATTATCTAGATATGACCAGTATTTGAAGGGGTGGAGGAGAAAAGGTCTAGCACCAGCACATGTTTTTCTTCAAGGGTCTTGCTCTCAACACAGTAACATTTTGAAGGTGGTCGCCACTATAAGTAACAGCATATTTGCTAAATCGCCCACCTTGAGATGGTTGCCTCTGCCAGTTCCATAAAAAAAAAAAAAAAAAAAAAAAAAAAAAATGTAACCCGATTGCTAAATAAACTGCCAAGACTCTGCATGTACAACTTTTGCTTTTATTTCCTGGTTTTCTTTTTGTCGGGTGTCGGATTTTGATGCAATACCCTGTACATGCTCTCATCTATTGTATATTTTTACCAGCCTGGGAGGATATCATCACAAACAAACACATACTACTATAACATTTAAAGGAGGAAGTAACAACAGAGGATAGTATCACAATAAAAGAATACAACCTCAAAAAAAAAAAAAAAAAAAAAAAAAGACTGAAGAAAAGGTAGTACAATAAGCCCTTCACTACACCCCCCCCCAAAAAAGTTACTCCTGGGTGAATGATATATATTATACTGCCCCTTCCAAAAAATTATAGTAAAGCTTGGGAGGTGTCACCCTCCCATTATAAAAATAAAAAAAAAAAAAAAGTAATGGCTGGATGTACATAAATACTAAACTACCCATAAATGAGGAGGCAGTGCCTGATAGGATGGCATCATAACAGAACATACTACACCACCCCTCTCCAAAATAGAGGTGGTAACTTGGGAAGATACCCCCTAAAAAGGATGAGCCAGTGAAAAATAGATACTTTACCCCCCCCCCCGCTAAAAAAAAAAAAAAAAAAAAAAAAAAAATGAAGGTAATCCATAGGAAAAGGATTACATGATAACCAAACATACATATCTCCTACCAAAGAAGGATGTAATGCCTAGGAGGACGGTCACAGACTGAACTGAAACTACACTATCATTACCCCATTGAAAGATAATATACATTAAATCAGGTTTTTTTTGTTTTTTTGGTAGTTTTTTTTTATTCATTTAAAAACGCCTAGTCAAATTTTTTATGGCTGCTTCAGCTTTTGGCTATGTGATGACAAAAGGATAGCCGATAACACTTATTTTCCAACACTTAAATGGCCTTGTGCCTAATTTCTTGTAAAATGTAATTTTTTATATTTCTGCAAATAAATATTTAAAAGTGTAGTATCTGTTCTCAACATTCCAGCAACGTCAGACGTTTTATTGACAAGACTATTGCATATATACAAGAAAATAGAAAAATGCAAATTACGAATGTACGTTACAGAATATTAATTTATTAGAAACCATTTTATGCAAATTAACACCTCAAGTTGCTAATAAGTTACTATATATACCATATTTAAAAATGTCATATTTTAAGATTCAATAAGAATAAGGTGTTTTGGTGTTATAGTTTGAAAAGGTGGAGAAAATATGTGCATTATATATATCTAAATATATATATTAGTAAAAATTCTGAAGCCATTTTATTTTTTTATTTATAATATTTTGCCTTACACTTGTTTCGTTAAATGGTAGTAAAAACACCATACAACTAAGAGTTTATATTTCTTTAAAAATAAAAAAAAAAGCAGGAGATTATTTTTCTTGGATTAAAGATAAAAGTTGTTGAAAAGAAATGGAAATCCTTGATATATTGGAACCCTTCTGGAGTATTAGTAAGAATTTTAAACCCATAATGATATAACATTTAAACGCCATATTTAATTCTTTCTAATTATAACCATGCTTACTAATTTTAGAGTAAAAAATTAAAGGCAAAAAATTTTTTAAATGTAGGGGATATTAATAAAGTTATATATCTAATCAAACTAAGTTTGCCCATCAAAAGGCTTCATAATTGAACGAATCTGAAATTTATATTATATATATATATATATGTGTTTGAGAGAGAGAGAGAGAATGCAAAGCACTGTAAGCAAATGGAGCACTTTTGGTAATTGAGTGTTTATAAACATTTTGCTTATTTACAAATTATTCATGGCTGAATGGATAGGAACACCGATCATCTACTACATAATAAACTTGATGCTTGCTCGAAACACTTGCCAATCTCGTCACACTGAAGAGCTGTTATTCAACAAGACAGTGTCTATGGATGACATAACATTCAATATATATATATAAAAAAAAATTTAAAAAAAAGACAAATCAAGAAATATAAGACTGGCTGACCTAATTACAGATTTTTTAAACAACTACCAATACAAATAAAAGATTGTTTTTTATGTATCAATTTAGTCCCTGTTGAAAACTAGTATCACGATATTCTTTTGTACCATAAAGTTAGAGTCACACCTAATCCAATGTAAAGTTTGTAAAAGTATCTTGTGTAGTTTCTGACTTTTTACTTCATAGAATATTAATACCGACTTAGCATTATTCAGAATTTACTTTTAGTCATAACCATCTCCATCATCAGCATTATCAATATCATTATTAACAGTAATTAACTTCACTATGAAGCAGCCTTCATATCTGCCAAAAATCGTTTACCAACATAAACTGCCATCATCATCAGTAGTAACAGGAGGAGAAGGAAGAGCATATTCAACTTTCATTGTTTAAATTTGTTAAATATGCTGTTTGTTTTCTATTTGCATTATTTTATTTCAATAATTATTCCATCTGTCGATGCTTTACACAATTGCATTTTTATTCCAGCTGTCTCCTAAGCAACTTGAGTTAATTTTAACTTTACTCTATGAAGTAATCTCCACCTCTTCCCTTCCTCGATTAAATGATTAACATAAGATGTAAAAATAGCCATTCCCATCACGTTTTTTTTTTTACAATTCTTTGTCATGCCAGTTGTTCAATTCAAAGTTTAAATACTGCATCTTTCATTACAAAAATTATTCAATCTATATAATATTCTGCTTGTTCTTTCTTTAGGCCATCCGTTACACTTTGAAAAAGGCTAGATACAATTTTTGAAGGCCAAACTGCTTCAAAAAAGACCAAAATTTGCAAAAATTAATCTTAAAAACCAATATGGCAACCCTAGACAAGAATATGAGTGACATCCCTTTAATGTAGCCTCGTTTTCAAATATTATAAGTCATATATGATCATTTTTATAAGGGCGTGAGAAAGGAACTCAATTTCTATGTGCAGCAATTCTTCAAAGAAGTCGACGAAATGTTAAGGGAACATTCAAAAGAAACGGGGCAAAAAAAAATATTGTCTGCCAAGAAGTGCTGAACAGAAATAAATTAAAGATTGTCTCTTACAATGTGATTTTATTTGTATTGAACTATGTAGCACAATATTATTTTGAGCATGTATTAGTACTTATTAATTCATCTCATTTGAGTCAACCCTATATTTAAAATACAATGGACACTATCTTCATAGAAATACTAATAAACTCATTTGCTGCATGTCAGTTTTTCTGGCAAACTTTTTGCTATGTAGAAAAATATCAGCTGTATCAAAACACATTTGTTGCGTAAATATATTCCTTATTCTGTGGAATTTCCATAGATCCTGCTAGTATTACACTACCATATTTTTATATAACTTCACTTTGGTTGAGTCAGCCTATGCCAGTAGATATATATGAAATACTGACAAATTCCGAATTCCAGAAGTGGTGCTGTAACTCATGATTTTTCCTAATGGTTGGATATGTATAATGATTGCCACACCTGTATATGTGTACACCACCTGCTATTCCCAAATGGTCACCAATCTGATATTGACCAGGCTCAACAACGCTTAACTTCGGTGATCTAAAGAGAACTGGTGGGTCAATATGTTTATGCCATTTTATGTAAGCTCTTTCATAAATAACAGTAATTTCAGCTTCGCTCCGAGAAACGCCCTTAATTTTTAAAAATCTGATTACTAACAAACAAAACTATTATATTAATAAAAAAGTAATTTAGTTGCCAATTATGTGAAGACCAGCGATAAATACTGAAATTACTAGGAGTCAAAGTAATACGGTATTGTTTGTTTCTAAAGAAAACAATTCTTCTTTAAAGAAAGAAAAGAAAAATATTTTGGGAATAAACGAATCAAATACGCTTATTCAAAAAAGAATCCATTGTTTATGATTAATCAGCAATTGTTTATAGCATTTAAACCCATTATTCAGGATTAATAAGCAGCCGCTTGTATCATTTCATTGAAACATTGTAAATAGTTCTCCAAAAGAAAACTGTTTTACTCATAATATGCAAATAGCTAAGATTTCTTTTAAAGATATAATTGTTTATCTCAAAGCTTTTTTCATTGTTTTTAATTACTTTATTTTTGCCATTTAATTCACATAGTGTGTCCGTACATAGCATAAACACAGATGTAAATTAAAAATATTCAGTTTTTAATTCTATATTTACAACGTTA
Organism: Euprymna scolopes; assembly: GCF_053919585.1. NCBI lineage: Eukaryota > Metazoa > Mollusca > Cephalopoda > Sepiida > Sepiolidae > Euprymna > Euprymna scolopes. The sequence continues at coordinate 155,341,165 of NC_136488.1, forward strand.
GGGTCTAGCAAAGAAAATGAATATTTTTTTTTTTTTTTAAACTAAAAAACGTGTCTGGATGACTATTTTATAAATAGACATGAATATTTATACATATTTGTACACGTCCCTAAAAAAATGAAAAAATTAAGGTAGATTTCAGTACATGAGTCAAAAATCGGAAACTTGAATTTAAAAAAAAAAAAAAAAAAAAAAAAAGTCTCGAGTGCTTTAAATTGAAGATATTTAAGTTTAAAATGAGAATTTCTATTTCTTTTGCAATCTGTTCTAAATGCAAACATTAATTAAGTTTTTTTTTTAGTAATAATAAAAATAAAAAATAAATTTAAAAAAAAAACACTTTTCAAATAATCATGTAACATGGTTAACAGAAATCGGTAAAATAAAACATAAAACAAATGACTTCACTGCAATAAAATTTATTTTTCTACCGATCTGCATAGTTTTAAACTTCTGAAAGTTTTTTTTCTTAAAGTATTTCTTTTTTTATTTCAATATAAGATTTCATCAATATCCCGTCTTTCGGAGACAATGAAAAAACAAAAAAAAAAGGTTGGATCCCCTTACTACGATGTTAATCAAGTGAGGTGAGTTAGGTCCAGTGTTTTATCACATCTCTAGGTAATGCCAGGAGTGGTGGACCACTCTTGCAAAATTGACAATTTGAATGTGGGAAAATGAACATCTCCCCATCTCAAAAGCGAACGCTTACATGGACCCTTTTATATGGCAATGAAGCATGGACAACCAATAGCAACCAAGAACAAAAACTGAACACATTTCACATGCATAGTCTGGAGAATTCTTGGAATTTCTTAGAAAGACAAAGTTACAAATAATGCTGTGGTTCACCCTCCATCAACGACGTCTACACTGGATAGGCCATGTGCATCGCATGGACAATGGGTGACTCCTAAAAGACATTCTCTATAGTGAATCTACTACTGTCAAAAGGAAAATCAGTCGTCCTCACCTACGCTATGTCGACATGTGCAAACGCAACATAAAAGCATACGATATTGGTCCTGCCAGCTGGGAGCCCAAAGCTAAAGTCTGTAACATCTGGAGACAAATGGTAACCAAAGGCTTGACCACTCAGGAAAGGTCTATTGCAGGACGGGCAGAAACCAAAAGACTATTCAGGAAGGCCAGTCAACAAGACGCACCAACCTTCACCTGCGATGTCTGGAACTAACAATGTAGATTGAAAATAGGCATATTCAGCCATAGAAGACAGGTGTTCACCCACAATCTCTACAGGCGTAACCCCATAGTCTTGTAGACTGATGGATGTCAACAGGTAATATCCAACAAAGCTAAAAGAGTGCTTCACCTGCCCCTTTGTGTGGTTGGGGTTTTTTGGTCACAAAAAAATTATTCACTGATTCTGTACTCTACAAACCAATTTCTATCGAGAATATACCAAGGGAGGATTCCAATTGTCTTGGTTAAGATGAAGATATACAACAAGTATACTCACACTAGAGTGTAGTTTTGCATTGCTACTAGTTTTTCAGATTGAATACCCAAAAAATGAATATCTAATAGCAGAAAACCGTGATCAAAACTCATTTCTTTGGTAAAAATGACCCCCAGACACTACTTTGTAGTGTTTGAAAGTTATGTCGGAAGAGTGAATGTTTGACCAAAGGATTAGGTTGAATAATTCTGTGATTATGCTTGTATCAAGATTTACGACCAAACTTTCAGATATTAGTTAACTTCTATAATCTTTAATTAAAAGCAAACAATTTATAACTTAAAATTTAATAGTTGAAATATCAGTACACTTATTAGACAAAAAAAAAAATATATAAATAAATATATATATATATATATTAGTAATTTATAAAATATATATGGTGATTAAGCTACACTGAATATTCTGCGTTTCATCCACTGTAGGATTCGTCAGGATTATGCGCGAATTTTGTGGTTGCTTCTTGTTTTTATATAGGTTGAGGATTTCTAGTTAGCCAATCAGCTTTCTAGTATCCACCGCGCCCCCTCCTATCAGCCAATGGGCATGCATTTTATCGAACAAAGGATCTGTTTTAGAACTAGGTTAGTGGTTTAAAGTAGATCTTTTCCCTCTTTTTTTTTTATATATATGAATATACCTATGTGTACACACACACATGCACACATATATACATATACATACACACACATATGTGTGATCGTTTATGTATATTCATGTTTATTTAATTTATTTATTTGTTTGTTTTCTATTGTTATTGTTAGTTTTAAAGCTATTTTGTATCGCTATCCTAGAGTAAGTTTTATTTTGTGAACACAGTTGTTTGTTATTTCTCGTCTACAGTTTAATAGATTTTGGAGGTTCTTTAAAGTACAGGATAGCAAATTTTTCATGGAGGCATAATTTACATGGGTCGTATATACACACACCTTTTTATAGCGATTTGGCGGAGGAGAGGGAAGGGCTTTTCTGAGATTTAAAAATTTTAAGAAAAACAGAAAAAAGTTTATTTTTTTGTTAATCTTCCAGATGGAAGTTGATTTTTCGGAAAAGTTTTAGTTTCTTTGGATTATATTTCATAGGATTCTTTTCAAAACACACATATACAGTTCCAAGAAGATGGCGTGGGGAGGGGGCACAAACTTGACATCATAATCTTGGTAGCTATTTCAGCTTGACCCGGGATTGATTTGACGGCTTTTTTTTTTCTACAAAGAAAGAAATTTGAAGCAAGTTTGTTTAGTAAGAGTAATGGAATTCACTTGGATTTAATCCTTATAGTTTGCAAATACATTTTATATTCAAGACAAACTTACTCATATACACAGAATCGGAGAGATAAATTATAATCTTTGGCAATCCTGAATTTTGTGTATGCGATAATTTATCTTGCTCCTACGGTGTGAAGATGTGACACAAGGGTCGGGAAATAGGATTTAAGAGCCAGTACCCTAGAGAAAGAGCATTCTGGCCTGTCCTGGCATTCCCTAGTAAGAGTGTCTCAGGCGATTAGCCTGAAATTAATCTTTCTCAAAGAGAGATGGCAAAGCCTGGGAGTGTGATCCTCCTAGAACTGCACAGGGTGAGCAACATACTGCAGACCACTGGGAAAAGGTCATTTTAAAAATGGTCTAGATTCTGTCAGTTTTGGCATTGAGGGTGAAAATTTCCTGGGTTAAGGTGTTTTATCATCAGAATTGTTCTAGTTCCTGTGAGAATACACTCAGTTATGCATATATGTTTAGTAGGTATCACAAACAAGCCTAGCGCGAAAAATGAATAAATATAGTAAAATCCCTTTCAATTCTAACTTCTGACTCATTTAGTTTTTTTGGTTATTTTGATAAAATTTCCATGTAAACCAGAATTAATCTTTTCTCTTTATAAATTTACAATTAATTCTTATGTGTCATGAAGTTTTCTTCAAGGTTACTTCAAAGTAATTATTTACATTTACAAGTGATTTACTTAAGAGTATGAGAACATGCAATTCTGTTTATTTATCACAAATGAAGCACATGTTCATGAATTTACATAGAATAGCACAAAAGATTTATATTCAAAAGATAACAAAAATCCAATATATATATATATATATATATATATATATATATGGGAAAATATGTTTATTCGATTATATTTCACCTTTTATTCATCCCAATCCTTTAATTTATGAATCTCCATGTAACTGCAGAGCATATACAAATAACAAAAGTCTATATTCCAAGTTGCTGACCATCTTACCGCTTATTTTTTTTTTACTTAAATAAACGTCAAGATGGTCAACATCTTGAAATTTGGAATATAGACTTCATTTATTTGTACAAGGCGGCCCACTTAAAAGTAGCCCAATCTCTCTAATCTATGCCTTTTTAGATTAAGCCTCCTAATTTCTTAAAATCGACATTTCGCTGCAGCAGAGAATAATTATGGAAGCCTATCTGTGCACTGGATCAATTAAGGAAACGCAACAGGCATTCCTGGAAAAATACTCAGAGAGAAAAGCACCAGCAGAGCTTGGTAAAGAAATGACCTGAAACAGGCTCTGTTGAAAATGTGAAGGAGCAAAGACCTAAATTAGTCCGGACGCGAGAAGTTGTCAGTGATATCCAACAGCAGATTTTAAGTCCACAAAAGTCAACTAGGAAACTATCCCAGCAAGTCGGTTTGTCACAAACAACATGTCAGCGTGCACTGAAATCTTTGAGCAAGAGAGCATACAGAATAACATGTGTTTAGGAGCTGAAGTTACCTGATAAAGATAAACGTCTTCAGTGTTGCAAGTGGCTATTGAGTATGGTTGAAAAATTAGAGAAAGATTAGACATCGGGCTACTTTTAAGTGGGCCATGCTGTATATATGTGGGTTATAATATACCGGTCACATGACCATTAAAATTCATTACAGTTACTCGGCCCAGCATTAGAATTATTCATAGTGAAAGGTAATATAAATACATGTGTAAAAGGTATGGATTTATCACTGGAAGAAATTACATTTCATGTTTAAAAATGCTGTTATTACTCCAATACATTAAAGTTACACACATATACATACACATGAAATAAGCATTTACGTCAATATGCATTAATGCCTTACAGTTTACACAGTTGATACTACAGTGTTTTACAACAGATGCACACAAAATAAATAAAATCAATGTGAAAAGAAATAAAGACCAATTTTTTTTGTGGGAGTCACTACTTTATCAAGGCTTGAAGGCCAATCGAGGATAAGAGTTAATGAGTGTAAGGTGATCAGCAAGACAATAGCGTAGTGATCAGCAATTATGGAAATTGGGTAGAATTTAATTATTTAGAGGGGGGCAGCTCAACAAGAACTTGTTCACATTGGACTTGAAGACTACCATGTTGTAGTCAGCTGGAAAGATCAGTCGTAAAGAGTTTCACAGATGGGCAGTTCCAGGAAAGAAACTTTGTTCATGAAATTTACGCTTAGTTTTAGGCACAGAGAGAGTGGGGGAAATTGATAGTGATTTTAGCTAGACAAGTGCACATTGAGAATCTTAAAGAGAAGACCATAGATTGAAGCTCAGTCGAGCACTTGCCATGAAAATAACAATTGAGTAAAGAGACGTTGCAGGGAGGAAAAAGGACATCACCTACTAGGTTTCAAAATCTGTCATGGCAGGAAAGTGTGCTCCGAGCAGCTCCTGCCCAGATGTGGCAACAATACACTAGTATACGAATGTACATGTCACTTTTGATTTAGTATTATTAGACTAGGTGAGTATTCAGGAGAGATGGAGAAATGTATAAGGTCGTATAGTTTATTGAAGCCTTCCATAACTAAAAAGGTCCGATTTTTATAAATACTTACTACAGAACAAGTAACAAACTAAACACAGACCAACAAGAGCATACAGGTGTTAATCGTTGTCAAATGTTTGACAAGACTGATCGAAATGGCAAATATCACGTTCATCTCACTAATACAACGCCAAAATAGATGTTTTCTTTTTATTTTATTGTAAACTGAACTTAGCCGTTTGGATTGGTTAGATTCTCTATTTTTACAGTCTATATTAAATGGTCAACAATACAAATTTACACAACAAAATCATGTGGTTTTGCCAGAGATAAGTAACTTGAAATCTAATATCAATACTTTTTTTTTCTTTGCTTCATTTTACTTCAACGTTCTCAAAAATCAAGCAAACCCTTCAAAAAAAGTTAACATTTGATCTCTACATGAGATACATAGATACTCGAATATTCAATTAAATCTCCTTGACATCTCAAATGTTCAGTTAGTAAAGAAGTTAATGTTAATTTTCTTCTTCACAATTTGACCAGTTTAAAATATTATAGTATATCTTTCTTGTGGTCTCTTGGTCTTACTGGACGCCAGGATAAGAATACATCAAGTTTGGTGGAGTATCCAGCTTCGTGCTGTTACTATAGCAAACATCACTTGAAGATGCACCATCCCTCGTATAAGATATTGTAGGTTAACCATACAGAGATCTTATTTGGGCCGTGAATATAAAATGTGATTTTGAATATTTAGTCAGCGTTTACTTGTAGGGAAAAGTATCCTTATGTCAGGTTGTCCTGACAAACCCTTGTACAGAGATACTGGAGAACAGTGTCTAGTAAGCATGAATTGACACTTGACAGATAGATGTACGAGGGACATTCCAAAAGTAATGCCTCCTATTTTTTTTCTTCTGTCTGAATGGATCAAAAAGGATTGCAAATTGCATTGTTATGATGACTGAACTTATGTATGCATCACCTAAAAGTTTCATCTCTTTGCAGCAGATACTGATGGTGTGAGACTAAAAAAGCAATCCCTGTCATAGACATGCATTAGAAGCAGAGATGTATTACTGAATTCCTCCAAGCAGAAAAAAATTGAACCGATCAACATTCACTGGTGTCTGTTGAACGTTCACTAAGTTGATGCAGATGTCAGCACAGTTAGGAGAAAGGTTTGTAGATTTCAGAGTGGTGACAGATGCGAGTGACAAAGCATTCTTTAGACTTTTACGACTGAGGCATCAAAAGAAGCTGGCAAAAGTGCATTGCAAATGGTGTCGACTATGTAGAAGAATAAATTCTGGAGCACAAAAGATTGTTCATTTTAATGGCACTACTCCTGTTTTCATAGCTCTTCAACGTTTGTTTTGGAGTTTAAAAATAAAAATCCTTAGTTTTGGAACGGCCCTTGTAAACTAACATTGCATAGATAATGTGCTTGCAATGAAAATTAAAATAGAAAGATATTCTTTGGATGTCTCGACTCAATTTATACCTTTAGTGATAGAAATGCTACAGAATGAGCCAGGAACAATCATTAATGGAGTCGTTAAAGTTTACAATCCTTTCTACAAGCCAATCATATTTGGTACAATTAAACTTTAGTTCGTGCCCGACTTGTCTATCAAGTTTCAGTCACGAAATGTCCAACAATGATAAGCACACCTGGATGCGACACGCAAAATAACAGACACTCCTGTTATTACCATGATTTTAATTGTGAAGACCCTCTTCAGTCCAGGGATGATCTGAAGATCATTTTGATGGGTACTACCTTTGAAATTACTTATCTAAAAGAGGAAGTGAAACCCATTCAGGATCATATTTGCTACCAATATGTCATCTCTAAAATGGCTCAGTATATTATTGAACGATGATAAAAAAAAAAATGGACATTACTAAAACTTGTTGGACAAGTTTGCCATAGACTGAAATTAATTTATACCAAATATGTTTGGACTGCAAACAGAAATTACAACTTTATTAACAATTCCACAAACATGTTTTTTCATACTGCATTTCAAACGTAAGTAAGACAAACCAAAGAAAATTGGACTCTATACATAATTTTAATCTAATCCACAGACCCATGGCATGACGGAAAAAAGTACTAGGTAAAATTCACTTCTAAGTGACACTCTTCTGGAGGTTGAAGGTTCAATCTTCAGTACGGGTGATACTAATAGTTGTGAATTACTTAGTACTTTTACCTGCTCATAGCTAACGGAATGAGAGCATTCTAATCTGGTGGCTTAAATAAAGAGTTCTGTCCAAAATTCCATACAGATTCTAGAGTTCAGAAATATTTCCACAGTTCAAAAAGATACACCTGAAGAAGGTCGGAGATTACATCAGCTGAAACATTGTGAGAATAACGAATCCAATCTAAAACTTAGACACATTGTCACAATGAATTTCCATCAAGGTTGATCATGTAATTAAAAAAAAAAAAAAAAAAAAAAAAAAAAAAATTGTGACACTAAACTTAAGGATGGATTTGGTTGGTTGGTTGGTTGTTTTTAATTTACGGTATATCAACCCTTTTCAGGTTATTTAATGCCGAATCCAGTTATTTTGAAGGCCCTAACAGGTACTACCACTCCAGGTCAGAGTGGACTTGGGAGCAATGGCAATTAAAGGGTGGCTCAACACTCCCCAAAGCCCTAAAGCTGGGGCCTCACCATCGGATATAGTTTAAGGTCATATCTAGGACCCTTAAGGATGGAAGGCTGACAAACAGGAATTCCCTAAAACATACGAACATATCTCCAAAAATCAAGAAATTCTAGAGACCATGTCTGATAAACTTTTCATTTGACACTTATTTCTGAGATGAGATAGAATGGTTATTAATTTTTTTGCATAGTATATATTTTTTTTTTTTTGCTGAAGTGTCCATGGAGGTAAAGATAAATTGTTTAGCACTGTTCACTTCATAAAACACTGAATTAGATTTCAATTTTCGTTATTTTGTTTAGGTTTGGTTTGAAAGACTAAAAATTTTCTTTTTAAATAATAGCATTCTAGATTCTTTAGACTGTAAGGGTCTCCTTTGAATCGAGTTATTTTTATTACGTTTCAAACTCTTGGCCTCATTTTAGTTCTGGTTATGTTCACCACATCCGCATCTTGATTTAGGGTTGCAGGTTCCAATCTTCTGGTACATAACTAAAGTGCCTATCCACTAGATATAGTCTAGAGTCAATTCTACCTAAAGATTGAGAGTTCAATAGTTAGTGTAAGTACTTAAAAATTATTTCATGCACAATATTTTTAAATTGCAGAATGAGACCAGTGACATCACTGTCCACATAAACAAATAACTTTGACCAACATGACAAGTACCAAAATTCCACCCCTTCACTGTAGAGATCCCCAGATGGTAAGAAAGCTTGTACTCTAATAGTTTCCTCAAACTGCTAACCTTTGACATTCTCTCTGTTCCCCGGCATTACTATCATGCAAAAATTTAAATGTCATTTGAACAGATATCTTTTCTTTTAATTCCATTTTCACCTCAAACAAGGCACAGTGCCACTTTTATGCATGAGGCTACTATTGGGGGCATAAGTTGCAGAGATACTATGTAGGGAGTTGAGCAGCAAGATAGGTGCTAGATACCATAATACTTCTTTGCACCTTTTTATAAATCACAAAATTTTAGCCAGATTGGCTCAGTAGTTTCCGGAAAATAGTACAACTGACAGCATTCCAAAAGTAATGCATCCTATATTTTATTCCACCAGAATGGATCAGAGGTGATTGCAAATTGCATTATAACTTATGCATTCATGACCTGAAAGTTTCATCTGTTGCAGATATTGACGGTGTGAGACTAAGAAAATACCCCTTGTCATGGACGTGCATCAGAAGCAGAGATGCATCATTGAATTCCTAGCAAAAGTGCACCGAGAATGATAGTGACTATGTAGAAAAATGAAAACTAAAGCACAAAAAGGTCGCTCATTTTAATGGCACTACTCCAGTCTCTGTAGCTCTTCAACCTCAACTTTTAAAAAGATAGGAGGCATTACTTTTTTTTTAAAACTATTATCATTGTGTGTACATAGTTTTGGAAGTTGTTTTAATCTTAAACTTTATAAAAAAATAAAATAAATTAAAGAAAAATATTTTGTCAGTAAGTCATTTAATTTCCTATAATCTGAATCAACTTTCTTGAACTCCCAATAGTCTGGAGTTTTCAGGGATTTAGAAACAAAACAGCATATTAAATCATGATATACATAGATATTGGTTGATCCGGGTTTTGATGAACATAAGCTGCATGTTATCAAAGTGTTTTTCAAAGTAAATTTGAGTAGAGAAAGACCGTCAAGACAACACACATAAATGGATTCATTTGTCTTGAAATTCCTCCATATCTCAGACTGATCCATTTTATTGGAGGGTTATCCTCCAAATGTCTATCTTTTTTGAAAGTTTATGGATTAAAGTCTTTATCTTTCATTTTATAGATCAATTAGGAACTAAAGACGATAATCCTTATCCGTTTTGTTTTGCTTGCGTTTGACCTAATTTCTAAATCTTAACGTTATGCACACAAGTTGCTTTGGGTACAAAGAATTGTTCTGTTTTTGTTTACCTTAGTTAAACAAGATAACTGCACTAAATGCCATGGGTGTTTAGCAAAGATTAAAGACTTATGTTGTGAGTTTAATTTACGTATGCAAATGTATATGAATCCATTATATAAAGGTCTAGTTGGGAATGGGGCAAACATTCACCTGCTATCATACGTTCCATTCGAGAGACTAAAATTCTAATCGCCCCCTCAAGTGCTTGCATCTCTTGCATTTGGTTCGCCGGGTATATTTGGAGGGTAGTTTTTTTTTTTTTTGTTTTTTTTTTTAAATTTTTTCATGAATCCAGTTGCTCCTATAATTACTGAAATAAAGATCTTTCTAAGATTCCAGTTTATTTTCATATCATATATAAGAGCTTGTTATTATCTTTCGCTTCTCTCAACTCTAACCAGCATCATTAGGAACACTATATCTGTCTATCAATGTTTTTTAAATGCAAGAAATGCATTTCGATATTGAAATATATGAACTTCCTTTAAAAATTAAGTAGATGCTATGACTGGAAATCGAAATAAAAACCTAGACCTCTTCAGTCTGATGTTCTACAGACTAAACTATTCAGATTTTCTTTAAATAGATCTTAAAACATTACCTTGAAAAAATAATTATAGCTTTCATGTGACATCATAGATTTGCTTTACGTAACGTTTTAAAACATATCTATACATATACAATGCGTCAACATATAAATTATAAATAAAGAATTTGTATAGATATCCGTTAATATAAAAGAAACTGTGTGTACGCAAGTTCGTTCCCTGTAGACTCCGAAATGGCTGGGCTGGTTTTTATGACAGTTCACACAAATGTATTTTATGTATCTGGCAGTGTTCTTAGATTTTGTATCAATGTCTTCAAGTAGCGATAATCAATAATCGAAAAGTCCAATGAAAGGAACAGGCGATTATGACCAAAGTTAACACTTTATACAACCTCACATCACAAGTAGATTTCACAAGTTTTATTACCACACAAGTAGAAAGGCCCAGTATATAAAATCAACAATAGGTTTTTTTTTATATGACAGGGGTGTGTTTGAAATTAATTTTTCTGTTTAAAGCACAATTGCACCATGATACTTGACTTCTGTCTTAAACTTTGATCCAAGCTATTATATATAAAAATCATTTTCTAAAATCAACAGGTTCTCTACAGTGCAATGTAGATCACAATATATTGTGAACTAAGTCACTACATGGAGGCATATGAAGCTTCTTCCTGGTCCACCACAATGGGTCCCCAATTAGAGCAGGTACTCAATTCGATTTAGAAATGGGTGATTTCACCTATTTTGATGATGATTAAAATATAGGGAGTGTGAAACATTAGTTGATCGTTCAATCCCGGGCAACGTCAGGTCTTCCTGCTGGTATAATTCTAAAAGTGCCCATTATGACGCGTCTGAATTGCTGTAATATACTAGCTGTCTATATTTGTAAAATTCATATGAAAAATATTTTGATTACAAAGAATCTACAAGCATATATTTTGGTTTCTTCATAGTCATTTTAAGATTGTGTTAGTTGGAAAAAAAAAATTCTTTGTGAAGTATAAATTATTCGAATATAAAGTCATTTCTAATTTTAAGTTTTGTCATATCCTCAAATATTAAACGATTAAAAAATTTGAAAACTATCTACATCCAATAATTTTATAAATTTAAACAAAATTACCCTAAGAAAATGTAATTTTATAAGAATTTAGTTGAATAGATTCAATAATGAAACAATACCATAATTAAATTTAACTTTCCAAATCCTATTTTAAAATAAAAATCATTAAGTCAATAAATCAAAATATACAAATAATTTTTACTAATTTTGTGTAAGTCCAGAATTCAACATAATTAAAAAAAAAAAAACGAAAAAAAAAAAAAAAAAAACGAAAAAAAAAAAAAACGAAAAAAAAAAAAAACGAAAAAAAAAAAAAAAAACGAAAAAAAAAAAAAAACGAAAAAAAAAAAAACGAAAAAAAAAAAAACGAAAAAAAAAAACCGAAAAAAAAAAAAAAAACGAAAAAAAAAAAAAACGAAAAAAAAAAAACGAAAAAAAAAAAAAAAGTGAAGCATGCATGGTCCTCCGTGAGTGCACAATGAACGAGGCATAAAAAAAATGACTAACTTCAGCTTTGCCCCCCACCCCACCATTTAGCCCCAAAAGTCCCCAAGGCCGTAACATTTAAATTTGAGTTCAGCACCATGCAAAACTGCTAAATAAACATGCACAGAACATTTGACAAATATGGTAAAATAGTCCCAAAAATTGAGTGTTTTTATTAGCCCTAAAAGAGCCCTTGGGTCACACCCAAGAGTTATTGTGAAGTAGACGAACAAAATTATATAGAAATCAATTAGTTACAACTTTTCAGAAAGTTTTATAAAAATCCAAGGCATCAATTTTTTTTTTTAATAAGCACAAGTTTCAGTTTTAGCCATTTTAACCTGAAAGGCACCCCTAAGGTGGGCAACCGAAGTTTTCCCGGAAAATTCATTCTGTTACTTTTTTACTCACATCATGTTTAATGTTTGTGCAACATTTCAAAAGATTCCAAGGCATAGTTATTAAGAAAAGTGCGGACGGACGAACGGACAAGAGTGAATTTACAAGTCCACTCTCCTTTTGTCGTTGGGAGGAGGGAAGGAAAAAAAAAAAAAAAAAAAAATGAATGAATTTTTTTGAACTTTTGAGATGAAGATTGATTATTCGTATTCTTTGAATTCATGAGGCTACCGTTACCATCTTGTGTAATTTTCATGCCGTTTCGGTCGATGTAACCTCCGACATTCAGGTATATCGTATTAAACTCTAAAATGTTCAATGTTGAACTCGGGAATTTGGACGGAATTTCGAACGGAACCCTTGATTTACTTCACAGGGGTAGCATGCTCTTGTTCCGTTAGCCACGACTGAATAGAGATCCTAATTCGCAGTTGTAGTTTTCAGAATTTTATTTAAATGGGACGGTTCAAAAGAAACTTTTACATTAGACTATAGTCGGCCGTGAAGCAAGCCAATGGAACAGTTTCACGGGCGGGTAGTTCTAGGAAAGAAACTTTGTTCGTGGAATCGTCATTTAGATTTAAACGATAGTGGTAAAACTGAATTAATTTTTAAGAATTTTTCAACGAGTTAAGCCGTTACAGATCGATTTTTTAAAGATGTCGTTTTAAGCAAAAACTACTTATTTGCCATGTCGAAAATAGTAATATATCCAAAAATTACGAAAATTCATCGAGTAGAACAACTGCTATTGTGTTTTTAGTAAAAAAAAAAAAGTCCGCCATTAAAGGCGTAGTCCCCAGTATTCGCAATGTTCAAGTGCTTACATCTAGAAAAAATGCAATTTCTCAATTTTCAGTAAAAATTAGTTTCAACTATACATAATTTTCTACTAGATGAAAATTCGTAATTTTTGGATATATTACTATTTTCGACATGACAATTATGTAAGTGCTGTTATTTTTGCTTAAAATCACATTTTAAAAAATCCATCTGTCAGCTTTTTATTAACAAGTACTGAGTTAAATAACCAGAAAAAAAAAATGGTTTCCACTCTAGATTGTGCCTTTTATGTCTTAAGGACAATTTTTTTCCCCCTTCGTTTTTGGTAATCTTGCCTTATTATATACTGCACTACTGCAGGTGTGTGATTCGACCGATGGAATTTAAGATATCAAAACACCGAACCGGAATTTGAAAATGAAAATGAAATGAAAACGAAACTGATCCTTAAACCTACTAAAACATGGAACTGATCCCTAACAACCACTTGTAAACAGAGGACAATGAATTAATACAAAATGAATACAACTTTGCCAAAAGCTGACCGACAATTAGGAAATGCTAAGTTCAGAAGAGACTGGAGGTGGAGCGGTGAAAAACTTGGAAATAAAATACTGACAAAAATCCACAGAATAAAATAATTAAAACTAAGTGTGCAATTATTAAAAAGGTTTTATTTTAATTCATTTTTCGGCACTTCTACACTATTAGGACGAATTTTTAGAAATTATAAAACTGAATTTCACATGAAAACAATGATATCTTACGTATTCCTCGTATGTTAAGATGATTTATCAAAAAATTACGAAAATCGATAAGGTAGAAAATTTATTAAAGAAAAAAAAATAGAATTTGATGAAAACGATTGTAAGACACAGAAGAGTTCAAGGGGGGATAGTTTTCCGTTTCGATTTAAACAATGATAGCAATTTTTCACCTGCTAACACGATTAAAGTTTTTTTTTTTTTTTTAAATAATTCAGTAATATTCAGGTTATTTGATTTCGACTGCATAAATTGGAAGCTACCATTGTAATTTATTAGAATTGACAAAAAAAAAAAAAAAAAAAAAAAAAAAAAAAAAATCAGAACACTTTTTTTTATCGTTTGCATACTTTAAAACTGGTAAACATTAATCACAAGTGACTTTTCCAGGGCATTTATATACATGTTATCAGATAGATCAGTTGACGAAGAATGTCAAAGACAGACGGAATTTTATTTTAACCAATTAATCATTAAGGTGCATGAAGAAAGACCAAAGAAAATTTAAACCGTGGATTTGAAACCATTTTTGATAGTGTAGGTTTTAGCGTTCCAAATTCACCTTTCAATTTGGCAGTGTGGCAGTAAGAAAATGAAGACTTGAAGAAAATAAAAATCTAAATCCAAACGAAACGCAAAGTTTGCATGTAAACAATAGTTTTACTGTCGTGTAAACATAGAAAAGAAAGTTTAAGAATTGAAAAAAAAAAAAAAATGAAGTCGTTAAAAGTCAAATAAAAATATTTAAATAAAAATCTTAAAGTTAATCCTTCAAATTACAATTAGCGTGTGAATAATTTGGTAAGCAGTAAAGTTTACCTCAATTTATTTTTAAACAAATGACTAACATTTTCTACTAATTGTAGATCATAAAAAAAAGCACGAAACCGCATTTAATTAATCGTATGCTTGTGCAGGTATTAATTACCACAGCACAGATCTGCCAAGTTTACTTGCATAAAAAAAGGAGGGGGGGCAAGCTTAATGGACGGTGGGGTGGCCAGGATAGATTCGCCTCTCACCCATAAACCAAGGTGTCCATTAAAAAACAAAACAAAATCCAGTTTGTATTACTATACACAGAGGTACGAAAAAGATGTCAAAAACACAAACAGACACATAAAACACAAACAGACACATAAAACACAAACAGACACATAAAACACAAACAGACACATAAAACACAAACAGACACATAAAACACAAACAGACACATAAAACACAAACAGACACATAAAACACAAACAGACACATAAAACACAAACAGACACATAAAACACAAACAGACACATAAAACAAAAACAGACACATAAAACAAAAACAGACACATAAAACAAAAACAGACACATAAAACAAAAACAGACACATAAAACAAAAACAAATACATAAAACAAAAACAAATACATAACAAAACAAAAACAAATACATAACAAAATAAAAACAAATACATAACAAAATAAAAACAAATACATAACAAAATAAAAACAAATACATAACAAAATAAAAACAAATACATAAAATAAAAACAAATACATAACAAAATAAAAACAAATAGATAACAAAATAAAAACAAATAGATAACAAAATAAAAACAAATACATAACAAAATAAAAACAAATACATAACAAAATAAAAACAAATACATAACAAAATAAAAACAAATACATAACAAAATAAAAACAAATACATAACAAAATAAAAACAAATACATAACAAAATAAAAACAAATACATAACAAAACAAAAACAAATATATGACAAATATTATCAAAGGCAAAATAAGTCACTTTTTCACCTTACTGGATAAGTTTTTAATGCTTTTTATTTAACGTAAAATGTTTATTCGGTTCGAAAAACGAATAACGTTGAACGCTGTCAGAGAACATCCATCTTTTTTTGACGTTTAAAAAGCACATGTAACTATTTATTTAAGGGAGGGTACCATGTTTCAAACACGATTATAAAAAAATAAAAACATATCGCGTCTATAGTATACACGGTCTTGCATAGGTAGGCTGTATGTAGAAATCAAAGAATTCGATAGATTTAAGGCTATTTTAAAAATATAGAATTCCTTTAATGGTTATCACATTTGCTAAAGAAAAGGGACATTTTATGAAAAAGGGACATTTCAAGAAGGGGACAAACCCGAAAACAATTTTTGTTTTGGCGAAAATTGGGAATAATCTAAATATTAATTAACTAATACCATTTTTTTAATTTAATTTTACCCCCCCCCCCTTTGCCTCAACAAGAGGCAATTTTATTTTGATAGTATAATTTGGGCTTGCTTAGGAACCGATCCTTTTGTCTAAAAAGATATGGTTCGGAGGATATTTCAAGAGGAAGTATGAGTTTATTGCCAATTTACCGGGTAATGCCGACCGTTCCGATCACTTATAAAACATTCTATAGTGCCTCTTGAGAGGGGGGCGGTCTACTTACTAACTACATATTGTCTTCAAATCTTAAAAAGATTAAAAAAGTAACGCGAAATAAGAATCATTTTCTCTCCGTTAGTCCAGAGAAAGTAATCAAATTTTTCAAAGATCGCGAAACTGAATTAGCTTTAATGTCATTCACAAAAAGTTTCACGCGTCATTCATAAAATGCGACATTCGACCATTTCTTCCTAAAGAAATTGAAAGAAAGGTTTACTTCATTAAACAGTAGAAATGAAAACTTTTGTTTCCGCCTTAAAATAAAGGGACACGCTCAAAAAAAAAAAAAAATCCTTATTTACTTGTTTACGTGATTGTTTGCAAGATTAAATGTATTCATTATAAAAGCAAATTTCATTCATTAAGTTCAAATAATACTTCCATTCATAAAAGTAATGACTATTTCTATGCATAAAAAAATTTGATATCTTTAATTTTAGTCTTAGTTAATTTTAAAGTGATTTTTTTTTTTCAGTATTTTAAATATCATATTTATGCAGACAAAATACCGTGCTGAAATAACTTATTTAGAAACCTATTTTTCACATGGGGAGGGGAGAGTGTTTTGTAACTATTTTGTACTTTCACCTAACAATTTAATAAAAAGATACCGTAAAACTTGAAAATACTATAGAGAAAAAAAAAATAGCACGATACCTTAAGTTAAGGTATCGTGCTATTTTTTTTTTAACCTTAACCTTCTCTGCATAAACGCTTTAAATATTTATTTCATCTTAGACTGGAATATAAATTTTAAATAGGACAATCCCTGGAATAAATGTGGTATGGTGATTCAGGATTTTAGCTAGGAATAGTATAAGTGACAAGGATGATCATAGACCCCCCCCCCCTTCCCACATTTTTTGAATGGCATTGGCTTATTACCTAACTTATTTCGATTATTGTAAAATCGATTGAAATAGATTTTTCAACGTATAGTATCTATTCTTTCCTCAGTTAGGGGAGGAGAAAATCTCAACTGGGGCTCTTTTAATTTTTGTTCCTAATTAATTCCTTCGGGGAGAATCTGCCGCCTCCCCCTTAAAAACCGATCTTACGTCTAACTTCGCGTTCGTAGAGAGGGGGTGACACTTAAATAGAAATATCTTGTGCAAAATATATAATAAGAGCATTTATTTGTTTGTTTTCAAACTAAATCACCAAGACTAACGACAACGCGTTTTATATACGACGTCCCACAAAAATTAGCGTGTACAAAGCTGCCAGAGACATCCATTTCATTCTATTGAGAAAGCAAATCTATTTCTATCGCTTTCTTTCTGTTTTCTACAGATACGTTTTGTCCCCCCCCCTTTTTTTTTTTTTTTTTTTTTTTTAGCGATTGAGGTTATTTTACATAATTATTTGTGCGAACACTGGCGAAGGATATTTTTTCCAGAACTAATATTTTAAACTGTTTTTCATATTTCCATCTCACACTTAGGGTTAGTGTTGGGTTTAATGAAGTACAATGTGCATGTTTTTGTGAAATTCCAACAAAAAATTTTGTCTGTCACGATGACACTTATTGGGTTGATTTCTATTTTGTTTATTTTCGGACTTTTGAGAAATTGACTCTCCGAAGACGCAAGACGGCAAATTTGTGGTTGTCGGTTTCACTTACCAACTCGGCACTAGTTCTTTTTCGAACCGAATAAAAGCGTTAATACGTTAAAACACAAAACTTATCCAGGTGGGTAGAAGAGTAACTTATCTTGCATTTGGTAACATTTGTCATTTTAATTGAAAAAATTTTTTTTTTTTTACTCTTTTTCGTTTGTTGACTTATCTGCTAAATACCCTTAAGCATTTTTCTATTTTATGCGTTTCTTTATGCTTTTATTCATTAGTTGAAAATTTGTTTCAACTCCTCAATTGCCACTTTAACGGAAAATTAAAGAAATGACAGATTTTTAGCACTAAAACTGGTGATTATGCAGTTATGTTATTTTTTTTAATGGTATTTAAGTTAAATTCATTGTTTTACATTGTAATTTTTTTTTTTTTTTTTTTTTTTTTTTTTACTTTGTTTCCACCATAACATTTTCCTTTAAAACGATGGCCATAACAGATTTTCGGGTATGCTGAAAACGAATACCGCATTTAAATTTTCCGCAAATAAGTAAATGGTGACCATTGTTGTACGCGCACAACAATGGTCACCCCACCCACCACTTATAACAAAGAATTACATTGCTTAATATCCGGAAAACTACTTATTTGCGGAAAATTTAAATGCCATATTCATTTTCAGCATACCCTAAAATCTGTAATGGTCATCGTTTTAAAGGAAAATGTTAAGGTGGAAACAAAGTAAAAATTTACTTTTTTTTTTAAAAATGAATTCAGAATATTAATTACAGCTGTTAATATAAATAAGTTCGGTACTAGTGCACTTATTGATCTGCACCATTTTTTAATTAGTATTTTCAAGTTTAATTAAAGTTTTGATATATTTTTATTAAATTGTAAGGTTAAAGTACAGAATAGGTAAAAACATCCTCCTCTCGCCATGTTATGAATGACTTTCTAAATAACGTTATTTCAGCACGGATAAATAAGTGAACTAGTTACCGAAAGTTCTTGACCAAAATATAAACACAATTTTTTTTTTTTTTTTTTTCATTATGTTTGCCAGTTTGGAAACCCAAATAAATGTTATTTGTTCTTGGTGATCAAGAACTGGGTGACCAGTTTACGTTAATTTTAATAGTAAAGTAAAACCCCGCTATAGTTTTTTTTTTTTTTTTTTAGTTTTATTTTAAATGAAATTCTATTTTTGCGTGCGTTTAAAATGAAAACACCCGAAAAATAGAATCTCATTTTTATTTTTCCGTTAGCAGCGTCATAGAAACGATTAAAATTTAACAAATTTAATTAATTTTGAATGAAGGATAAAAAACGTAATACACCGTATTTTATTCTTTTCCGCTCACTTCTGGTAGAGAAAAGTGTCTAAGTTTTCTTTTAAACTACATTGTAAAATATTTCATTTATTTTTACCATTTTAACGGGAAATAAGAAAATCGTAAAAAGTCCAATTTAGGGGCAAGTTACTATTTTACTTTAAATCATTAAATTTGAGTAATTAATACAGATTGGATTTTTAGGAATTTCATGTTAAATTTCTACGGTAGCTTTCGTTTATTAAATTGTTATGTGAAATTACAGAATAGTTACAAAACACCCTACCCAACCCATTCCACGTTAAGAATGGGTTTCTAAATATTTCAGCACGATCCATAATTCTGCGTAAGTATCAAATCGAAGTTATGGTACTTAGATTTGGAAAATAAATATTACACGAAATTAAAACTAAAAGAAAAAAAATAAAGGCGGACCTGAACTAAAAATCACCCCCACCCCACCCATAGTGTCCAATCAATAATAATCCACTGAAAAAAAAAAAAAATGCACAAAAACCGAAAGCCGTTCTTAACCTGGGGAGGTTCGGGGTGTTTATTCTGAAAGCCGTTCTTAGGCGGAGGAGGATGATTCTCGTTCAGGTCCGCCAAAATAAATATCTTAAAATATTAAAACTTTAAATGTTTAAAAAAAAAAAAAAAATTGGTACTTAGTTATTGGACCGTGCTAAATTAACGTTATTTAGAAAGCCATTCTTAACATGGGGAAAGGAGGGTGTTTTATAACTAGAGGGCTAAAACATATTCTTTTCATTGTTTTGACTTTCGAGTGTGTATCCGTTGATAACTTATGTGCTTTTATATAGAGTGGTTCTCGGTTGATTAACTGTGTCGGATATATACTCGAGTCCAAACAAGAGTATAGTCGTCATAGCCCTATTTAGAACTATTCTGTACTTTCACTTATATATATATATATATATATATATATATATATAAGAACGTAAAACTTAAAAATACTATTGGTGCATGCAGTGCAGCTGCAGCACTGCAGCACTTATTGATCTCTGCGCTATGTTTTTTTAAATAGTATTTAAGTTTAAAGTTTTATGGTTTTATTAATTGTAAGGTTAAAGTACAGAATATGTATAAAACACCCTCCCCATGTTAAGAATGGCTTTCTTAAATGTTATTTCAGCACGGATCAATAAGGGCACTTCTTGCACTAGTACCAATACTATTTAAAAAAAATCGCAGTTCAATAACCAGATTATTTTTAAAAAATGCAGGTACTTATGCAGAGAGTGATCCGTGCTGAAATAACGTTATTATTTAAAAAGCCATTCTTAACATGGGGAGTGGAAGGGTGTTTTGTACCTATTCTGTACCTTACAATTGAATAAAAAAAAATAAATAAATAAATAAATAAATAAAAAAAACTTTAATCAAACGTGGAAATACGATTTTAAAAAAATAGCGCGGATCACTCTCTGCATTAGCACCAAAATGCATTTATAATCCAACTTAACTTCCATAAATCGTATTTTTTAATTTTATTTATTTATTTATTTTACATAAAACTTTAATTCCGCTAATGTTTACTTTCTTAACTAAAAACATTAAACACATGCATGAAGAAACTACAGCGACAAATTTTAAAGTATGGAAAGGAGTCAATACCATATAATTTAATGTAAAATTATCACCCACTTTCTGACCACATAGCGTGGGACAGAACGAGTAACCATTTTTTTTTTTTTTTTGTATTTTCAAACTAACCAATTGTTTTTACAAATAAATGATTACCAGTTCTGTCTTATGTGATTGTTGCTAAAAAATCGGACGAGTTCAGTTTTTACTCTGCAAATCGATAGTTAATTTTATAACCATTTTTTTTTTTTTTTACGAACTTTTTAGTTTGTTATACAAGAAAATCTGTGCTTATGTATGCACTTATGTTACCGTGCTACTTTTTTTTTTTTAAGTCGTATTTTCAAGTTAAATTAAAGTTTTACGATATCTTCTGTTTATTAAATTGTTTGAAGTTACAGAACTCCCCTCCCCATGTTAAGAATGGTTTTCTAAACATTTTAGCACGGTAAAATAAGTGCACTCACTGGCAGTGCACTTATTTTACACTGCATCATTAATACCAGTTAACCAATTTAAACTCTGTAAATTAGAATTTACGGTACTTATGTATTTATGTCACCGCGCTAAAATAACATTTAGAAAGCCATTCTTAACATGGGAGTGTTAACTATCCTGTACTTTCCCCCTAATAATTTAATAACCAGATATATCGTAACGATTGAATTTATCTTGAAAATAGCATTAAAAAAAATAGTGCGGTAAGAGGAAACACCGAATTTACAATAATTTATTATTTGACATGGATTACAAGTTGGAAAATTAAAATTTTCCTTAATTAAATGGTTTTTATTCTCAGCTGAAAGTAGTTACTGCTTATGCACTTTTGTTACCGCGGTATTTTTTAAATAGCATTTTCAAGTTAAATTTATATCTTTTATATTAATCTCTTAAGTGAAAGCAGAGAATAGTTAGAAACCACCCTCCCCCATGTTAAGAATGGCTTTCTAAATACCATTTCAGCACGGTAACAAAAGTGCATAAGTACAAAGTAGTTAGCAAAATATTTATAGGTAAACTATAATTTTGCCGGTTAGCAAATAAATTGAACATTACAAATGCTAAAAGTCATCTTTGTGTAAAAGTTTATAATACAGAAATGCACAGGCACAGCCTATGCATTTCTGTGTTGCATAGGTTAAAAAGAATGAAAATAAACTTTGAATATATATATATATATATATATATATATATATATATATATATATATATATATATTATGAGAGGTGTAAAAGGTGATATAAAAATAAGGAATAAAGTTACTTACCTCCAAATAAATTAATTGTAGAATCACTCGGTATAAGTCACATTCGGGTTCGAAATAAACGAGGCAATGATTTGATTTCATTGATAATATTTCTTTCTTTTTTACCTTAATAAAAAAAATAAAAAAATCTCTCCTTTTCTTTGGTATTCAACTTTTCTTCTTGCTGTAATGTTTTATTTCCCTCCTGTCTTTCTTTCTTTTTTTTTTAAATCCCCCCCAAAAGGACTTAAATCGTAAACAACTTGAATGACACACTTCGGATTTTGTTCGGCTCACTTTTTATTTCTCCCGAACTCAAACGAAAACGATCGAATCTAAAAGTTGGACTCGGCCTTTTAAATGTCCATCACATTTCTGATCACATACAACAACAACAAGGCAAAGCGGAAGGAGGAGGAGTGTGTGAAGTCTATTTATTTATCTCCTCCTACTCTCGCGTCCTTTGAAACGAATGTAAAAAGTTTCAAATGAGCGTGCGTGTGTGTGTGTGTGTGTGTGTGTGTGCTCGCGCGTGTGTGCGTGTATGTATGCGTGTGAATGCATCTATATATGTGTGTTACGCAAGTCTGAGTATCATGTATTGTCCATCAAAACTGTACATAAGTGTATATAAAATAAAAAAAAAAGTTCTTATTTAAAATTCAGCCTAATTTTAAACTATTGGTGTACGTTTCGTCACGGAACGAATACGTCGTATTCCAAAAAACACGTAAATTGATGAAGTAGTTTTATTTTTAAGTAAGAAAATTAAATTTTATGAGTAAGCAAAACGGAACTGTTTCGCATCATCATCTTGGAAAAAAAACAAGTGCAGATAAGTCCACAATAATTCAAACTTGTTTATCTAAGGCAATGGCAGAAACACTATAGTGGAATGGAGACGAAAATTGATGGTCACATTCAATGCTGCCAAGACTAAGCTTGTTTCCTTCAATAATTACAAGAAACCTTTTCAACCACCAATAGCTATGGCTAAAGATACATTACGTAAAAGTACTTCTTTTAAACTCCTCGGCTTAACGTTCACAGGGAACATGAGTTGGAACAGATACAATGAGAGCATTGCCAAGGCTGCTGCTAAGAAGGTGGGCTCTCTCTACCATGCTAGAAAGTTACTTACGCCTGAAAGTATCCTGTGCCTCTACAAAGCCACCATTTGCCCATGTATGGAGTATTGTTGTCACATTTGGGCTGGTGCATCTGCTACTAGTCTCTCACTCCTGGACAGGGTTCAGAAGAGAGTCGCGAATCTGATAGATCCTGAACTGTCATCTAAGCTTCAACCTCTGTCCCATTGATGAAATGTTGCACCCCTCTGCCTGTTTTACAAGTATTTTAATGGTGGATGCTCTGACGAACTACAAGCCCTTGTACCCCCTCAATGTAAATACCCCCGACAAACCCGACAAGAAGCAAAGCCCCACCCCTACACAGTAGAAATCCCTAGATATAAGAAAGCCTTCTACTCTAATAGTTTCTTCCTCAGAACTGCTAGACTTTGAAATTCCCTTCCAGGTTCCTGTTTCCTCAACTGTATTGACATGCAGAAGTTCAAGTGAAATGTGAACAGACATCTTGTTGCTCAACTTCCTACATAGAATCCCTGCAACTCATGTCCCTGATAGTAGCCCCCTACATCAAAGTGGCACTGTACCTTGTTTGGGGTGAAAATGTAAAAAAAAAAAAAAAAAAAAAAAAAGCCATCAGCCTTGTAAGTCTACCGATTTCGCAATAATTGTTTTAATTCGTTTAAAAAATGTTTTTCTTTATAAAACTAAAACTACTTGATCGATTTACGTGAACTTTTGGAATATAACATTTCCGTTCCGTGACTGGTAAGGACATCATACAGATTTTTTTGTAGTTTTTTTCTTCCTTTTTTTTTATTAGGTTGGCTACTAAATAAGAACTGAAAAATATTTTTAGAGTATACACTACAGGAGTGGCGTGGTATAGTGGTTACAGGCATAGACTATGAACCCAGTCGTGCCGTGATTGAATTTTACTGTCTACTACTCCTGAGGAAAGTATGAATCCTTTCTCCAGCTATGGATTTAGTAGTAGGGTCGACATTAATAGTTGGACAACTAATCACTATTACTTACCTCCCTATGAGCACAGTTTTAAAAAGAGGTACTCTGGATTAAACAAAAATAAAAATTGACTCAATCTAAGTGGATTTCTTTTTCACTGATCGAGGAAAGGAAAGATGAAGTGTAATATCAGAACAGATACTACACTTTGTTCCTAGCTAAAAGGCCAAGAACAACGATTTCCTATTCACTTGCCGCCCCTCGAAGGTGGAGTTAAAGACAAGGTCGGTTTTTAATCTGGGGAAAATCAAGCTCCCCAAAAAGAGACATTCTGGATTGGGACAAAAATATTTTTTAAACATGCCTCAGTCTATAAGGATTTCCCCTTCACTGACTATTGCAAGGATAGAAAAAATAAAGTGTAGGTATCAGAAGAGAACGGATACTCCAAAATAATACCAGTCTTTCTTTTACTTATCTGAACAATTATTACCAGCCGACCTGGACTTTCCCTTGCCATTGGACGCAAGCAATGTCGGTTCAAGTGCAGTGCTGTTAGAGATTGCACAACCTTTGTTTCTCTATAGATTTCTGTGGTGTAAATGAAGAAAAAAGAAACAAGAACGACCGACCGCGTTTTTGTGTGGCTTACCTCGTGTTCATAATGAAGAAGAAAGAAACAAAAATGGCTGCCCTGTTTCTTTATATGCCTACAGGGTGACCACGAGGTATGCAAATGAGATGCTCCTGATTGGAGATAAAAGAGGAGTGATTTGGGGAAGGAATGCATTCTGAAGTTAGATTGCGAGCAGAGAAGTTGTATTTGTAGAAGAGAAAAGTCGGATTCGGGGAGAGAACAGCTAAAGTTGCAGAAGTTCGTTTTGGAGTGGAGAGAAGACGCGTCAAGTGGTAACCAGAAAGTGAAAGTTCGGACAGCAGTGTCACGCAACCGACAAGCTATTTCGGCACATCAAGCAAATTAACATGGCTGAGTGGAGACTGAGCACTCAGATGTTGAGACCCTTTACTGGGGAGGGTGACCTGATTAAGTGGCTGGAGAAATTAAAAATGGTGGCAAAGCTGCAAAAGATAGAAGATGTGGTCACCCTGCTGCCGCTATACTTAGAGGGGGAAGCCCTCATGATTTACCAGCAGATGCGAGATGAAGACAAGGAAGACCTTGCCTTAGTGGAGCAAAGGCTGAAATTGGCCTTCGCTGAGGGCCCATTTGAAGCACTTGGCAAGCTGTCAAGTTTGAGGTGGACCGGCGAGTCCGTTGACGTCTTTGCGGCAGAGATCAGGAGACTGGCAGGGTTGGCTGGTTACGTGGGGAGGAGCCTGGAGATGACGGTAAAGCTGTACCTAGTGAACGGCTTCCCAGAGGAAATCTCTGTGAACATGCAGAGAATCACGGGGATCCATTCTATGGAAGTGGACGATCTCTTGGTCCACGCCAGAGTCCTAGTGAAAAATGTTAAAAGCCCAATCGTGGCTGCAGCTGTGAGTGGAAATATGTGCATGAGGCCTCACTTGAATGAGAGGCAGCCGGTGAGGCGACAGGAGGGGAGACCTGCCATCAAGTGTTTCCGGTGCCAGGGTCCTCATCTGATCAAGGACTGCAAAGAGCCGAGACCGGGGATCACGTGCTACCGATGTGGATAAGTGGGGCATATTAGCCGCTATTGTGTTGCTGCACGGGACCAGGGAAACGAGTGAAGGGGAGCTATTGCGCCAGTGGTTACCCCTTCTGTGTGGAAATGGCGCATGATGGAACATTGCCTCGGTTACCGGTGGTAGTCAATGGGAAGAGAGCCATAGCCCTTGTCGACACAGGCTGCACTACAACGTTGTTAGCGAGGAATGTCGCGAGGTCATGGAGCGGAACCAGGATTATTAGGACCGTGGATGGCAGGGATGTGAAATGCCTAGGAGAGACGACAGCGGAAGTAATGGTGCAAGGGGTGCCCATTGGACTGCAAGCCCTAGTGTTGAATCATCTGGTCGGTGGTGTCGACGTGATTATAGGTATGAGTGCAATTAACCGACTGGGGGGCGCTACGTTAAGAGGGGGCCAAGTGACGTTTGGACGTCTCGGCGCAGTGGGGATGGCAGGAGTGGAAGGTGATAGAACCGTCAGAACCCCAAAACTGGAGGTTTGCTGCATTAAGGACAAAGACTTCCTGGCGAAGTTTGATGGCGTGAGGTGGACGGTGGAATGGAAATGGATCTCCGGGCCCCCAGAACTACAGAATAAGGTGGGCTGCTACGAAAACACCCTGCAAGGAGAAATAAGAAAAGGATTCGAGGAAGAAGTGGAGAGGTGGATAAAAGAAGGAATTCTGAAACCGTGGACAGGGGAAGAAAAAGGAGTGTTGCCACTACTGGCGGTTGTTCAGCCTACCAAAAACAAGATTAGGCCCGTGCTGGATTTTAGGGAATTGAACAGACACGTAGCCTGCCACACTGGAACGGGGATCGACGTATGTGAGGAGGTCATGAGGAAATGGAGAAGAAGATTGTCGATCTGAAATCGGCATATCTGCAGATCCATGTAGATGAAAAACTCTGGCAGTACCAACTGGTCCGGTACAAGGGGCAGGTGTATTGTCTGACAAGGTTAGGCTTTGGGCTGAGTTCAGCCCCCAAAATTATGACTGCCGTGCTGAAGACAGTGCTGAGCAAAGACTGTACAGTGGAGGAGGCCACTAGTTCGTACATTGACGACATCTTGGTGGAGGAGGCAGAGGTGACAGCAGAGAAAGTAAGAAGCCATGTCGAGAAGTATGGGTTGACTGCAAAACCGGCGGAGGCCCTAGATGGAGGAGCGGTGCTGGGGTTGAAACTAAGGCGAGATGGAAAAGAAAGCCTTGTCTTCGAACGAGGGAATGCAATACCCGAAGTCGGATCTGAGCTGACGAGGCGAGAACTCTTCTCAGTCTGCGGGAGGCTGGTCGGGCACTATCCTATCGCTGGCTGGCTCAGGATAGCATGCAGCTTTATTAAACGACAAACAGGCAACCGTTATTCCTAGCCAGAGAGGTTTACCCGGAGACCACCGAGGAGGAGGTTAGGGAGGTGGTGGAGAACTGTCGAGAGTGCCAATCAATTGACCCTGGACCGTCCAGACACGAAGCAGGAGAGCTACACGTTGCGGAGGACTGGAAGTGATTGGCCATTGATGTGACACACTATCGCCACAAATTGTATCTGTCGATGGTCGACTGTGGACCGGGAAGGTTTGCCATCTGGAGAGAGATCAGGGCAGAAGCTGCATGGGCGATCAGAGGGGTCATCGAGGAGATATTTTTGGAGAGAGGGCCGGTTGAGGAACTCTTAATGGACAATGGCCCTGCTTTCCGATCAGAAGCCTTTAAAGGGGTGTGCGATAAGTGGGGAGTAAGGCAATTTTTCAGAGCAGCGTATCGGCCGAGTGGCAACGGAATAGTGGAGAGGAATCATCGCACCATTAAAGCCGCTGCAGAAAAAAGCAACGTATCATCCATAGAGGCGGTGTTTTGGTATAACATCTCGCCGAAGACCAAACAAAATGAGACAACTGTGCCTCATAGGGCCGTTTTCACATATAAGTGGTGGCATCCGTGCAACAAAACAGCAGGAATTGAGAGTGAAGAAGCCACTATCAAAGTAGGTGAAGAGGTGTGGGTGAAACCCCCCAATGCACAGTGTACCACTCGTTGGAAAAGAGGGGTCGTAACAGGATTGCAGTCGAAGAACAATGTGATGGTGAATGGCGTTCCCCGGCATATCTTAGACCTGCGTCGTGTGACATTGCCAGTATGCAGTGAGGGCAGTGAAGAAGGGGAAATCGAGGGCCACCGAGAAGCAAATGATGCTGCTCGACCTGACTTAGGCCCGCGTTGTAGTGAACCTGAAAACGTTAACCCCCGAGAAGTTGTCCCCCAGAGGCCTCGACGTGAGAGGAGGCGGCCTGCTTGGATGGAGGATTATGAAGTATCCTATTGATCTCGAAGATCAGGGGGGCGTGTGGTGTAAATGAAGAAAAAAGAAACAAGAACGACCGACCGCGTTTTTGTGTGGCTTACCTCGTGTTCATAATGAAGAAGAAAGAAACAAAAATGGCTGCCCTGTTTCTTTATATGCCTACAGGGTGACCACGAGGTATGCAAATGAGATGCTCCTGATTGGAGATAAAAGAGGAGTGATTTGGGGAAGGAATGCATTCTGAAGTTAGATTGCGAGCAGAGAAGTTGTATTTGTAGAAGAGAAAAGTCGGATTCGGGGAGAGAACAGCTAAAGTTGCAGAAGTTCGTTTTGGAGTGGAGAGAAGACGCGTCAAGTGGTAACCAGAAAGTGAAAGTTCGGACAGCAGTGTCACGCAACCGACAATTTCCCGCGTATGCACCATTATGGAGAGGGAGTATCAATTATCTCTCGAGACTGAAAAGGGGCCCTTTTACACTAATGTGTATTAAAGGCTTTTACGTTCACAAATTTTTAATGTTTTTTATCTATTTTTTTATAGTATTTTCAAGTTACATTCAAGTTTTACAGAGTCTTTTTTTTTTTAATTGTTAGATGAAAGTATAGAATAGTTACAAAATACATGTTAAAAATCTTTAAAAATTAGTTTCTAGATAATAACGTTATTATTTCAGCACGGTTATGCGGAAAATTTGCCGCTATGTCCAACGACGGTTATCCCATGGGTTATAGTTACCAAGGTACAAAAAACAATGCAACAATAAAAACAAGAAAGAAGAAACGACTGTCTAGAAGATAAAATAATTTATTGAGAAAAAGAAATTGATTAAAAAAAGAAGAAAATGTAAAATGTTCACTTGCGTCTGCAACTGTTAAATTTGTCCCTTTAGCAAGGTCCAACAGACCTTAAATAACTATATGAAAAAAAAAAACACTAGAGAGGGTAAGGAATAGAAGAAGGAAAGAAAGAGAGATAAATAGAATCACGTGGCTTACCGAAGTGCTTTTTCCAATGGATGACCATATTATCTTTTTTCATGTGGACGAAAATAAGTCAATATAAGTTACTTCCCCTTAATCATCACACTATCTCTTTTCGACTTTGGGTAAATAAATCCATGTTAGTTCCTTGTAGATGACGAAAATAAAACTACAAATGTTCAATCAAAGTTCATTTGATAATTCTTGTAATTTCGTCTCTTCAGTAACTGAGTTTTCACCACCTCGCTTGCAAGAATTTCCTTTCTTATTGTGAACATCAAAGTCGACTTTCCATTTGTAATCCGGCTAAACTTAGCTGCGCAGCTTTTTGACCTCATGTATACCATTAAACAACTCCTTCATTCCTAGAAGAATATGCTGTCTCTTACCCTCTGATGCATGAAGGTTACTGATTTTTATGTCTTTGCTGACATGTCTTCTTCTTCCACTTTTTATAGTCTAGTCACGACATCTGCCTTCACTTGTTTAGCTTATTTCTAAACTTTCTTGATTTTCAACTCCAGTTAAGACTATTTCTAATTTTTACGTTTTTTTTTTTGTTTTTTTGTTTTTTTTTGTTTTGACGGAGACAAAGTTCACACATCTTGCACCAGTGGACGCCGAAACCTCAACTAGCAAAATAATGCAAATCTTCAAAAAACAAGCGGGAACTTCACAAACCAATCAGTGTGTACAATTCAGACACAAGATACAACAATCATCATCATCATCATCATCATCATCATCATCATCATCATCATCATCATCATCATCAGAACTAGATAAAAGAGTAAGAAAGAAGAAGAAGAAGAAGAGGAAAAAGAGAGGAAGAAAGATTAAACAGGAATAAAATTCCAACACGGTACTTTCTCTGCATAAGTACCTCTTTTTAACATTTTTTTTAAACATTTGTTGTTATGTTCGTGTATGAATTGTAAGTGTTACTGTTCAGTGTCAGTGTCTGTTTCTGCAATCGATTCTTAAGAAAACATTTTTGTTGTTTGTGCACTTTATGTTTACACAAATACACAAGCTTCAGTAGTAAGTACGAGATAGGATAGACTCACGGCGGAGTCACCACTTATAGGAAATGTGGTTTGGATCATCGGGATTTATCAATTTTTAACTGTGGTTGCGTGTGGCACAATTTTATTGAAGTTGAAAGTAGGAGTGTATCCGTGGGACCATTAAAAGTAAATTTAACGGAATCACCGATTAATAGAACGGTTTCACCAATCCACATCCTTACATAAAGAAATAAAAATGCAATCCAGAAAATAATGACACTCAACAATGAACACAAAGTCATAGTATTAACATGAATTAAACAACATTTATTTACGTGTTAAAAATATTAGTTTAAATTGTTCCAACCTAAGTGTTTTCTTGTGTTGAATGTTTATAATGAAAGATTAATGAAGTGAAGATTTTTGTGAGAATGGCACGAGGTTTGAAATTACTGATTTTTTATGATCAGAGTGCCACACGTGGGGTTAAAGTTAATGTGGTTATTTTCTGAGAAAAACAATCCATAAATCATATGAATGAATGCAGTTGTGTGAGTTCATATCGTAAGAACAGTAGTTCGAAATAGAATTGTTTGAAGGAAGATTTAAATTCTCGTTCGATGTGGTAACTTTCCATGATGGGAATTAAAGTTCATGTGCATTGCGCATAATATCAGGACGGGGGAGAGGTAACGTCTCCCGGTGACGAATTTATCCTGAACATGTGTTTTTGAGAAATTGAAGAAAAAAAACTAAACTGATTTTTGCCAAGCAAATCTTTAAATACAGGCCTTCTCGAACGTTTAAGTCTGTTCACTGTATTTCTATGCAAGAGAGCGTAATATATTAGTTCCTTTTGTTTGGTCGCATCACAACATCCTGTACCTATGCATTCTTCATACGCATGGGCATTGAAACGGTGATCGCTATGAAATATTTCTGCTGGGGATTTATTTCGACCATAGTGCTTGCTACAAGACTCCACACCTAGATGAGAAGTTGATTTAAGGAGAAAGAATACAAATATTGCAAGTATTTCACAGGGTGTAGGTAGCAAAACAAAGTGGACACTTTATGTGTCTGTCGGATTTGGTGGAAATTGTAGCACTAGGTAGCACTGTATCGTTGGGCATGGCAGTAGTTAACAAATCTCTTGAGATTTGCGTCTGTACCGCTGTGGTACTACAGTCTGTATTGTTGAAAAAGGCTTTCTTCAGTCAATCAATGCTGATCGAGTCATGTTTGCCATTCTTATCCATCACAAAATGTTTTGGATATCTTTTAAGAACCTTGTAAGGACCGGAGTAGGGCAGTTGCATGTCCATGTGTGTATGTTTTGAGGAAGGTAGTAATAATGGACGCACTTTGTCGATGTGAACATGTTTAAAAAGAACCTCAGGAATAGGGAACTTTGCTAGAGGGCTCTTAATAGGTTGAGTGACTTTGGATTTCCGGCAAGGGATACAACTTCGTAACCAGTCGCGTACGTTCTTGTTAATAGCGGTTCATATGAAACGTCACCAATTTCTCTGTCGCTCGAACACCTGGGTGCGATAAATTGTGTAATTTCGAACAAACGGTTAATCTGTGTACGAACGGTACATATGGACGTTCGTGTCCAGTCGAAGTGTCGCACTAAATAAAATTGTTTGAGAAAGGCAAGGGAACTTGTTGAAAGTTAAAACTAGGAGATCATCATAAGTTTTTCAATTCTTCGTCACTCTGCAAGTCCGTAACGATCTGATAACCCATATCGTGAACAGGTTGTATGGCGTTGACGTGCATACACAATGGTGTGTCAGCGTCAGCGGCCATATTGTCATAGCCTTTGAAATATTAAATGTCCAGAGTAAATTGTAAGATGTAATCCAAGTGACGAACTTCTCTGAGCGTATGTTCCTGCCTAGGATTTATTCCGACCGTATGTAGCGGTTGCTAGAAGTACCTTACCTACTTTTTGTTTTAATTTTCTTATTTTGTTTTTTGCTTGGAATGGGGCATTCTACTGGATGCCAGACATTCACCCACTATTTCAGTCACTCCAACCGAGAGATATTTTAAAGATTCTAACGGTTTCTTTAGGTGCAATTGTTTGTATTTCTCTTGCACTTGGTTCACCGGGTATATTCGCCAGGTAGTTTTTGAAATTATTTTTCATGGGTCCAGTTGCTCGTATAATTACTGAAATGATGGAGATCTTCTTAACATTCCAGTTTCTTTTCATATCATACATAAAGCTTTGGTTACATATAGTGATACAATAAGTGCACTGTAAAATACCAGCGTCCTACCGCCGAACCCTTCCATTCGAGACGACCATCTGGGGATGACGTTTGGAAGGGGGTTGCGACTTTTGTTATCTTTTAAGCAGTTTTATGGCTATCCACAATTTTTATTTGAATTATTGTTAGACCTTTTTTTAAACCATAATCCTAAAAGGTGCTTATTTGGAATTACACTTATTTAAAAACAAAAATGCAGAAAAATCTTTACCTGTCACGGAACGAAGATGTCATATTCCCAAAATTACATAAACTGATTAAGTAGGGTTTTTTTTTTTAAATAAGAAAATCAGATTTTATGACTAAGCGAGGCGTAGTGTTTTGATCGGCCATGTTTTATAAATAAGGATACAACTCAGTTCGAACTATCGAGATCAAATTCAGCCTTATAATTGATACAATTTAGTATTAAAATCACTAAAAATAGTAAATCTTTATTTTCTTAGTTAAAAAAAAAAACTACTTGATTAATTTACGTGATTTTTTTAGAAAATGACATCTTCGTTCCGTGATTAATAAATACACCATAAAGATTTTTTTTTTTTTTTTTTTTTTTTTTTAAGTGCAATTCTGAATTAACATATTAAAATAACAGCAACCCAACCTTAACGCAGTTGGATTTTGTCCGGTTCAAAACTGTACCGATACCTTATTTTTAAACAACATTACATTTTTAATTGCCAACAAATATTATACAATATGCCTGCGTGTGCGGACTGCGGCGCGTACAATGAAAAAAAAGACGATGCGCTTGAAGCTCCAAAAGAATTAGTTTCGGGGCGTTTATTTTATTTTATTTATTTATTTTTATTTTTTATTTTTTTTATTTTTTTCACGTCGTCAATCATCAACAATAATAATAATAGTCAGAGTCGATGTTTACTACACCGAAATCTCTCAACTCCTTTTCTGATTTGCACAATTTAACGAGAAGCATAGTTATCAACCGACGGAGGGGGAAAACAGAGAATTAGTTTATTAAATTTTCAGTGAAAGGAAGGTTTTCACAAATTCCTCAATTTCGGGGGATAAAGTTTCGACTCGGTTTGCAGACCAAAATTAGCTCAGACAATTTACTACGGCCCAAATAAAAAAAAAAAAAAATGAGAGAGAGAGAGAGAGAGAGAGAGAGAGAGAGAGAAATTCTGTATAAGCATTAAAAATGTTTTTTACTGTGGTATATTATTATATGAGAAATTTAAAATCCAGTTAGTATTACGCATGTGAATTTGAGAAAATCATGCTTGAAATATTTCAACAGTATCTGAATAAACAAACTCACATGACATCGGGTCAAATTCGATTGCCATATTATTTTCATTTCGCTTATTCACATAATGTTGACACATTTCAAACATGTTTTTTTTTAAAGTTTAAATGCGTAACAATAAATGGATTTGAAATCGAAATATTTCCTCATTTAATAATATTTAACAAACAACAATAACGTAAAACCATTTTTAATGGCTATACAGAATTTTTCTTGCAATACTGTTTTGGCTGTGATTTTTAACGTTTGCCCCCCCCCCCCACACACACACACACACCACTACCACCACAAAAAAAAAAAAAAAAAAAAAAACTTTGAAATTGAATATCAAGATTACTCTTTCTATGAGCAATTAATTTTTTTTTTTTTTTTTTCAAACGTTGAAAATGGTGCTAACATCTTTTGATTCCCATTAATATTATGGCGGAAGCCGTTGATGTGGTATGATGCTTATTGATGAAGATAACCATGATGCTGTAGAAGCGGCAATGTCTGTACTCATCTGACTAATCTTGCTCGAGCTGAAAGAGAAACATCCACCATAGTTCCATGTAAAAATCCCATCATCTCAACAATAAAATCAACTTTATTTAAGAGTGGCATAAAACAAAATAGGAGCCAGAAGTTAGTAACCGTACCGAAGCAGCACTCGCCCTAGAAGGAAGTTTAATGAAAGTATGAAATTTACAAGTAAGACACCCAGTCACATGAATATCCCCATCAGGGGAGATGACCAATTTTTTTTTTTTTTTTTTTTTTCAGCTCTTGCAGGGAGATGTTGATATCCTCCTACATACAGTGCCTGGTATTCCCAATCTGGTACTGACCAGGCTCAACGTTGCTTAACTATGGTGATCTAACAAGAACCAGTGTGTCGACATGCGACATGGTTATGCTGTATATAGGAGTTAGTAATACAACAAACATAAAAAATGTAAGTCAGTAAGAGAGGTTGGTTCAGCCGGCAAGCATGTCTATCTCTACTATTATATAAAAGTCACTTTGTGTGTGTGTGTGTGTGTGTGTGTGTGTGTGTGTGTGTGTGTGTGTGTGTGTGTGTGTGTGTGAGTTCCTCATAGGTTCCAAAACAGCTGAGCGTATATCTTATGCAAATTTCGCACAAAGGTAATTTATATGTCTGGCAGTGTTCTTAGATATGTTTTGTACAGAAAGTCATTTGATAAGTATCAAAAATTGAAAAAGTCTTATCCTGAAAATAGTCTTTCTTCCTTATATCTAAAAAATGATTTTTACAAGGGAATATTTTAAGTTGCACCGGCAAGGGAGATAATAAAATCTAAACAAATAATTTCTTCTTAGAAAAAAAAAAAACAGATTTGTTGACATCTGGAAACATAGCTCAGTGTTAGAGCATTCAACTACAGATCGAATGAGCGCATGTTCAAGCCCAAGTGTACTTCATCATTTTATTTAAATTTTTTCTTATTAATGAATTCAATTCATAATAAAAGAAGAGGTGCCATTTAAAATCGCTGCAAATCATTTCTTTGTTTGCATATTTTAAAACTAAACATTAATCAGAAATGAGTTTCTAGGCCATTCATCGTCAAGCCCAAGTATCAGCTGACATGATATTGTAAACAAACACAGACGGAATTTGATGAACTACATTATCTGACTACATTTTTCTTTTTCTTTTTTTATGAATTAGTCCACCGGGCAAATTATTTCTCGTAATATTTAATAATCAATAGAAGATTGATTCTATAATAATACATACGCAATTTGCATAAATCAGAATATCATGTTTAAGCTTATTGTATGACCATCCAGCTAGTAGGCTATAAAAAAAGGAATTGAGTTCCAGAGTTCATTTCGGCCTATGACCCTATGCAAATATCCAAACAGTGAATTGATGGAGACCATTAGACCAATGAGTCAAACGAGTTGGAAAAGATGAGAAGAGATTTGTAGCATCTGGTCTCAGCAACGTCTCTGCAGATCTGTTTATGAAACGCACTAAAATAAGACTGAGTGGAAATCAGAAAAGGCAGACATGCCCACTGTGTTCCAAGCGTCTATGCCGCTATGCAAATGTGAACATAATAACACGTACACAACACCATGCGGCGTGAGAGATTATGTGTTAATACAGCAAAAAATAGATCTTAAAAGAAAAGGAATACGCCTATGATTGCAAGACATTCAGTTCATGCCTTTCAATCGTAGGCATGTCCCTTTTCCTCCTGAGATTCTCATAAATTTGCTCTTGAGGAGAAATCGACTCTGAAACTTCTTGGTCTTTCTTTCTCATCAGATCTTTCTTGAAGTACATATATTAGATTAAAATTGCTCTTTTTGCTTCTTGTAAAATACATTCTCTCTATCGCTCTAAACTTTCTCGCAGCTAGGCCTATTCTCTATCTCTAATAAATCTACTGTCAGATCATGTATGGAGTATTATTATATTTCAACGGGTGAATATCTGTCCTATTTGAGGGTTCTTGACAAGGTGCAGAAACGTGATAAGGTGCAATTTAAGTAGCCCCCACTCTTTCTTCTTCTATGCAAACTCTCACGGATGTGATGTTGCTAGTCTGTCTTTTTTATAAATACTATAATACATGTGTTGTTCAGAATTTTCAGATCTATTCCCTGCTTCCTTTATTCCAGCTCGCTTGATTCATTGGTTTAGTGGTCTCTATCAATTTACCGTTTTGCTACCTCATTGAAATGCAGCTTTCTATTCCAGTAGCTTCTTGCAAGGTTGTGGAACTCTCTTCCTGCTGACTGTTTTCCTCCTACCTATAACATTGATCTTTTGAAGACTAAGGTCAATAGGTATCTCTTTGCGATAATCATCTTTTGTTCTTGTCAGCTGCTTACATCAAGTGGCTTCAACGCCTTGCCTAGAGCGATTCCCATAAAAACAAGATGGTCTCCCGTGAGTGCACAGTGAATGAAGCATATGCCTGGAGAATATTTTAAAGAATTTCTCAATAACAGCATGACAACCAAGAGGAAGAATCCCATATCAAGAACCAGAAGCTACATGCAAAGCGACTTTTAAAGCGCTCAATCATTCCGTTAGCAGCTGGATGGTAACTAATAGTCTTAGTACACTTAACACCCAGGATTTCAGATAATTTTTGGAATAGGCAAGATTTGAACTGCCTATCATGATTGGTGGGTACAGCACAATCACGTTGACACACCGGTTCTCGCCAGATCACTGAAGTTAAGCAACGTTGAGCCTGGCTAGTACCAAATGGGTGACCGTTTGGGAAAGTTAGACGCTGTATGTATCTTCTGGGAATGTTGGGTGTGGGGCCAGCACCCTCACTCCGAAAGAACTCCTTGCTACCAAAGCATATACAAAGTTGTGGATGGCCTATACCCTTCTAGGGGCTCCAGATTATTGAAAGAATGGGATGGATCATGATTGGTAATGATTGTTGCAAAGATAATATAAAGTGAAAGATAATATAAAGTGAAAGATAATATAAAGTGAAATCCTGCACTACAGTTTCAGTAAAAATATCATTCAGTGATATAGCTTCGAGTCACTGTGAAAAATGAAAAATAACAATTTTATTGTTAAATATGCAAAAATTTATAAAGAATCAGAATCAGGAATTTAGTATAGAATCGATAATTGTATCGGAATCGGGAAAAATATTTTAATCATCCCGTCACTAATATTTACAAATAAGTACACATTGCTCTTTATTATAGTGCGGAGGATTAAAAGAATGGGATTCAGGGGTTTCTCATTACTTTGTGGGCAAGACTGATGGATGTCAACAAGTCAAATATAATTCAATACATGAACTGAACTGAACAGTTTCTTTCTTTGCTTGTGCGCATATTTTAAGTGGAGGGTTTGGGGAGAGAGTAATGTTTTCCTCCTTTCTGTGTGCACCTGCCACCACCTCTTGGTGGTGATGGTTCTGCCTATTCGCACTAGCGTTTCACTGTTAACTTTACTGAGTATTCAATTACCGTTGACTGTTCACAATGTTATTGTCCATGAAAGAAAGTTCCAGTGTAACAGCTTTTTTAACCAATAAAAAATATACAGCAAATCATCATCATTATCATCATCAGTAGTTTAACGTCCGTTTTACTTTCTTTTTTTTTTACTCATGTTTACCCCTAACAAGGCATATCGCCACTTGGACGTATTTGAGACCATGCCTAGGAAAGATCAACAGGATGTTGGTTTACATTACATTTAAACTTTTGCATGCATATCAGTACAGCCAGGGAAGTAGGTAGCAGGAAGGGAATTCCAAGATCTAGCTGTTCGAAAGAAGAAACTTAAAGCTTTCTGGTAGGCATTTAGGGACCTCAACAGTAAAGGGGAGAGATTTTGTTGCTAAGTGGGTTTATCAGGGATATGTACGTCGAAGGAGCATAAGTGTAAAGAGTTCATCAGAGCATATTCCATTAAAATATTTGTAAAACAAGTACAGAGATGCAATAATGCATCGATGGGACAGGGGTTGGAGCTTAGTTGACAAAGTGGGATCTATTAGCTAACTTGACCAAGCCTTATTTATTCTTCTTTGTCCCAAGCCCATTTTATCACTTTTTCCGACATTTTCCTTGCATTTTCGTTGTAAACTGGACCTGCTGCCTAAACTGTTCTACATTTATTAACCCCAAACTCTCATCCAATCTTTCAATGTGAACATACCATCGAACTCTAATCTTCTGCACACATATCCCTATACTGTTAAGATTTAATCTTCCTCTGAGGTCATCAGATCTAAGCCTGTCTTTAAGATTCATATTCCAGATCCATCTTATTAGTCTCATATCATTTTTCCCCATGCAATGCATGTCCTCAACCCCCTTTGGATCGGTTCTAATTTCATATAACATCACAATGCATACACATGCCTGATAAACTCTTTCTTTAGAAGACAGTGATAACACTCTGCTGGTTAGTAATGACTGAAGTTTCCTGAACTTACTCCATCCATTCCTAACTCTAGAAATCATACTAGTATCCACTCCATCCTGTGCTCCAATGGTATCACCAGTGTAACAAAACTTCTTAACATCTGAGTTCCTCATATTATTTGGTATCATCAGATTATTGTTCTCGAGTGTCATTTTCACAACGTTTCGGTTGATGTGACCTCCGACCTTCTTCAGGTGTATCTTATTGAACTTGGGAATGTTTCTGTCAAACTCAAGAATTTTAGTAATTTCAAACGGAACCCTTTATTTACTTCAATTGTGAATTACTTAGGACTTCTATCTAGCCATGGCTGATGGAACAAGAACATGCTACCCCCCCCCCGTGATTTAAATAGAGGGTTCCATTCGAAATTCTATCCAAATTCCTGAGTTCAACAGAAGCATATGCGAATTCGATAAAATGCGCCTCAAAAAAGGTCGGAACTGAAACTGAAATGTGAAAATGACACTCAAGATGAGAACAGTAATCCAGTGAATCTAAATAATATGAATAACCAATCCTCATCTCAAAAATTCAGAAACGTTTTCTGAGTTCCCATCTTCATACTCATAAAAATTATTCACCAGACTTTTGGTAATAGGAAACCATCAAATCTAATTACAAAGGATTGTTCCTTCAAAGCAACCCATTCCTATTTTGTCAGAAAGATTTATTCTAAATTAATACTTTCGAGGATGTGTACCTGTTTGTTTGTCTCCTATGAGGTCGGTTTTTAATGGAGAAAAAAATCCCCCCCCCCCCCGGCAAAAAAAGTGCACTCTAGATTGTGACAAAAATATAAATTAGTAGCAGTATATACCCGGTATTGTCCAGTCAAAAGATATTGTCGGGTAGAGGGATTAGTCACATACTATTTAAGATACACCAAAAATCCTGCTATGAAAAGTGACCACATATTGTATTTAGAGATGCATTAAATGTAAATTAACTTTCATAGCTTAAATAGAAAATAACTTTGAAAGCTTAAATAAATAAGCTTACTTCTGGTTTTAAACACAACTGTTGTTAAGTATTAATAATTGAAAATAAATTAGATATAAATTAAATTTAAAAATAGATTAAATAAATCAACTTTAAATAATTTTTATAAATAGAACAATTAAAACGATTCTATTGCAACAAATAGTAACATCGAGCTAATTATTAAAATAGAATTTTTTAATGTAATATGCAAATAAGGGTACTCATTCAATGTATATCTCTTTTCAATATATATATATATATATATATATATATATATATATATATATATAGTATTTTAAAAAATATATATGGCGATTAAGCTACACTGAATATTCTGCGTTTTATCCACTATAGGATTTGTCAGGCTTATGCGCGAATTCTGTGGTTGCTTCTTGTTTTTTATATATGTTGAGGATTTCTAATTAGCCAATCAGCTTTCTAGTATCCACCGCGCCCCTTCCTATCAGCCAATGGGCATGCATTTTATCGAACAAAGGATCTGTTTTAGAACTAGGTTAGTGGTTTACGGTAGATCTTTCCCTTCCTTTTTTTTTTTTATATATATGTATAAATATACCTATGTGTACACACATACATGCACATATATATACATATATATATATATATATATATACATATATGTGTGATCATTTATGTATATTCATGTTTATTTAATTTATTTATTTGTTTGTTTTCCATTGTTATTGTTAGTTTTAAAGCTATTTTGTATCGCTATCCTAGAGTAAGTTTTATTTTGTGAACACAGTTGTTTGCTATTTCTCGTCTACAGTTTAATAGATTTTGAGGTTCTTTAAAGTACAGGATAGCAAATTTTTCATGGAAGATAGGAAGGGGCGCGGTGGATACTAGAAAGCTGATTGGCTAACTAGAAATCCTCAACATATATAAAAACAAGAAGCAACCACAGAATTCGCGCATAAGCCTGACGAATCCTATAGTGGATGAAACGCAGAATATTCAGTGTAGCTTAATCGCCATATATATTTTATAAATTACTAACTAGCTCTACCTACGTATTGAGCACTTTTGAAGTAAATACTTAAAGTTTACGCATAAATCTATACTTTCGTATATTAAATTTATGTGAGTAAATGAAGTAGTTATATATATATATATATATATATATATATATATATATATATATATATATATATGTGTGTGTGTGTGTGTGGAGGTGTGTGTTGAGCCAAAAAAAAAAAGTGGTAGTAGGAACGCAGGCTCGAACCCATACTGAAAAGGAAGAAAAGAATGGGGGGGGAGTGACATCTTTGCTGTTACAACCACCACCAAACTGGAAGTGACGTAGGATTTAATTAAGGCTAGACAATCGAAAGGAGAGGATGACTTTCAAAAATATCAGCGAAAAAAGCGACCCCCACCTGTAGAAAAGTGGCCAGTTGAAGGTGAAGATATTAATGTTTTTAGCCAATTTTTTTATATTTGTCGTCTGAAAGGTCAAACTTCAAAACGATACTGATCTTGGTAAAATCTATCGCCTCTGTCGAAAGTTTTAGGCAGACATGCAAACATACATACATACATTTATATATTGGTAGCTCAAATTTTCGACCCAAGCAGATGAAGAAGCTTGTCCTATCTCTGAATACCCTGTATGTAAAATTTCAAATGTTTAGACCAGAAATTGTTTGAGTAATTTGGTAGAGACTGAAGCGGTCAAATGTTTTAAAAATTTGACCCCTATTCTGACCCCTTAACATTTATTGTTTTTGGCTCAAATCAAGTTATTAAGTTAGATTCATGTCAAGGAACCTATATCTAAAATTTCAAGTGTTTAGACTCAAAATTGGCGGAAGGAGTTTGGTAGAGCTCTCAAAAGTCAAATCGTTGAACTTTGACCCCTTAACAGCCAAATTTCTGTTTATTATTTATCTTCCACCAGACTATCCATTCATGTGTAATCACCTTTTTCATATTCCCTCTGCTTCACTTTTTTTGTTTTCAATTTTCATATTCCCTCTGCTCAATTTTCATATTCCCTCTGCTTCACTTTTTTTGTTTTGACTTACTTGTTGTTTCATCAAATACTTTTGCATGCAAAATCCAATCTCGCATTTTGCATATTCCTACCCTCTGATGAGAAGGAAAGTATTTCTTCGAAACTCCGCGGATTAAGGACTATCCACTTATCTAGTGTTTCCTTTTCAGATTAAATATGTTTTTAACTCATTTCAAAGTATTTTTTAACATGTTTTATTAACTGTTTGCTTGTGTATATATATATATATATATATATATATATATATATATATATATATATATATATATATATATATATGCAATATTCTGAGCAACTAGTTGTAAATCATACGCTTTCCTTAAATTCAATGCACGAAGTTTGTCCCAAGAGTTCTCCATGTTTTTCACAGACTATTAGATCAAGATGGGCATCAAGACAGTTCCTCACTCTCCCTATAGTTCAAACTTTGCTCCCTGTGAATTTTGCTTATTCCCTAAGCTCAAGGAAACCCTTAGAGACTGTTGTTATAAGATAATTGAGGAGATGAAAGAGGCTGTGATGAGAGTTATTGACACGCTCACTCAAGAGGACTTCCATGTAGTCTTCCAGAAGTTGTTGAAACGGTACAAGTGCATTGCAGCCGGAGGTGAATAATTCGAAGGGGACTAAAGTTTCATGTGTGTGCTATCAATAAAAGTGCCCATACGAAAAAAAAGTCTGGAAACTTATTGAAGGCACCTCGTAAATGTGAATTAATGTGTATTTGGTGTTTCACAAATTGCCTTTCTCGGACATTTGATCGTTCAAAACAGAGTTTCCTTATTACAGGAGAAAGTTCAAGCCATAAAGAATGCCTTTGTACCTTCATCAGTCAGATTTATCGGCATAATTAAACTATTGTGGAAACTTTGTGCCAAATCTTTTGTGAATAGATTCGCTACAGAAGAAAAATAAATATATTACACTTTCAAATGAGCTAAAACAGCATTAGCCAGTGTTTAAGAAACTTTCTTACATAAACAGTAACTAAAAAAAGCACATATTGTTTTACTATAGGCACTTGCAACAACAGTACAGGGTTTGG
Source organism: Euprymna scolopes (assembly GCF_053919585.1). Classification (NCBI taxonomy): domain Eukaryota; kingdom Metazoa; phylum Mollusca; class Cephalopoda; order Sepiida; family Sepiolidae; genus Euprymna; species Euprymna scolopes. The sequence continues at coordinate 155,383,830 of NC_136488.1, forward strand.
AAAGAGTTGGTGAACACGAAATTCAATTAGAAAACGTCTTTCCTTTTCATTGAAGCTCAGCCAGACTCTAAAAGCCATGGTACATTCTCAAAAGAATGTTTAGCCATTTATTTAGCAATTAAACAATTCAACCACGTACCTAGAAGAGTGCAATTTTACAATCTATACAAACCAAAAGCTTGCGTCATGTTGAAATGTAGACTTACAGATGACTTACATTATATACGAGGTGCCCGCAATAAATTTCCAGACATTTTTTCTCATGGGCACTATTTTTTGATAGCACACACATGAAACTTTAGTCCCCTTCGAAGTAATTTCCCCCGGCTGCAATGCACGTGTTGCACCATTCCAACAACTTCTCAAAGGCCTATGGAAGTCTTCTCATATGAGCATGTCAATGACCTTAGTCACAGCCTCTTGCATCTCCTCAATTGTCTCATAACAACAGTCTCTAAGGTTTTCCTTGAGCTTAGGGAATAACCAAAAGTCACAGGGAGCAATGTCTGGACTATAGGGAGGGTGAGGAACTGTCTTGATGCCCATCTTGATCTAATAGTCTGTGTCAAAGATGGAGAACTCTTGGGACAAACTTTGTCAAATCATATTCAGTTCCTCGTGAATAATTGCGTGTTCAGTTCCCACACTGACATCAAATTGTGTACTTATTGTTTCTATACACACATAACGATCCTTATCCATGAAATTCTTTATTTGGCTAATCAACTCTAGTGTTCTGACTTCCTTACTCTTCCCACCCCTTTAATCATCCCTCGCAGACTGCCTGCCTTCCTTGAATCTCTTATGCCTCTTAAAAACTAATGCTTGAGTCATGCAAGCTGGTCCAAAAGCAGTCTGAAGCATTCCATACGTTTCTGTTGCACTGTTTCCAAGTTTAAAACAGAATTTTATTGCATATCTTTCTTCTAAAGCGTCCTCACGTCCAGATGCCATTTTTGAAATTCACCAGCTGTGACAATTAGACTTTAGTAGAGTGTATTCCAATTCCTGCTGTCACTGTTTATTTGAACCTGAAATCATAAAAATTGGTCAGTCATCTTATAAGATGTATAGCAATAACATACTGAATTTTCAAGAGTCTATGAAAATTTTAAATGCCTGCACGAAAAAAAAGTCTGGAAACTTATTTTAGTCACCTAGTATCTTGGATACTCCTTCATTCAAATTTGTTAAAACTCGGCTTGTGTCTTTCAATTGTGGGCGTGCCCCTTCTCTTCCTGAAATTCTCAAGAGCTCTGCTCTTGAGGAGAAATCAACTCTGCAATTTACTGGTCTTTATTTCCCATCAAATCTTTCTCGGAGTTCATATATGTGACCCATTGCTCTTTCTGCGTCTTATAAAGTCAGTTCTTTCTTTTGCTGTAAGCACTTTCTCACATCTGAGACTATTCTCTATCTTCATAAATCAGACCATTTCTTTTTCTCTGCACCGTTTCTCTCATAGACGTGATGTTGCTAGTCTCAGTCTTTTCTATAAATGTTATTATGGCATGTGTTCTTCAGAATTGTCTGATCTATTTTCTGCTTCCTTTGTTACAGTTCATTTGGCTCGTTGATCAAGTAGTCTTTATTGATTCGCTGTTTTGATACCTCGTAGTAATACAGCTTCCTATTCCAGCTGCTTCTTTTCTTCTCAGTTTTCTTTCTATCTATACCTTTTACAGTTCAAAATGGGAATAGTTCATTTCAAAATGAGAATAGTTCATTTCAAAATGAGAATAGTTCATTTCAAAATGGGAATAGTTCAGTCCAAAATGAGAATAGTTCAGTTCAAAATGAGAATAGCTCAGTTCAAAATGAGAATAGTTCGGTTCAAAATAAGAAATTTAAAATAAAAAAATTTAAATTTATAAATATCTTCGGTGCTACAGGGTATTGATTTGTTACATTTTTTTAGCCCAATTGTAAGGACAACTGAAAACTATGACAACAGAAGTGTGAAAGCACTTATCTTGGGGGTATATGAGATGGAGTGAAATTGGAAAGCCCTAGCAGAAAATCTGTCTATTCCGAAAACCACCCTCTATCGCTGGATTAGTAAGGAGAAATCAACCTGATACAAGAGGAGGGCCTAGAAATTGTAAGGTCTGTAGTGGACTGGTGGATATATTATATATTTCCACCAGTCCACTACAGTGGATATATCATATATATCCACCAGTCGTTAGGAAAAATAGGAGAAATGAATTGAATTGAGAAAGGAAAAATGAATTGCTTTGAGGAAGGAACGAACAACGCGTTTATTGAAATAAATGAACTAGAATTTATTTCATGAAGAAACAAATGAAAGAAAAGGGTACAGCACATGTTTAGTTTGGCGTGCGTCTCTCGCTGTTAACTGGTGAGAGGGAAAGTCTATTGTTGTAGAGAGAGAGAGAGAGAGAGAGAGAGAGAGTGAGAAAGTCAATCCAGTTTGGCGTGCATCTCTTGCTGTTAGCTTGTGAGAGGGAAAGTCTATTGTTGTAGAGAGAGAGAAAGAGAGAAAGTCAATCCAGTTTGGCATGCGTCTCTTGCTGTTAGCTTGTGAGAGGGAAAGTCTATTGTTGTAGGGAGAGAGAGAGAGAGAAAAGTAAATCCAGGTTATGGAGATAGAAAGCGTGTAAGGTGTACGTACTGTCTGTTGACTCTTGCCCCATGCATAGTAGCAGGTGACGTGAGGCGCATGCGCCTGCACGCGCCCCAAAAGGGAACCGTTTGGTCCGTCAACCGCTCAGCTTGGAAGGTGAATCGAAAAAGGGTTAAACAGCTCAGGTCTCTTGCTTTTATAGTTGTTTCCGGTGGTTTTTTGCGCATGTGTGGATTTCCTTCAAAGGGGAAGTGACGTTGCCCATGTGTGCATATGTGTGCGCGTATGTGTGCATACGTGTGCATGTACGTTAGTGTGTGTGTATATGCACGTGAACATGAATATATCTACGTGTGTGTACGTGCGCGCATATGTTTGTTTGCGCGTATGTGTATGACAAGAAAAATGGCTTGAGATGTGAATGCATGTTTTTGTGCGAGACTAGAAGGGCTCGTACAATACTCCCCTTCCCAGGAAAAAAAAATGCAGTGTATATATATATATATTTTTCTTTTAAGTAATTTTTTCGGCAATTGACTTTTCGTCCTGTATTTTTTGCTGTGTGTGTGGTTGTTTAAAAAACATCAAAAATGGAGTGTGTTCGTAAAAAAACGTATTTACTTACGCGTGGAAAAGGCGTTTACTCTTTTTTTAGGGTGATATTTGTTTGGTTATTTTTTTTTTTGTTGTGTGCTGACATGTGCAACGAGTTGCTTGGACAGTGAAGTGAATTGTTCGTTTGGAAGGAAAATTTTGTTCGTGTTGACATGAGTGTGTCCAGTTGACGGTGTCTTCGCAAGTGAGTCTGCGGTAGTGTGTACATTGTCTGTACGAGCGCTAGTTGCACATTCGTTCGTGTTGAATGGGTGTCCAGTTGCCAACTGTCAACGAAACTTTCAGTTGTAAGTTTATCAGTGTGCGTGGTGCATCTCAACTCGTATTGTTGATTCAACTTCTTCCTATGTGTTAATAGGGATGTCCTGTAATTGTTTCTTTGTTGTTGCCTCTGCTGTGCAGGAGAGAATGTATATAGACCTATGTGATTTTGCTCTTCACGTTTGTTGCAGAGTAATGTCAGGAAACCATGAAAAATGTTTGTCGAGCTCAAATTTTTCTTTATATTCGGTATGAAGTCGACAGCGCCATGTTTATTTTTCTGCCGAGTCTGACGAGGGGTTTTGTCATTGTAGTTCGTTGAGATTCTTGTCGGTAGTAGTTCACTTGTTTTTCTTTGTTGAAATGTTCATTTTTTTTGTTTATCAAATAAAACGCGCGTCTCGCTCAAAGCAATTAATTTCAAAAAGGTAGAGTCACCATGCGTATTCGTTTCACGTCAGTCGGTCGCCAGTTTGTTGCGGGGCTTGTGGTATATTATATATATCCACCAGTCATACAAAATAGGGAAAATGAATTGAATTGAGAAAGGAAAAATGAATTGCTTTGAGGAAGGAACGAACAACGCGTCTATTGAAATAAATGAACTAGAATTTATTTCATGAAGAAACAAATGAAAGAAAAGGGTACAGCACGTGTTTAGTTTGGCGTGCGTCTCTCGCTGTTAACAGGTGAGAAGGAAAGTCTATTGTTGTAGAGAGAGAGAGAGAGAGTGAGAAAGTCAATCCAGTTTGGCGTGCGTCTCTCACTGTTAGCTGGTGAGAGGGAAAGTCTATTGTTGTAGGGAGAGAGAGAGAGAGAGAGAGAGAAAAAGTCAATCCAGGTTATGGAGATAGAAAGCATGTAAGGTGTACGTACTGTCTGGTGACTCTTGTCCCATGCATAGTAGCATTTCGCACCACAAAAGAGAACCGTTTGGTCCGTCAACCGCTCAGCTCAGAAGGCAAATCGAAAAAGGGTTAAACAGCTCAGGTCTCTTGCTTTTATAGTTGTTTCTGGTGGTCTTTTGCGCATGTGTAGATTTCCTTCAAAGGGGAAGTGACGTTGCCCATGTGTGCGTACGAGTGCGTGTATATGTGCGTACATGTGTGTACGTTAGCGTGTGTGTGTATGCACATGAATGTGAGTGTACATACGTAAACGTGAATATATCTACGTGTGTGTACATGCGCGCATAAGTTTGTGTGCACATATGTGTATGATAAGAAAAATGGCTTGAGATGTGAACGCGTGTTTTTGTGCAAGACTAGAAGGGCTCGTACAGGCCAAACAGGTGCATTTGGATTTTATTCAAGCACTAGTGGATGAAAATCCTAGGATCACATTAAATGTGATTTGTGAAAGGAAGCCCAGTTTTGGTTTAAATTGTCCAAATCTACAGAAGCGAAGCATCAAGATATTATGACTTATACGATTAAAGCTGTAAGATTTGTGCCCAAGATGGCAAATTCAATTGAGAATAAAAACTAACAGTTTATTTTGTTCAAAATTATTGAATTACTAATCAACTGGAAAACCCATTTTATTTATGGATGAAACGGACTTTAATGTTCATATTTCCAGGAGAGATGGGCGTTCCCTAAAGGGTAGGCAATGTAACGTAGTTGCAGGAATTGACTGCTAAAATTGTGAGTATTCTTGCAATGGAGAGAAGAGATGGCTTGTCAATTACGGAACAAAGGGCAAGAGCTTTGACTCCATTAATTGAGGATGAATTGGAAAGGGTTACACCAGAAATATACAATCGTTTCATAGCTGGAATTCCTGCAGCTGTAGCATTAGAAGATGTTGTGTTTAATAAATGACTTGAAGAATTTTTTTTTATATTATAAAATGTTAACAATTTTATTGCTAAAATAATTTATAAAATGTGTTTTATATTTATACTTATAATAATTTTTCCATTTTGAAATGAACTATTCCCAATTTTGAACTGAACTACTCCCATTTTGGATTGGAAAAGATATCTAGTCTTGGTCTTTTCAAGAATAATGCCAACAGGCATCTCCTATCTTTGCAATAATCATTTTTCATTCTTGTTAGCTCCTTACATCAAGTGGCTTTATACCTTGTCTGAAGCGATTTCCTTAAATAATAATACAAAATTTACATGATATTTTGAAAAACGATTATTCATATGTGTAAATCTTGGCAACTGAAATTCCTTAAAACTTATATGTAAGAGATTTGTTTGTCCTGGCATGACAGCTAATTTGAACAAATATGTTGAAGACATTGCTAACGCTGCTGCAAAGAAGGTATGCTTTCTTTACTGTGATCGAAAATTACTCCCATCAAAGAGTATTCTATACTTTTACAAAACCACAATTTGTCCATGCAAGGAGTATCATTGCTACATCTGGACTGGTGCATCTACCATTAGTCTTTCATGACAGCGCCCAACATTCTCAAATCTAATACGTCCCACACTATTGGCCAACTTATGTCGTGTTGCATCCCTGCGCCTGTTTTATAAATACTTTAATGAAATGTGCTCTCATGACTTCATAGCACTTGTTCATCCACAGTGTACATACTCCAGATTGATCTGGCAAGCAGCAAAATCCCACCTCTTCACTGTTGATGTCCATATATGCTGGAAAGCCTTCTACTCTAATAGTTTCTTCAGGCTGATAAACTTTTTTTTTTACATAGGAGTCACCACTTATCAAGGCCCGGAGGCCACTTGAGGATAAGAGTTAATGAGTGTACAGTAGTCAATGGGACAATATCGTAGTAATTGTTAGTAGTGGAAATTTGGTAAATTGGATTACTTAAGAGGAACAGCTCATCGAGAACTTGTTCACCTTGGATTTGAAGATGACCAAACTGTAGTCAGCTGGAAAGCAGGGAAGAGTTCCACCCATGGCCATTTCTAAGAAAGAAGCTTTGTTCATGGAATCTACATTTAGGTTTAGGTACAGATAAAGAGTGGCAGAAATTATTGATAGTGGTTTCAGATAGACAAGTGTTTCTCGTAAAAGTTTGGCGAGGAGGGAACCATAGATTGGAGCTCAGACGAGCACTTGCCATGAAAATAATGATAACGCAGAGACAGGCTCACAACCGTATCTTCTGTGGGAAAGAGGTTGCAGGGAAAAGAAAAGGGCATCCTCCACTAGGCTACAAAGTCTATTTTGAACTCTGTCAAGGGAGGATAAGATCTTTCTTGCAGCTCCTGCCCAGATGTGGCAACAGTACTCCATCCTTGAACTTACCTGGCTCTTATATCAGCAGTGGGATATCTACTGGAGCGGTAAAAGGATCCTACCACTTTGGAATTCCCTCCATTTTTTGCTTTCCTGCTGAAGCTTAGATGTAATGTGAACAGACATCCCATCGCCTAACTCCCCACAATTCCCTGCTAGGCATGTAAGAAACCCGTTACGTTTCAATTTCAATTTGCTTTGTTTGGGTGAAAAAGAGATAAAAAATTAATATTATTGATATGTGTAAATCCTGGTAACTAAGATTTCCTAAAACTTATACATAAGAGATTTGTTTGTCCTGGCATGACAGTTAATTGTATTAATGTTTGTCCTGGCATGACAGTTAATTGTAAGTCTTGGACAGATACATGTTTGTCATGTTTGTAACGTCGCAGGACCAAACAAACAAAAATAAATTAAAATCCGACTCGGCTTTTCTTTCTGTTTTAGCAAAAGGCGTTTATTACCGTTACTTTCCAAACAATGCTTGCTTCTTGTTTTTTCGAACTGTTCATTTCGTTTGCCATGAGATTAACAAACCCTGCCATCTCGACACCAGCTTAAAAGTCTTTCATCACCACTGCAGGGTCACACGTCTATCTCACTCAACACACGTTTTTCTTTCTCTCCCCGATCTCATTGCTGGCCATTCTCAACCCTTTATCTTTTACTTTACACGTCCATTTTTCCTTGGAGCACACTTTGCTTCTCTCCTGACCACGGCATATGTACTTTTTTTTTTCGGCTACTGCTGCTAATATACTCACAAGCTAATATTTTTCCATGTCGACATGTCAGCTAGAGAGGGTTTCATTAAGTACATGTCAAGATAACCTGGCAACAAACAGAGATGGACCCGTGACTGATGCGGAGGTTCAGAGGTTAGCTCCCTAGACAAAACACACTAGAAGCAGGTGTCGAATTGCTAGATGGAAATTGCATCACATGTTTGACTCAGTGTTTCGAGGCAGTTTGTGGTGAGGAAGCATCCAATCTGGATCACAGTGAATCTCCTCGAGATTGTTTGTCAACCAATTTTTAATTAAGGAAATTAAGTAAGAAGAAATTAATTTTAGCTTATTTTTTAAAAGGAAGAAATTTTTGGAATCTCTCGTCCTAATGGTAGCCTCCTTCAGTCTTGACAGACTATGGATACTCACTGTAAGGATGCCTGAGCATTGAATTTTTGTGGCAAGAGTTGCAAAATCTCAACCACACCTCTTCTGAGTCAGCGTTATTAAATACCAGTAGCAAGTGGAGGTTCAGGATGACTGGAAACAATTCTGAGATAAGCAGAGAGCACACACAATGCCAAGAATTCCCAAATGGTCACCCATCTGGTACTAGCCAGGCTAAACGTTGCTTAACTTCGATGATCTGACGAGAACCGGTGTGTCAATGTGATTATGCTGTATCTCTCCCCAATAAAACCTTTAAAACTGCCAACAAGTTTCCTTGTGTTCCGATACATTAGTTTTATTCATCTTAAGTTAAACAGCCGACTCCAGCCTGTGGACAATACAATAAACAGACACATGAAAAAGGTGATGATCAAGAATGAAGACCAGACCATATACGTATGTAAAACAAAAAATTTTTATTAACTGATTGTGTTTTCTGATTGTTCACCAGTAATAACCCACAGGTGCGAGATTATGTGTTTGATTTGATTATGCAAAATTTTTGTCATTGTAGTAATATCTTCTGCCTTTTCGTTGTCCTCACAAATGGTTTTCTTTTGAAATCGGCCATAGTTGTTGCGAGATGCTGAGTACCAGACTTTAAGACTAGTCTTGTGTCACAATGACCTTGGGAGGGGAGGAAAATGAATAAAGAGTTCAATTATACTGTAAAGCTTATGAATACATTATATCCTAGCTATACGTTTTTAACAACCATGTGTTCGGATTTGTTGCAGACACTTGTGCCCCAACGACATAGACACCCTCGACAAACCCGACAGGCAGCTAAATCCCACATCCACACAGTAGAGATCCCTAGATGCAAAAGATCTTTCTACTCCAGTAGTTTCTTCCTCAGAACCGCTAGACTCTGGAATTCCATTCCAGGTCCCTGCTTCCCCAACTGTACTGACATGCAGAAGTTCAAGTGTAACGTGAACTGACATATTGCTGCCCAAATCCCAACATAGTACCCCAGTAGTTGTTGCCCCTGATAGTAGCCCCCTACACCAAAGTGGCAATGTGCCTTGTTTGGGGTGAAAATGTAATAAAAAAAAAATATGTTGTGTCATTACGGATAACACAAGAATAAATTAAAAAAGACAAAAGTGAAGAAACTGTTGGATTTGCATGCATACACATTTATTGTCACATAAACAAAAATAAAAGGTTTCTGAATTTTTGAGATGAGGATTGATTATTCGTATGATTTGGATTGTTCAGACTACTGTTCTCATCTTGAGTGAGCTTCTCACAATGTTTCGGTCAATGCAACTTCCGACCTTCTTCAGGTGTACCTTGTCGAACTCGGGAATCTTTCTGACAAACTCTGGAATCTCCATTGAATATCAAACAGAATCCTTTATTTAATCCACAGGGATAGCATTCTCTGATTCCGTCAGGTGGGGGAGATAAGGGATCTGTTCTAAACATATTTGAGCATGGGAAAGGAGTACAAATATTTTTTCTACTTTTTTGGAGGGGTTGAAAGAGCTTCCAAATAGCGTACAAGTGATTTTATTTTCATTGATTACTAAGATTAAATTATATTTTTCAGTTTTTTCCTTAAAAGGTAAAGACATTACCCATACAAGTTATACAAGTCAGGTGGGGGAAGTAACTAGTTGCTGTTGCATGAGCAAACTAGTGCACATGGGGTCTATTTGAGCATTGTTTCTGGCATTGTTCGAGCATGTGTATGTGTGTGTGGGGAGGGGGAAGTAAAGACATGGTTATAGTGCATACATTCAGAGGACAAGTGTTACCAAATCTGAAAAACATGTACCTATTTACTATGCTTCCCCACGGGACAGAGTTAGACACCAGGGTCGTTTTTTAACGTGGAGAAAAGGTACAAAAATAAAAATTGTCTCAGTCGTGAAGGATTTCTCCTTCACGGAAAGAGAACAAGAAATAGAAGTGCAGCATTTGAAGAACAGGTACTACACTTTGATCTTGACCAAATCTGAAAAACATGTAGGGCAAAAAAAAAAAAAGTTTATTGTTATGTAGTGAATTCAGTATTCTACGAAAATTGATGAAAAAGAAAACCAACTAATTATATCCCTTGCGTGCTGTTCTATATACAAGAACTTTCTTATTCTAGAAATTAACAATTAAAGAAAATGAAAGAACGTCCCCTCCTCCACCCCAAAAATAGGTTGGTAAATAGTGCCCACATTTCCAAGTGTTACAGTTGTAAAATAAAAGACAAAATAAAGAAAAAAATCTGAAAAAATTAATTTTATTTTATTAGGATTCTTCAGACTACTGTTCTCATGTTGAGTGTTATTTTCACAACGTTTCGGTTGATGTAACCTTCGACCTTCTTCAGGTGTATCTTGTCAAACTCAGGAATCTTTCGGTCGAACTCGGTAATCTGCACTGAATTTCAAATACGAATAATCAGTCCTCATCTCAAAAAATCCAAGACATAAAAAAAAATTGGTTACACATGTTGGTGCTGCTTCAGAATTAGAATTGAATTTCCATTAAAAACCAATGTTATCTACTAAATTTTTATTTCAATTTCAATGGTGGATGACTGATATGAGACGGTCTTCTTTAGCGACTCGATAATCACTCAAAATTCGAAAATGAAAGAAAATACTGATAGAAATCCACCAAAATAAAGGTCACATGACAGATGAGTATCTATCAGTATTTTGTTTCATTTTCGAGTTTTCAGCGATTATAAAGTCTCTAAAGAAGGCCGTCTCATATCAGTCATCTTGTTCTTTTTCTAACTTAGCAACTCAGTACTATTTATGTTTCAAACCAAATAAACGCTTCATGGTAAGTTAATACACCAAAAAACTTATCAAGGTATGTAGAAGAGAAACTTATCTTGCCTTTGGTAACATTTATTTGCTATATATTTCTCCTTTACCAGTTTTGTTTTGTTTATTTGTTGTCTATAGTAAAAAAAATTGGGTTGATTAAAATTGTTTCGTTGTTCAATATAGTTTTGTGGATGAAATGAATGAATGAGTATTGTTCAGTCTTTTCATCTGCAAAATTATAGCGAGTTAAAAATAGATAAATGTCCAATCACTTTTAAACGATCAACGACCCCACCCAACGACAACCATTATATGCGCGGATGATAATGTACTCACTACTACTATTATTACTACTACTCATGGTCTATAGTTTTTAATTATTCTATATGGACCTACCTATAAGATCACATATTTTTAGTGTTCTTATGTGGTCTGCTGCCTACGTTATTATTGTGTGCTATACACTTTTATGTCTTAACTTTATAGGAAAAAAATTGCGCTCTTTCCTCCCCCCAAAACTTAAAAGAAGAAAAACTGCATGAATCTATTATTTAAGATATATATAAATGGATCTACTTATATATAAAATGCACTTTGTTTGTCTGTGTGTGTGTTCGTAAGAGAGGGCGAGAGAGAGAGAGAGCGAGAAAGAGAGAGAGAGAGAGAGAGAGAGAGAGAGAGAGAGAGAGAGAGAGAGAATTCACTATAGACTCCAAAACGGTCAGGCCGATTTTTTTTTACAATTTTACACACATGTACTTTGTGTCTGGGAGTGTCTTAGATATGTTTTGTATTGGAATACTTCCGATAAGTACCTAAAATCAATAATCAAAGAAATCCCATTAAAGAAGGAATAGTCCAATTTTGATCATAGTTAACACTTTTATACAGCCTAATATAACAAGCACATTTGAGAAGTTTTTTCACCGCACAAGCAGAAGGGCCCGGTGTATAAAATGAACTGCAGGTTCTTTGATAAGGCAGAGACGCATTCGTAATGAATGTTTTTGCGTAGAGCACAATTGAAACATTGTATTTAACTTTTGCATATTAAATATCACTTTAAGTCATTATATAAAAATAATTCCATAAAATCAACAGTATGTTCTCTAAAGTGCAATGTAGACTACAATGAATTGTGAATTGTCATTGTGGAGTGACATGTGACGCTTTCTCCTGGTGCACCGCAATGGGTTCTTGACTAGAGCAGGCAATCAATTGATTTGATTGATGAATGTGTGATTTCACCGATTTCAGTGACAGTAAAATGATTGAAAGTGTTGAGCATTTGCTGATCCTCATTTAATCTCGAGCAAGTATACACATAAAAGTGACCTTGTCTGTGTGTGTAAGGAATAGTCTCTACCAAACTACTTTGTCAATTTTTGGTTTACAGATTTGAAACTTGATATATAGGGGATTCGGACCTGAGAAACAAATTCAATTTTGTTTTAGCCTGTAAAAATGACTGTACGGCACAATCACATTGACACACCAGTTCTTGCCAGATCAGCGAAGTTAAGCAATGTTGAGCCTGGCCAGTACCAGATGGGTGACAATTTGAGAAGGCTAGGTGCTTTATGTACCTTTTGGGAAGGTTGGGTGTAGGGCCAGCACCCTCACCCCGAAAAGAGAACTCCTCGCTACAAAAGCATCTACAAAAGTTGTGGATGGCCTATGCCTCCTTCAGTAGTTCAAGGCTATGGATGGATGGTAAAAATAACTGCTAAGGGGTAAAAATTGAAAAAATAATTTGGTTAGCGTAAATCAACTAAACATGTGTGTTCTACTTATGCGCAAATATACATTCATACATTTAACTACGTTAATTTTTTAAGTTTTGATATGCATATAGACTTAACTCAAATGGTAACAAATAATGCTAGAAAGCTATATGTTTTGGTTTCGATTCTAGCTGATGGTACTCAAATCATATATAAGCCTGAAGAATCCTAGAGCCTAGAGTGGATGAAATGCGGAATATTCAGTGTAGCTTAATTGCCATATATATTTTATAACTTACTCTCTCTCTCTCTTTCTCTCTCTCTCTCTCTCTCTCTCTCTATATATATATATATATATATATGCATATATATATATATATATATATATATATATATATATATATATATATGAGTTTCAGAATGTGAGAGATTGTATATAATAAATTCCACAGCCAAACAACGTCGCAGCCCACAAGAGCCATGACAGAACCGGAAGTCCAAGACTCGAGTTGCGCCCTCATTTGGGTTCATCAGTTAGACACATCCGAACTCAGGATTTGAAACCCGAGCCTCTTGCATTTTGGACTTCCGGTTCTTTGACTGTCATGGCTCTTGTGGGATGCGACGTTGTTTGGCTGTGGAATTTATTATATATATATATATATATATATATATATATATATATATATATATATATTTAAACGATTGAAATCCCTACTATATATTGAGCATGAAATAATAATCAATAAAGAATTGGCTCTATGAGAAGAAATATGAAATCTGCATAAATTAAAATATCATATTTAAGTATATTTTACGACCAGGCAATGCTGGGCAGCATATATGTAAATATTACTTTTTAATAAATTTTTATTTCATGAGAATTGTAATTCTGGAACATCATAGTTTATTTTGTTTCATGTAAAAAACATAAAGAAAAAATATAAAGAAAACAAGAAAAATTGATGATAAAATAAAAATTTAATTAATTACAGTTTCTATTAATCCATCAAAAATCTAAACAAGGAATTATAATGAAGAAAAACCGTTAATCCATGTGAAAACCAATATATTTTTGTTAATAAAAATATTTTATTCTTTGTCAGGACTGAATTTTAGATTTTATCAGCGCTATGCAAAAGTTAAGACACTCGAATTAAACAAGCACTGGCAAATTCATGAGGCATCATGTCTCTATTTTGAAGAAAATCAAATTTTTCCCACCGACAGATCTATGCAGCTTTGAGTTTAGCTAAGATATATGTTGGGGAAACAATACATTCCTATGTTCGCCACACCACTGTGAACCTTATCAAACAATAACCAGCTACCGACATAATACTACCTATATTTTGTTATGACAGCATGAACCTTAAGCATCATCATCGCCAACATTAAAAAAACTACAACAAGCAAAAACAAAAATTCTACTGTAATATTTAGTCAGATCAGTAACAACCGCAATCCAATACATCGCCAGCCTTGAATTAGCTATTAAAAACAACAACCATTAATGTCTGAAACTACTACTAAAAAAAAAAAAGACTCTAAAACTATTTGATAGAATTGCACCAAAAGTGGCATAAAAAGCCTCTTGGATATCACACATAATGAAATTAAGAATATAAATTAAGATGCTTAAATAAAGCATTCACTCTAACCCCGATTCTAACCGTTTCATTAAAAGCTTGGATAAAAGCAGCTTTTAGTGCAAATTTATGTCAAGTGTATATTTTTTTAAATGTGATGACGTTTTTTTTTTTTTTAACAAATATAAAAATATGTTGTAAAGTGCAATAAGCACAATAAATAAACGTTTTCACGTGTGTAGTTTCACAAACACTGATCAGTTTTCTGTGGCCATGTTGGCCAGATATACAAAGTGTGAAATAGTTTCAATAATATAGTTCAAACTTTAACAGTCGTCAAGTGTAAAGATTTAAGTGTGTGCTTCATGTTCTTTTTTTTTTTGTCTTTTTAATTATACGTAAATGACTTTGTAACTTGAATAACCAAACCAGTATAAATATTTAATGTTGTCTGCTAGTTTATTCACAATTTGTTTTGTTTTTCTTTTTTGTTTTTACATAGAGAGGGTTTAAGACAAATTTGGCAGTTTTTAGAGCCAAATGATTGAAGACTTTCTGAACTATAAAAACTGGAGAGTGAACTTGCAAAATAAAAAAAAAAGATAAAAACGTCTGATAGCCGACATAGGAAAAATGATGTCAAATGAATATCTATAGAGAGAGACTTTTTTTGAAAGACACTAAGATATTCTTATTATTATATAGTGTTTGAGATAAATTTGATACTTTTTGAAAATATAATAAAAAAAACATCATATCTTGGCTAATAATTGATGCATTCTCAAAACCCAAAGTGTATTTTGAGAAGATCTTTTGTTGCATTGAATATTCAAAGAAGTTGCCCTGAGGCTTCGCAACAGCCTTCAAGCAAAGCCTGAATCTGGAACACACAGTGTCTTTCTGTAACGGAGTATGAACATACATATGTTAGCAGTAGCAGTCATTTGCAAATAACCAAGCCATCTGTATGGTATGGTAGCAGAGATAAAAAGACCACGTGTTCAGAGAAAGGGGAGCAGAATTTGAAAGGTATTCACGATGTGTTTGAAACGCGAAAGAGCGGAAATAGACATGCTACACATGTGGCCCATGAGTGACAGGGAAACACATGTCATAGGCATGGCTGGACAAAGACAGAATACTACATGTTTGATACGGCAGAGTCTTGTTAAGCACATTTGAGTAAGAGGAGACTTTTGAACAAGAGACAAGGCGTTATTCTAGAAGTACCGGTAAATAAATGTCTGTTGTTTCACTTAGAAAGAAAAATGAGTTGAATTCTTTACTTGCCTTTGTTTCCTTGCGACTATCTGCATACAACATGTGGGTCCCGATTGTTGACATGTAACGACTACATTATGCTTCAAGAGACGCTTGAACACTAATTCTGGTAATTAGCTTGTCCTTAGTCTTAGAGGTAATATGGTTAATATTTCTCTCAAGAGAAAGCCTCATTCTAACATTTAAAACAACTTTATTAAAACATTTCTGTTGATGTGAAAATCAAAACGGGATTGAAAAACGAAGAGTGTGAGTAATAGAATTATTCTGTGTACATGGATGAAAACAAAAAGGTGAAGAATTCCCGTTTGAGGAGAAAAGAGTTCATATTTGTATAAGTGTACCGTAAACAGCTGGTAGCCATGATGGACTATGTATCTTCTTGTTGAAGTAGAACCCAGGGCCAAAGGCCAATGGGGTGGAGGGTGGGGGTTCTGATGCATCCCAACAAAAGTTTTGGGGGTCAGTTCGAGCCACATGTAGTTGTTGTCGATATCATGTCCTGATCAAAGAAAGGGAGAGTAAGCTGTATGTTAACCTTTTTTTTATTTTGGAAATCGTTCATCGCTCCAGACAAAACATGAGGCCACTTGATGTAAGGAGCTAAAAATAAAAATTGTACTTCAAGGTAAAATATTTGCCAACTGTAAGTGTTAGATAGAATAGATTCTGACCTCAAAAATAGCAATTCTTCCCTCTTTGTCAGAAATATCGCTCCTGGAATGTGAGGACTAAAGTGCAAAATAAGAGAAGCAAGAGTTACGAGGATGCCAAAAGTAAATCCAAGATCCACTTTCAACTCTCCTTTTTATAAACTTCTATCATGTGCTCAGTTCGCCAGAGAGATGGTCTCTGATTGGGCAAGCCAAAAAGGAACTTGAATGTTTACATCAATCAGTGCTGAGCTTATGAACCAAGCACAGATTTCAAACTTATAAACCGTGAACTGTTGTTGTTGTTGTTGTTGTTGTTGTTGTTGTTGTTTAGCACCGTTGATGATAATGATTTTTGTTGGTATTTGTTTCTCCTATCTCTTTCTATTAAGAGTTCTTTCTAGAAGAACACCGGAAACTTACAAGAGGGACCACATGATGGTTGCCAACATCCTTAAGTGACAGTGTTTCTGTGGAATAAAGTGTGTTCAAACTTGGCACATCTAGGTTGTCAGCCCACGTCATTAACCACTGTGCCACTGTCGCCTCCCTGTTGCTGCTGTTGCTGTCACTACGATCATCCACATCTGCCACTGATGCATGATTTAACTGCCTATACACAGACTGACTTATCAAATATGTGCATACTGAGAAAACGCTGAATCTAAACTTTCCACAAAGTTGTCTCTGAAGCACCACTTTGAAGGGAAAAAGAAACAGATCGAGTCAAGGTAGATTTTCAAACTATAACGCACTTGACTGACATTTGGGAGTTTAGGCCAACGTTTGTACAGTGTTGTGTATTCTATATATATTTATCTATTTAGAGTACAAGTGTGTTACAAAGAAGACAGTGCAGCAATTCAAAGACAGTATAGCAGAAGACAAGAAAACATTTGTTGGTCACGAACTTGACAGAATTTGCTGTGGAAAAAAGTCCATAAGAACATGTACACTTTGCACTTTGTACTTAATGTAAATAAGTACTTGCGCATTATAAGTGGATTTCTAAAAAAAGTCAAAATAATGCATTTTAAGTAAAAACAAAAAAATACTAATACGTACTTACTTATAATATAAAAATTAGTAAAAATTCCAAAAGATTACGGAAAATGATTGAGCAGAATATCTGCTAAAGCTATTTTTTTATATAAAAGAATCTTAGCTATGTTCAATCTGCCATTCGGTTTTGTCATATGAAATAGAAATAAGTACAGGTAAAAATCAAATTTATCAAATAATAGTTTTAATCCAGGGGAGGTAACTTCAGTCTATCAATTTGATCAAATAATTCTAATTCTTGAATAGCCAATATGTATACATGTTTCGTTATGTCTTTTATTTATTTCATTTTCGTTATTTAAATATCAAAAATATGTGTAGCTTGTTTTTTTTAAGTTTCTTAAAATGCCAAAAAGAAGCTCCTCCTATTCCATATGACAATCTGCCTGATCTCTCTTGTTTCAGTTAAATTCTGCTATTTCAAATGGGTCACCATATATATATATATATATATATATATATATATATATATATATATATATATATATATATTTGTAAAAAATAGTTTTAGATCCAATTATTTCTTGTATTTTTTTAATTTATAGTAATTCCAACATGACGAGTGTGTGTGTGTGTGTGTGTGTGTGTGTGTGTGTGTGTGTGTGTGTGTGTGTGTGTGTGTGTGTGTGTGTGTGTGTGTGTGTGTGTGAGAAAGTATGATAGATTATGAAAAGGAAGGGTTGTAAAGAGATAGCTTCGAATTTGGGGGTATTAAAACCAAAGCAAAATATGATGAAAGTAAAAATAAAATAGATAAACCTCATAATTTATTATACCATACCTGTTCACACTGAAACACTTATCACAATATTCTGTAGATCTATATTAAAAACCTTGTTAAACTTTGTGACATATTTCCATTCTATGGAGGTCAGGCACGAACGAACACCCCATAATTTTATTATACCATATTTCTTCAAATTGAAACATAATTATCAAAGTATACTTACGCAGATAGATATGAAAAGTCTTTATTAAAGTTTGTGCCTATTTCCATTCTATGGAGGCCAGACGCAAACGCAGACCCCACAATTTTATTATACCATCCTATTTAAGTTAAAACATACTTATCAAAGTATTATTATGTACATCTATATAAAAAACACTTGTAAACGATTTTTTTAATTTTTAAATTTTTTATTTCCATACTTTGTGGACCAGGCATGTACGCAAACTCCACAATTTTAATGAATCATCATTATGCCAGATCAAACATACCCATTCCTGTGTCTCGATACATCTTCTATCATTATATGTGATCAGTTTTCTATAATAGTCAACCATATAGGAGCCTATTCGTGACCAGACACACACACAGACGTTCAGCTTTATATTATATATATATATATATATATATATATATATATATATATATATATATATATATATATATAATACACATAAAAAATAAAAATAAACAAAGAATTGTGTCTGCACCAACTTTGCTTATTCTTCCTTCTGTAATAACAATAACAACGCTACACCATGCTGAACACAAACTTGATAATCATCACTGACAGCAACCATCAACATAGCGGCGGTTGATTTAGCTGATGGTTGATTTAAAGACCAGATTACTATTAAACGCATGAATATTACGTAAATCACAAATATTTAAAACTTAAAACTAAAACGCTTAAAACTTTTTTTGTTTCTCACTCACATACTCTTATTCTGAATTCGTAGCAGTGGGCCGATATCAGTGGATATTTTTTTAAAAACTAATATAAATTATTGCACAGTAAAAATAATTAAATTAAAACAAAAATCATTTAGCAAGTGTAGTTAAACGCAATTTCATTTTTTTTTTTTTTTTACTTTATATATATGGCACGGGTAAAGCGGATCTTGGGTTTACTTTCAGTAGCTACGTAACTTTCACTTCTCTTATTTTGTCCTTTAGTCCTCACATTCGAGGAGCAGTGTTTCTGACAAAGAGGAAAGAATTGCTGTTTTCTGGGTTAGAATCTATTCCATCTAACACTTATCATTGACAAGTTTTTGACCTTGAAGTAGCATTTTTCTTTTTTAGCTTCTTACATCAAGTGGCTTCATGCCTTGTTGGGAGGCGATTTCCATTAAAAAAAATTATAATAATAATATAAAAGTATCTGATTCTAGGTGCAATTCTCTACCTTTATAAGAATTAAATATGTTTAAACATAGAATAAGGTTGCCATATCTGAGGAGGTACTTGCAAGTGTGTCAATGCGATTATGCCATATATCATGAGAATGATATGACCGATGTGGAATGTGAGATTCAAAGACAGACTTAGAATTGATGACGTCATGAGGAGGTTGAAGCAGAATAGTATAGAGAGATGTGTGCAGAACAGGCGACTTTGATAGTTTGGTCATACTGAAAGAATGAGGGAGAATTCTTATTAGATGTAGTAGCATAGTCAATTGGTTGAGGAAGGCCAAGGAAAACATGGAAGGAAGCGATAAGGATGATATATTTATTTCCCTTCCACAGCAGAAAGATACTTGCGAAAGTGGAATTTGAAAAGCCAACACTCTAGTGGAAGAGCACTCTATAAAAAATACCTGAGCAATCCCAGTAGAGCGTCTCAGGCAATTAGCAATAAACTAATCTTTTCTCAAAGGGTGAGAAGGCAAAGCCTGGGAGAGTGGAACTTCTAGAACTACACAGGATACAGAACCATATACTTCAGCCAGCAGAGAACAAACTATCTTCTATTTTTTTTTTTTTTTTTTTTGCAATATCAACACATTCATATTTTATTTCACAATTATTAACTGATTTAACAATAATAATAAATCGTCAACTGTTTTGTCAATTATTATTATTAAAAACTCGACCCTAAATATGATTTTTTTTGTTAACTGATTAATATTAAAAAATAATAATAATAACAAGAAGTTTACTACAATTAATAAGGTATTCATGTATTATTATTACTTGAAATTGTTTAATTTTTTTTATTGTTCGATCGATTATTTTAGCGTCTTAAATTATCTCTTGTAAAAAAAAAAAAATGCTTATTTTTTGCTTAGTTATCTCCCTTACATAATCATTTCGAACTCCGCAAATGTATGGGCTTGGCTCAGAGGCTAAGAAATAAGAGTGGAGAGTTGTATACTTTGTTTCGATTCTAGCTGATATAATATATTTTTTTAGTTTTAATCTCATTACTATATGTTAGGTTCAATATAATAATTAATAGAGAATTGTCTCTATAATAATAAATACGTAATCTGTATGAATTAAAATATAATATGTAAGCATATCTTATGACCGGGCAACGCCAGGTGGCCTGCTAGTTGTTTTTATTGTTCACTTGATTATTTTAACATCTCAAATTATCTTGCAAAAAGTGCTAATTTTTTGCTTAGTTGATGGTAGTTATCTCCCTTGCATAATCGTCTCGAACTCTGTTAGTTCCTGTGGCTTTGTGGGGATGAGGTAACCCTCCACCCCTACCCAGAACAATGTTTTTTTTTTTTTTTTTTTAGAGAAATAGGGATAAATAAAGACCTGGTCAGAACTAGGTTGAATTGTAAATCAATTTTTAAAAGTCGTCCACCACATGTCAGCATGTAGGATAGACATCAAACCTAATAATGATGACGATTGGGACAGATGAACGACTATAGACATGAAGTTCTACAGCATAAAGAATGGTAATATCTCTTAAGAATAAACCAAAACGTTTCTATATATGACAAACGACAAGTCTCTATTAAAAGTGTGTCACTTCCTGCTGCACTCGAGATTGTTGATGGCAGCAGAAAGGAAGGAACAAAACCAAAGATATGAAAGTGGTCACTTTCAAGGAGCCAAAGTAGCTCTTCAGTGGACAACACAAAAGAATATCAAAATAAGAAAAAAACAATACAACTTTTGATAGTAATAAAAACTTTCAATTATTTATTCTTGACATTGATGCGTTGACGTAGCAACATGTTCTTGCTTCTTCATTTTTAATGATTTTTTTAAATGGAAATCGACCCAGACAAGACATGAAGCCACTTGATGTAAAGATCTAAAGACAAACAAATAAAAAAAAATACTACTTGAAGGTAAAAAAAATTAGCCAACGATACATATCAGATGGATAGATTCCAACCCAGAAAACATTAATTTTTCTCCTTTTGTCAGAAACATCGCTCATGGAATGTGAGGACTAAATGACAAAATAACAAAAGCAAAAAGTAAACGCACTTTCTGTTCTACTGATGAAGACTATTCTTATCTTTGATGAATTGCAAGCGTTCATTAAGAATGTTACTAGAAATAATAACACTGTTACATTATTATATTTATATATTAGCAGGGGGCGCCCAGCCTTGCAGGATAGTAAAATACGTATAAACATTATTATATTTAGATACTGGTGTAATTAATTGCGACAACGACGACGACGACGACGACGATGATGATGATGATGAAAAGGCACACATCATCATCATCATCATCATCATCATCATCATCATCATCGCTGTGTGACTTTTTATCCCTTTCTACATTTCTTTTCTGGGAGGGGAACGCGATTGAATGACAAATAATAATTATTAGTGGGACCTGTGGAAATTCCACAGGGTACTCATTTACATGTAATATATTGGTGTTGGAATTCTGTAGATGTTCAGGGTAAATGGAGACGCTCTGATATTATTGTAGCTTTTTTGTTAAAACTGCAAAAGTGTTTATCTAAGCTAGCAGGAATGCACAGCAAAACCCGGTCATAAAGTACTTAAATATAATATTTTAATTCTTGCAGATTTCGTATATATTATTATAGTGTTAATGTTCTATGGATTTTTATATATCATAAAGTTGCGATTTCAAAAATAAAAAATATATCCATATGACTTGGGTGCATCAGCTTGAATCAAAACCAAAACTTATGAAAAAAAAAAAAAAAAAAAATATATATATATATATATATATATATATATATATAACTTGAGTTCCTTCAGCTATAATCGAAACCGAAACCAAAACTTGTGAAGAATTCTTGATAAAATTATTTAAGAAAAAAAAAAATAGATTACTTGAGTGCCATCAGCTATAATCGAAACCAAAACCAAAACTTATGAAGAATTCTTGGTAAAATTATTTATTACAAGAAATGGAAGCCCATCTTCTATAATATAAATCTCGCCTGTCTGTTTAAATGTATGTATGTATGTATGTATGTTTCGCAGAAACTTTTAACAGAGGCAACGGATTTTCACGAGATTGGTATCATTTTAAAGCTTGACCCTTCGGACGACAAATATCGGAATATTGGCCAAAAACATAAATTCCTTCACCCTCAACTGGGCATTTTTCTACAAGGAGCGGTCGCTTTTTTCACCAATAGTATCAAAAGTAATCTTTTCGATTGTCTAGCCTTAATTTAAACGTACGTCAACGGCTAACGTATCACATTATTTTTTTTTTCACTTTCTTTTCTTCTTTCACGGTATGGGTTTGAGCCTACCTGCATACTACAACTGTTTTTTATTTTTGCTCAACACACACCTACAAGCACCCGGGCGACGCCGGGCACCCAAGCTAGTAACAATTAAACGACAGTAACTCAGATGTAAGCGTGACACACAAAATAAATCACACACATGCTATCCTATAAATATATAGATAAGAATTACTACTACTATTACTACTACTACTACTACTACTACTTCTACTACTATTACTACTACTCCTACAGGTCAGTATCAGAAATTATTCACTGACAAAAACCGGTGGTGTTCCTTGGAGTCTGAGTGACAACAAGTCTCCTCAGATTTCCTGTGCTCTCCACTTTGTATAACGTTTGCAAATGAATTTGCGTTATCTTAACAGCTGCTTACCATTTACTTCTTGCTGGGAAAGACCGTTGGCCTTCACTAGAATTTGGGTGGCAACAAGTCTCTTCAAGGTCCCAAACCTTTTCACACTTATCCAATGAAAATCTAGCTAGTGCTTTCTCTTCTAAGACTTCCCGTCCTCCTTGACCTTACATGACTATTTAGTGTGGTGCTAGTCGATGCTGATACTTCTTTTTTTGGGGGGAGGTGGGAGTGAAGTGGACTTACAATTATTATTATTTACTCATAAGGAGTATTCGCATAGGCTATCATCAAAGATTTCCCTCCTAGAACCACCTATGGTGTTCCCTGGAGTTTGAGTGACAACAAGTCTCCTCAGATTTCCAGTACTAACCACCTCTTTCGATAACTTTTGCAAATTAGTTTGCGCTATCGCAACAGTCGTTTATCATTGATTTATCGTTGGTACCGATCATTGGTCTTCACTGGAATTTGGATGGCAATAAGCGTTCATAAGGTTCTAGTCCTCTTTACACATCCAGTGGAGGTTTGATTAGTGTTTTCTCTCCTTGGTCCTTCCATCCTCCTTAACTCTTCTCGATTATTTGGTGTGGTATGGCATAAGCCAATACTACAATTAGAGGGTGGGGTTTAATTTATAATTATAAAATTTCAGTTTGCATGATTCCATGAGGAATTTCTTTGTGCTTTACATCTGTAGTAGTTTCCATAAGTCCGGCTTGATCTTGTAGTTCAGATGCATTAATCTCCACATTCAATGGCTTTCCTTAATATTTCAACCGTTTTCACTCTTGTTATCTGTTTTATTTTCTCAGCCATCTCTCTGATTCCAACAACTTTTTCTCAAAGTTTTTCAGGATTGATCATTATTATTATTTACTCACGAGAAGTAGTCACGCAATCCATCATCAAAAATTTCTCTTTGAGAACAACTCGTGGTGTTATCTGAAGTCTGAGTCTGTCGGCAAGTCTCCTCAGATGTTCAGTACTCTCCACCTATTTCAATAACCTTTGCAGATGAATTTGCATTATCGCAACAGCCGTTTACAATTGATTTCTCGTTGGGAGCTGGAATATGCCTCCTCAAGGTGCCAGTCCTCTTTGCACTCAAATCTGGTTAGTGCTTTCTCTCCTTGGTCTTTCTATCCTCCTTGACCCTCTTCGATTATTTGGTGTGGCATCAGTTTATGGTCACACACACACAAGAGAGGAAAAAAGCAGGGGCACGGAGGGGGGGGCGTAAGTCACAATTATTTACTTTCATTCTTCATGATTCCATGTGATGTTCCTTTGTGCTTTACATCTAAAGCAGTTTTGATATGTCCGGCTTGTGCTTGTAGCTCATGTGTGTTAGACTCCACATTCACGGATTTTCCTTAATACATCAGTCGTTTTTGTTATCATTATCCGTTGTATCTTCTCAGCCATCCCTCTTATTCCAATCTCTCTCATTCTTTTTTCAAAGCTTTTCGCTATTGTTCTTAATGTTCTTACGATTAGTGGTGTTATATTGAGTTTCTTCATATTTCTTATTCCTTTGAGCTCTCTGGCCAGTTCCATGTATTTGCTTTGCTCCTCTGCTGCCTTGCTTTTTACTCTGTGGTCTGCTGGAACAGCAAAGTCTACAATCTGGCAGGACTTTTCTTTCTTGTTAATTATTATGACATCTGGTCTCCTTGTTTGAATAGGTTTATCCATTTGTATATCCATGTCCCACAGAATTTTGAGACTTTCATTTTCAAAGTCTGACGCTAGTTTGTGCTTGTATCATTTGTCAGAGTGTTCAAAATGCAGTTACTATTATTATTATTATTATTATTATTATTGGTGGTAGTAGTAGTAGTAGTAGTAGTAGTAGTAGTAGTAGTAGTAGTAGTAGTAGTACCTGTGGAAATTCCACATTGGCATCTCTCATATGTAATATATTGCTGCTGGGTATTCTGTGAACGTTCAGCATGAATGGAGACACTATGATATTATTGTAGTCCTTTTGTTAAAACTGTAAAAGTATTTATCTAAGTAATCTGGTTAATGTAGTGTCAGAATATATCTAATTATTATGGTTTATTTCCAATATCCTTATAGGAGTCTGTGACATATTTCGTGAACAGAAACCCCATGATATTATTACATTATCTTTAGGCAGAACAGATACTATCCTTGGATCCTAGCCAGAAGACCAAGAAGGTATATTTTAGTTTCATGTTAGCGACATAATTTTCTTATTTTAATTTTTTTTTTTTTACGTTGCGTATTTGATGATCGGGAGATCCTATTTATTAAAAAGGAGAATAGAAGGTGATAACATACTATTAACATTAAATTAGGGTATCTATATTATTATATAGATATATCTATATACTAATTTAATGTTTGTAGTATGTTATCACCTTCTATCCTCCTTATTAATAAATAGGATCTCCCAATTGAATGACTTATAATCTAGAAACCGTGACACACGTACGTACATACGTTAAACGTACTATGGTGTTAATATATAAATTATTATTATTATTTTTATTATTATTAGCATTAGTAGTGGTAGTAGTAGTATCACTTGGATGATTAGTGAAAGGGTAATGGAGTATTGTTGCACCAACCATAAGCCGCTCCCTCTTGAATAAGATACAAAAAATTTCCTAATTTAATATATTCCACATTGTCTGTCAAATCACTACAGGCTTGCATTCTTGTGTCTGTTTTACAACTATTTCCAAGTAATTTTCTTTATGTTCCAAATTTTTTTCAATTTCCCAGCAAATTCCATCTTCATTTCTTTCTCAGAGAGAACTGGCCTGAAAACCTTAGTTTTCTCTCCTAAAAAATGCGATGTCCTTCACCATTGTTCGACTTTGTTTTGTCTATCGTGTTTTGGCCTTTGTTGCTTCTGCCTTGTCCTTACATCATGCATCTCTGCATAGAATTCGGTTTGTAGATTAAGGTTGACATGCACTAATGTGATCCTTGCCAAAATTCACACTAGCTAACTTAATCACGTCTAACATAGGATTCCTAATATGTAAAATTTGTTACAATGCAACACACGATGCTGCTGAAATTAATGAACCTCTAATACCTGATGTTGCATTAGCCCTGATCAGGCTATTCTGGGTTCCTCTGATGAAAGAAGTTTACAGGAAATGTCAAATTCACAAGTGGTCCCCAGGCACATGTATACCCGGTCATGGGAAGATTACATACAGTATTTAACATTCCCGAATAGTCACTCCATAGGAAGATGACACGCAATGTCTAGCATTCTCAAATGGTCACCCATCTGGTACTGGCCATGCTCCATGTTGCTTAACTTCAGTGATCTAACAAGAACCAGTGTGCCAACATGTTTATGTCATATGCTGATGAAAATAACCAAAATGACGAAATATTAAAGAAAATCCTTGTGTGCAGAAACCAGCTCACATAATCAATGAACGACAACCATATGTTAAGTTAAATTAGAATAAAAGATGCTTATTTAGAATTACACTTAATTCAAAAAGACAAAAATAAAGAAAAATATTTATAATGTATAAAGTACTTGCCAAGGAAGGAAGATACCATATTCCAAAATTCACATAAATTGATCAAGTAGTTTTTTTGTATATATAAAATCATTTTCTTTCAATTTTTAGTGATTTTAAGGCTAAATTGTATTCATTGCAAGACTGATTTTGATCTTGATAATCTCTTTTTTTATAAAGAATGGCTGCCGAAAATTATTAATCGTTAAAAATCATAAATTTTGATTTTCTTAATTAAGAAAAAAAAAATACTTGATCAGTTTATGTGATTTTTGGAATATGATATCTTCATTCTGTAACGGGTATGTACATCGTAAATATTTGTCTGTATTTTCTGTTTTTTTTTTTTTTTTTTTTTTTTTTATTAAGTGTAATTCGAAATAAGCCTTAAATAAAATGTATAAAAAGAAAGTGATTTGCAATGGTTATTCAAAGATGTGGATAATGCTGGAAATGTGAAGAGACTTTTTGTCACTCAGAATCCAGGGAACACCACTTATTATAGGCAGTGATAAATCAGATAGTAATTTGTTTGAGAACTCCCACCAAGTATATAAGTATATAAGTATATATAAACTAGAAATTTTAAGTTAATGTTTCATGCTGACAAAATAGGGGAGATAATTTATCTCGGTCTTAACATTGAAAATTTTTAATTCTTAAACAAATTATGGCAAATAGATTTACGATTTTTCCTAAAAATATATCCAAATAAAGGGGAACAACTTTTTCAATTTGAAAAAACTTCAAATTCTACCTCTTTTTTTTGTGACTCCAACTCGCTGAAAAAATAAAAATAATTTTCTTTTTAATTAAATATTTTGCATTTTAAGATTGGGGGGGGGGATCATTTTCCTAGATAAATTTAATGTAAAATGAGCACTCGCTTCCTACCCAATTAGCAATGAATTGAGACGTATAAAGGTTTCTCAATTTTTTGAATGGAAAATTAGGGTGGGGGCATTTTTTTCTTTTTTTATTTATCCAGTTTCTTTTCTTTTATATAAATGTGTGTGGGTGGGGGTGGGGGGTAATTTTTAAAATTGTACCTTTTTTAGATTTCTTTGGGAAGGGGGAATTTTTTTTTATTCTTAAATTAGCCACCACTTGCAAAAGAAAAAAAAAGTCAACCATGATGGAAAATACTCGTGTTTGGCTAAGTAAAAGTGATGATAACAAATGTTAACAAACTTTACCAAACAATCTACACAACTATCTTTTTTATTATTATTTTTACCTTAACCCTAACCCTAAATCTATTTTTACCTTAACCCTAACCCTAAATCTATTTTTACCTTAACCCTAACCCTAAATCTATTTTTACCTTAACCCTAACCCTAAACCTAAGTTTTAGTTTTGTTTGGATTGTGTAAAAGCATTGGAACTTGATTTGACTTTCTCCAGAAAATCGAAACTGCTTATGTCACAACTAATTTCTTGATATCTAAAATAAAAAGCACAAAAAAATCAACTCTTTCCCCTCCTAACCACATGCACACACACAAAATGAAATAAAATAAAAATATAAGTTTTATTAACTACCACCTACCTCCATCAACCACAAATTTTGGTTTCTCTAGAAACTCGCTAAAAAAAAAGAAGAAAAAAGACAAATGGCCTCACGTCTCCATATTACTGCTTAATGACCCAAAAGTAAGTTCTCATTTTATGATAAATTTATATAGAAAAGTGATCCCGTCTCTAAAAGCTAAACTGTTTTTAAAAATGCTTAAATACATTTTTTTAGGATAATTTTTCAGACTGTTTATATGTAATCGAAAAAAAAAAGTAGAATCTGATTTTTATTTTTTTGGGTAAACCTTTGAGGGATGCGAGATTGCACCTGTTTAAATTAATCAACAACTAAAAATGTAGCGCAGAATGAAAAACAAAACCTTTTTTAAAACAAATTAATGAAAAGGTTTTTTAGTTAAAAATGAAGACAAGAAAAGAAGTCTCATTTTAACATTCCAAAGCAACTTTATTGATTATCTTTGTTGGTAAGAATATAGGAGAGAAACGGGTTAGTAGCTGAAAATGTTCTTGTGTGGAAACATAGATTGAATATTAGACAGTCTTGTTGAAAGAGAACAGTGTTCATGTGCGCTTAGTAGTAGTAGTCGTCGGAAGAGTTTCTGATGTGGAGACGTATATAAGGCAGGTTGATTTAATGAGAAAGAAAAAAAGAGAAAAGTGTTCGGTGAAAGAAAGAGAGGGAGTATGCTGGTTAAACTTTTTATACACTCAGTCACATGACTGAGATCTGGCTTCTGATTGGATAAGCCAGGCAGAAAGTTGATTCGAAATCTCTAGCCACTAGAATTCACTCCTGCTTCTGTTTGTTGCTATTTTCGTCGGCTACAGTTTATATCAGTGGCAGAAAGTTGAACAGTGTGAAAAAGGAAGAATGTAGGGTTCTTTGGGTGTCGTAGGTCGGCCAGCAGTTATCTACAGTGAAGATCGTCTATACTAGCAAGTCCAATGGACAGGACAGGAGAGAGAGGAGAGAGGTCTTTGTTTGATGCTTGCTAGGTTCTCTCTGCTGACTAACTGTGATTTCGAAAGGGGCTAAAGTTCCTTTGAAAACAGATAAAAATGTACCCTGCAAGCTGATTGGTCAGTGTGTGGCCAAATCGCTCAGCAGGGACATTAATTTGCAAGAGAAGAAATCTTTGTTTTATTTGTGACTACTTCGGATGCGATAGTAAAAAAAATACCGTTTATCTTTGTTTAATTATTTTTTGTTTATTTGTTTGCTTTTGGCGGTTTCATTGTTTCTTAATCTTTGTTAAAGTCATTTCTTGAAATTTGAAAAAAAGAAAAAATATTTATTTTATTTACAAAAATAAGAAATTATTTTTCCTCAATTCTTACAAAATAAGCATAAAATCAAGATAGGTTATCTCCCTTATTTCATGTTTATGACTAATGAGGCATTTTTAAAATTTTTGTTCAATCCAGAGTGTCTTGTTCGGAATAGCTGGATTTTCCTCGCATTAAAAACCGATCTTGTGTCTAACTTTGGTCTCGTAAATATAAACATGAAACAAAGAAGTGCCAGCCTTTGTTTTACATTCTTTACTCTTTATTACGCTTCAATTCCCCTAAAAAAAAATTAATTAAAGGGCAACAATTCTTCAGACTGATTGAGTTGGATTATTCCCCTTGCAATTTTTTTCAACATTTTAGATAGTTTCAAAATGAGAAACAATAGTGCCTGTCCAAAATTCCCTTATATTAAAAAACGAAAACAAAGAAAAAAATCTGTATGATGTATGTGTTTGTGACAGAAAGAAACTATTGTACATCAAAAATCACTTAAATTGATCTAGTAGTTTTATTTTTTAAATAAGACAAATGTTGTGGCTAAGACAAATAGCAACAGTACCGCACCAGCGCACCACAGCACCATCTTGAAAACAGGCTGAAAACAAAGGAGAAAACTTGAAATAATTAAAACTTACGAAATTTTAGAAAGCCATTTTTAACATGGGGACATTGGAAAAACTCAAGTTCGCTTAAGAGTAATTTTCTTTATGAAAATAAAACTACTTGATCAATTTATATGATTTTTGGAGTACGATATTTAAATTAATTTTTTATTGCTTATTCAGGAATAGATACATGTTTTAATTATTCATTTCAAAATTTTGGGTTTTATTTATAAAAAGCTTGCATATAAATGTTTTGGCTCACAGCTGGTATTTAAGTTTATAACAGTTTTTAATTATAAACATACCCACCAGGCAACTCTTCAGTGCAAGAACCATTACAAACAAAGAAATTTGTGTTATTTTGTGATATATTTGAATACTATCTAAGTTAATAAAAAATATATATTGACACACACACACACACACACACACACACACACACACACACACACACACACACACACACATACACACACATACTCACGCACACACACATACTCAGGCACACACACATACTCACACACACACACACTCACGCACAGACACACATACTCACGCACGCACACACATACTCACGCACACACACACAATACTCACGCACACACACACACATACTCACGCGCGCGCGCGCACACACACACACACACACACACACACACACACACACACACACACATATATGTAACATGTGTGCATAATAAAATGAAAATAAATGAAAAATTAATTGAATAGAAAGGTTACCAGGTAACAAGTGCTACTTAAACCATAAACAGTTTTATAAATGAAAAATAGAGAAATATGAAGGTTTATAAGAAAACATTTCTTATATAAAAATAAGAATATAAAAGTTACTTTCATGTTAGTAAACGTTCATAGCACAAACATGCGTTTGCATAAAGATAGTTGAGTCATCAACAGTAATCAATAGCTTCAATAATATGTATGTTTGGGTATTTGGCAGCATAGCATTATTATGCATGTGCATTTACCTTTGTTCTTGTTAGTGTGTGCATATGTAACATTACACACACGTTTACACACGCATTAACATGTAGATATTTAGCAGAGTGCATTGCAAGGAACATAAGACAAATAATAACTCAACTCCTTGTTTTTTTTGTAACAATAACATTTATTTCTGGGTACTTTCCCGGATAAAAAGTGATCATGTTCTTTCTCTCCGACCACTTTGTTCTCTCAAATGTACTCTCGAACGTGCTCTTATATCTGTGTACACATTCTTTTTTATAGTCTTTTTCTTGTTTCCTTTTTATAGTGTTTTTCTTGTTTCTTTTTTATAGTCTTTTCCTTGTTTCCTTTTTATAGTGTTTTTCTTGTTTCTTTTTTATAGTCTTTTCCTTGTTTCCTTTTTATAGTGTTTTTCTTGTTTCTTTTTTATAGTCTTTTTCCTTGTTTCCTTTTTATAGTGTTTTTCTTGTTTCTTTTTTATAGTCTTTTTCCTTGTTTCCTTTTTATAGTGTTTTTCTTGTTTCTTTTTTATAGTCTTTTCCTTGTTTCCTTTTTATAGTGTTTTTCTTGTTTCTTTTTTATAGTCTTTTCCTTGTTTCCTTTTTATAGTGTTTTTCTTGTTTCTTTTTTATAGTGTTTTTTCTTGTTTCTTTTTTATAGTCTTTTCCTTGTTTGTTTTATAGTTGTTTCCTCGTTTCGCACACAGCTTGGCATTTGCTTACGCGCAAATATCTCCCTTACATAATCATCTCCAACTCTGTTAGCATCTGAGTTTGCACAAAGCGCTATCAATTCATCACAATGAATCAAAACTAATATTTTATTTTCTCAGCAGACGAGAGATGAATCTTGTAATTACAGCCCACTCAATATTATCACAAAGGACTCCTGCTAAACAGAAATATTTCTCTGAACCTCGCAGCTAAAGCATGCCCATTATTATCACAAAAGGACGTCACCAAAAAAAAAAACAAGCTTTTTCTTATAACCATTTCATCATTAAATTGATGTTCACTCTCCTTCAATTTTTATTTAACTAAATAACAATCATTAAAAGTTCATCCAGTGTTTTTCTGTTTCTTTCTTGCCAGCATATGTTTATTCGTAATCTAACAGAGGCAACTTACATTTTTACTCAAACCTTTTTTTTTTTTCGCAAAATGTAAGCAATCCTATTCAAAATGTCAATGTGACAAGACGTTATATTTCTCTCCTCATCTCTAGCAGTGTTAAGCTTTGTTAGACTCACATTCATTCCCATATGACAACAGATTTAACCCCTTTTGCATTCCTACTTTCAAAACTCATTCCCAACCACATTTTGTGTTGATGAAACTGTTTGAATAAAATTGATTTAACTTGTAAAGAAGGAGTTTGTCCTTTTTAGCCCAAACTTGCTGACCTTTTTCTTCATAACAAACAATACTAGTAGCCACCCTACTACAAAAAGGTGAATTCAACATTCTTCTCACCTCCTAGTTTAAATCTTAAAAAAAAAAAGAAGCAAATGGTGGACGGTTGTGGTTGCAAACTAATTTTGCATAACATATCTGTCATTTTGCTCTCCATGTTTGTATTGGACTTTTCAACTCATTTATGGTGACTTTATGTTGTCATTAGCTCTAATCATCAACAATGCTCAGCATGTTTTGTGAGTTCAAAGTCAATGATAAGAAAAAGAAAACTAATTGCTCCCAAATCCAAGCGAAAAAAGTGAAATAAAATATATTTTAAAATGATGAATTAACAAGCAAAAGATGAATTAGATTTGTGAACTCATCTCATCATCATTAGCGGCACTGCTGTTTTAACAGTGTCGGCGACCATAGCTCTCCAAAAGTGTAGAACCATGGTAATCTTAGGAAGACAAGTACAGACGGTAGTTTCCTGTTACTTTCCATCTTGATTCGAGGGTGCACCTCCCACAGTTAGTTGAACACATCCCCAGATACCAACCTGAAAACTTCTATGACTCACCGTGGTATATACAGTGCCTAGCCTTCCCAAATGGTCACCCATCTGGTGCTGGTTAGGCTCATTGTTGCTTAAGTTTA
Source organism: Euprymna scolopes (assembly GCF_053919585.1). Taxonomy (NCBI): domain Eukaryota; kingdom Metazoa; phylum Mollusca; class Cephalopoda; order Sepiida; family Sepiolidae; genus Euprymna; species Euprymna scolopes. The sequence continues at coordinate 155,416,575 of NC_136488.1, forward strand.
GTGATCTGGCGAGAATCGGTATGTCAACATGATTGTGCTGTATAACTTATCTATAACTCATAAAAATCGCACTATATCTTTTGTAGACATTAGCTGACGATTGTGCAAACAGATTATTTCGGCTCTCCTTATATCATATTTTATTTGATAAAAACATAATTTATTAAATCTATATAACTATATTTTTTTGTTGTTTGTTACATATTTTTCTTCTACAAATGCAGCACGATGATGGTTTAAGAAATTTTGTGGCTGTAATGAGAGTCTTGAAAATGATGAGTGTAGTGATTGGCCATTGGATGTTGACAATGATCAATTAAGAGTTGAAGCCAATCCATATACACCTGTTCGATAACTTGTTTCTGATTTAGACGTAATGTAAACGATGATTTCCAACCACTTGAGAGAGATTGGAAAGACAAAAAAACTTGACAAATGGATGCCTAAAGAATTGAACGTCAACCAAAAGAAACGCTGTTATGAAGTGTCATCTTCCTTTCTTTTACACAACAAGAACGACTTATTTCTCGACCAGGCATGTGACTTGCAATGAAAAGTGGGTTCTTTACAACAACTGGCGATGCTCAGCTCAGTGGTTAGACGCCAACAAAGCTCCACAACACTTCCCGAAACCAGAGTTGCACCACAAGGAAGATCATGCTGATTGTTTGGTAGTTTGCGACTGGTCTAATCTATTACAGTTTTTTAATGCAGGCGCTAAGCCATTACAGCAAAGAAGTACCGTCAACAAATGGATGAAATGCATCAGAAACTTTGACAACAACCCAGCATTAGTCAACAGAAAAGGACCAATTCTCCTCCACAACAATGCCCGACCGCACATTGCTAAACTGACCATGCAGAAAGTTGTAAAAAAACAAATATATAACAAATAAATGTTATCAAAGGCAAGATAAGTTACTTTTCTACCTAACTGAATAAGTTTTTAGTGTTTTTATTCAATGTAAAATGTTTATTCGGTTCGAAAATCATAATGTTTATCAATATGCCAGCCTATGTCACGGTAACATATATTGAGTGAGCTTCTTACAGTATTTTGTATAGTTTTTTAGTTTGAACTTATTTTCCCAAACTTAACGTATTCAACAGCGAGCTCGCCACCATCTGTCTTTTTCAAATATATCAATAAACACTATGATTTTCGAACCGAATAAACATTTTACATTAAATGAAAACACTAAAAACTTATCCAGTTAGGTAGAAAAGTAATTTATCTTGCTTTTGATAACATTTATTTGTTATATATTTGTTTTTTGACAACTTTTTCGAATCTGTATGTATAGTAAAACAACCCCCCCTTTTTTTTTCATTAAATTGTTAGGTGAAAGTATAGAATAGTTAGAAAGTCACCCCCCCCCGTTAAAAATGGCTTTCTAAATATTATTTCGGCATGGTGCAGACAACATTTATTTACAACGATAAAACATAAGAAAATATGTTAACTTAAATTTAATGTACTCTTTATTTTTGGTTCATATCAAAACTTTAATTAAAACTGATTAGTTAATGAATTTTTAATTAATTTGTGTTGTTCATATGTCTCAGGAGAGAATAGAAAATTTCCTGTTTCCTTTCCCGTTTCAGTCATGTAAATTATTTACAGTTAAAAATTAAAAGAACGGACTGAAAAATATTCTTATATAAAAATTGGGTAATCTCCAAAAATACCGTTAGGGCTTACAACATGGCCGCCAGAAGAGTCACGTGGGATCACGTGACTCTTCTGGCGGCCATGTTGTAAGCCCTAACGGTATTTTTGGAGATTACCAAAAATTGTTTGTTTTGCAGTAAAAATAAAAATAAAATGAAATATTCAACTTTCTCCGATAGAAATAAAAGTTCCAAAACAAGTTCACTTACTATGTTTTGTTAGATTAAAATTATCCCAATGTGCAATTTGTTATATAATTATAGGGAAAGTTTAAAGTTTTTTATAGAATATTTAAAAGTTGAGCACGCATCACCCGTATTTGTTATTTTACGCTTGTTTTGTTTTGTAACTCGTCAGCGAGGAAGTTTGAAAGTGGGGGAATAACGAGATATACAGAGAGACGAGAGAGTAGGGAAATACACAGAGAGAGAGAGAGAGAGAGAGAGAGAGAGAGAGAGAGAGAGAGAGAGAGAGAGAAGGAGTAGACATGAACAGAAAGGGTCGGTCAGCCTCAACTATAAATGACTATGATGACAGTTCACCTTTGCTGACATCGCAGTAAACACACCCGGGATAAGGCCCCTCCCCTCTCCTCTGGCATGCACAGCGGAGGAACAGGAAACGGATCTTTTGAAGCCCTCTTCCTTTTTCAGGGTCCGACCAGCGACGGAGCTAGACGCATGCTGCGTAGCTCTCACCAAATGAAGGAAATTGCAAGAATTTTCTGTGGATGATGCTTGCTTATGCGATAGCAACACGTAAGAGGAATTGCGGCCGAAGTGAGAAATGAACAAAACAAGACAATATACCAAACGCGCGTATGGGCGAACAGTAATCTACCGTTTGCTATTTTCTCTCTCTCTCTCTCCTTTGCCCTCATCCATCCATGCTGAACGCTGAACATTGAACTTGATATAATGGACATTTTCTTTGCTTTATAAAATATGGACGATGCTTTCTACTCGACTCCATTAATTACATAAGAAGAGAAGAGAATTCCCTTCCCAAAAGGTCCTTCACTTTTTTGCTGTTATTCTATGTTTTTATTTTATTTTATTTTATTTCCTCAGCCCCTATTCTTTAGCTAATGTTAATCCTTAAATAAAATTTATAAAATTTCATTTTGTGTTTATCTTATTATTTCATGTGTCCTGCTGTCCTGTATATATTTTACCAGTGTCCTGAGACAAGATATTCCATCCCCTCCTATTCACCTCTTTTCATTTTTTTTTGTCTTATTTTTTTTTCTATTGTTGCGCCCATTGGTCTCTCGCCGTTCCCAGCGTATTCTGATGTGTAACAAATTATAATAATTATTATCCAAATGGAGAATTGTTCTTTCTCTTTAGCAGAAGAAAATACATGGACATTTGGACTACTTTCATAAAATTACCACAGCCATATTTTTATGCCTATTAGTATGACCACGTGGTTGAACACAGGAAACTTAATGTACCCTTTACCTACATGTCGATTTGGCAATGACGTCATGCTGTCATGTTCACTGGCCTCCTTCTCTCTCGGTAGTTGCGGTTCTACTCTATTCTGCTTTATATTTTAGATCTTAAGGGTGTGTTATGCAAAAGTGAAAATTTTATCTTTGACTTTATCAATTTTAACTCTTAACTCTATAAATAATAAGAGCTTGAAAAAACAAGCGATAAGTAAAACATAAAAATGAATTATATTTGAAATAACAATGCATTTACAAAAAAGCGATAGATGAAAAAGTGTTTTGCCGTCAATGCAACATATGCATATGTGCAGAGTGTTTATACAGGGCCTTTTTATTCTCTTTATCATCACCATTTCATCTAGTGGTTGCTATAGAAATAAACTTCTTTTTATGAAGAGGATGCAAGGAGACGTTTGCTGAATTTTCTTCAAGGTTTTATTTGGAAAGTATAAACTTTAGAGAGAGAGACTAATGCTATCATAGCTAATTATTTACTTTTTAACTGTTGAGGATGCAGCCCTACTGCCTAGAATAATGAACTATTCATGATGTCACTTCCGAGTAACGAGGACTGGTTTACCAAGTCAATCAGAGATGGACATGTGGAGGGTATGGTCGTCACTCACTAGTCCAGCAGTTGAACAAAGATATTGCTCAATTTACTTTTTTCATGTATTTTCGTTAATACATATTTATTTAACTGTTACTGTGTTCTTCCTTGTCAATGATTCAAATACTATCACCACAACATTAACTTTATTTTCTAACTGCAATGAGTAACGCACATGGACAGACATCAAAGTAACATTCCACTTAGATTATTCTAACATTATTGGCCGTGTCTTATTTGCATGGCTTCCATCAAAAAATTGATTTGAAAACCTTAGTTTTCTCTTTGTTCAAACATGTGATGTCATTCATCATCTTTTAACTCTGTTTTATCTACTTTGACCTGTTGCTCCATGCCTCAACTTTACATCACTCATCTTTGGAAACAATTCCGTTTTAAAAATCTGGATTATCATCATGCACTCAGTGTGACCCTTGTCAAAATTCACACTAGCTGACTTAATTGCTATTGAATTCTTTGGCTATTTATGGTGACTTTATGGCGGTTACCATAGATTTTGACAACGTTTGAAAAAGGGTCACCATTTCAGTCGGTCCCCATTTTGGGGCACCTCCAAAATTAGAGAGAGAACAAGAGTGCTGGAAAGGAACGGTTGTGGAAAAGAAAACATTGGGTTATAATTAAGTGCGGCGAGACTTTAGGATTGATGATGTTTTATAAAAGTTTCCAAGATATAGGGTACAAAGGGGATGGTACATTTCTTTGATAAAAGTTTTTACCCAGGGAAACTGGTCCATCATGTGGTGATGCTTCTATCATTTCCACATGTCTGAGATAAATTTATTCTTTGTATCTCCCTCCAAGACAGTCCTCTATTCCGATTGGCTGAAACCTCTGGTGACGTTGAGAGAAGAAAGGAAGGGAAAAGTAGAAGAGTAGGGAGAAAGAGAGAAATAAGGGAAGCATACCGTAGCAGCATCATAGTAATAGTTCACTACAACTTTACATTGTCTCATCAGCTCAATCATTAGCAAGAAAAAACCCAGTGATTGAAATTGAGAAATAAAATGATGCCGAATAAAATATTGCCTGCATCAGAGAAATTTCTATCATGACCATTATCAAAGGGAAAGGGGGAGCATTGCATAAGGTTAGTTCTTTCACTTGTGAAAATCCAGGCAAAGAAGTGAAAATCTGTTAGTAGACAGTAAAAGAATTAATTTGGTATCCAATGTCTATCAGAATACCACTTGTCGTAAAAATATTTTGGTTGTGCTAATTCGTCATGAACAAGTGATTATGCAAGATAACAACATGTAAGTGATAATTTTTCATGTACTAGCAGGGGGGGGGGCGACTTTGCTCAGGTGTAAAATACCCTTAAATATGATATTTTAATTTATCCAGATTTCATATATATTATTATAGTTGTGATTTCAAAAGTAAAAGAAAAAAGTATTTAGACACCATCAGCAAGAATCAAAACTGAAACATTCAAAGCTGGTGACGTTACCACTGTACTAACGTGACACGCATATAAACTGATTAAAAATTTACAATTAAAAATAACTAAGATGGATGTACAAAATGTTTAATGATTTTTTTTTCAATTTTCACCCATTTTTTTACCCCCTTAAAAACTATTTTAACTGGCTAAAGACCCATAAAAGAACGGCCCGTAAAAAATCCAATCATTTGAGGCTCTAGTACCGCTCCACGACTTTTACCCTCGGAGGAGATAGAGTTTGAAAATATGGAGACAGACAGACAGACAGACAAACAGAGAGACTGACAGACAGTCATATAGCCGTTTATATATTAGATTAAATACTAGCAGAGTTACCTGATGTTGTCTGGAACTCTTGAAATAAAAATTGCTCGCATCAGTGAACATGCTATGTCTTTACAAAGCTACAGTTCACTCATGCATGGAGTATTGCTACCATATCTGGGTTGGTGTATCTACCACATCTGTCTCTTACTCTTAGACAGGGTTCAAAAAAGGGTTTGAAATCTAATAGGTCCCGCACTATCAGCTAAGCTCCGTCTCATCGCTGCAGACCTGTGCTTTTTTTAATGGAATGTACTCTGATGAACTCATAGCACTTGTGCCCCCTCGACATATATACTTCCAACTAACCCAACAAGTAGCAAAACCCCACCCCTTCACTGTTGAGATTCTTAGATGATGGAAAGCCTTCTACTCTAATAGTTTCTTCTCTTGGATTGCTAGATTTTATAATTCCCTTCATGTTTCCTGATTCCGTGACTGTAGGAACCTGCGGAAATTTAAATGTAATGTGAACAAACATCTTACTACTCAAATCCTCACAGTCTTGCGTTAAACACAATCCTAAATTATAGTTCCTTACATTCCAAGTGTAAATCTGCCTTGTTTGGGATGAAAAAGAGTAAAAAAAAATTAAAAATCGGCTCCATTTTATGATGACATGGCTCTACTATGACTTCCCCAACTAGGTATATGGAGTGTAGAACCATTCTTGTAATAGAGAAAGTATCCAAAAGGTATGACAAGGGAAATAACTGTGGTAGAGAAAAAAAAATCCAATTGCGAATATTAAATATAGTTGACCCAAGCAAATATTTTCAGTCACAATCCAGTCAAAGAAGCTTTTCTAAATAAAGAATGTAGTCAGGATCAGCCGAGCATAGTTCCTTTCTCGTGTAAATGTAACGTTATCTGGGAACCAACGCGCGTTATGTTCAGTTTCAGTCGCAAAGAAGACCAAGACAAAGAAAAGGAAATAACTCCAACTCACCTTTTCTTTTTATCAACAACATTTATTTCCTCATTGTTACAGCCGTGACATCACTAGAACATTCTCCATGCCTCTCACGAGATCTTGAGCGTTATCTCATTCTGTGCTCTACGTCTCTCATATGACTGTTCTTTTTCTTCTTTTTATAGTCTTTTTTCTTTACTGGTGACGTCATTCCGCATCCATTTACATTCGCGCTATGTTACATTAAGACAAAAAGCTATGACTGAAAAATTTAAAGAGATTCAATATATTTTATAATACATTGATCTTGACACGTGATTGGTTCCTTCTTATCACTTCTGCTATTACCTAGAAGGTCCACCCTTCCAGACCTTGTCACCCAGCTTTCGGGTGGAGCAAGTTCATTGCTTGCTGTCTGAGGCGCCCCTACCAGGGAATGCCGACAGGTTAGAGTGTCCCTCCTTTGATATCCCCACCTTCCAATCTTGTGTCACATCTTTCTTTGGTAGGAAGCCAGTAAATATCTTCCCCGATATTATGCCAAAAATATTACGATGCAGCTAGAACATAATGTCTATATTTATCTTCCTCACACGGTGAGAAGATGTGACACAAGGGTTAGAAAGTGAGATTTGAAAAGACAGCACCTTTGAAGAAGAGCACTCTGACTTACAAAAAATGTCTGGATAGTCTCATAGGGGTGCCGTAGGTGATGTGTAGCAGCTCACAACGTGGGATTTGAAATCCATTTTCTCTCTGGCTTGTCCAATCACAAGCGAGCGCTCTATCACATGACAGAGTATATAAAAGGTGAAATCTGAAACTCTCTTTCATCCGGGCAGCAGACTACACCTGGGGCTTTGGCCCCAGGCTGAATGTGAATACTACAAGCTAACAAGGGCTCTTTTAAAAAATCCCATTTGTTTCCATGTGCGGTAACCTAACGAACATTCTTTATCAGGTAAAAGAACATACACGGACACACACACACAAACACACGCACGCACACCCTTTGTCCTGTCTCTACTATTGAACGAACGCTCCCACAACAACACGTAAACACACTAAAGACTTTACCTTTTCTTTCTCCTTTAATCAGCTTTCTCCGTTTCGACGACTACTAGCTATAAACATGTGTGGACTGAACTATTCTCTCCTTCAACCAGCCGGCATGATATTAACCCGTTTCTCTCTTCTACTAACGAAGATGACAAATAAAGTTGTTTATTAAATGTTAAAATGAAACTCCATTTTGTTGTCTCTTATTCTATAGATGTATTTATTTCTTGCCCATCCCACGAAATGTGACACCAGGGCCAGAAAGTAGGATTGGAAAGTCAATGTTTCAAAGGTGGAGCACTCCGACCCTTCAAAAGATTATTGTATGGAGCTTCCCGGGGAAACATTGATTCCGGACAATACCAGTGACCTTGCTAGGCTAAGAAGAGAAATATTGCTTTCGTGAAATAACTTTAGCTCAAAGTTAATTATGGAAATAGTTAAGTGATATGTTTATAGATTTAGTTATAGTTAGCTATAAACATAAGCATTTAGAAATCCAAAACAATTATTGATAAGTGATATTGATCACGCCACATTTAGATAGGTGACCAGAGGTCATGTTAAGGAGACGGGTCCTTTAATCGGTTATGTTACTGGAAAAGAGAAAATAAGAAGTTTTAGTCAGTTTAGGAGTTTTTTGGCAAACAATTGGGATGCAAGAGAGCTTGCTCCAAACTCAGCCTAGGAGCGGAGGCTGAAAGAAAAAGATGTGGAACTCTGTTCCGTCTGCCTGCTTCACACCTGACTACAACTTGGATGTGTTCAAGTCCAACGTTAACAAATTCCTAATGAACCGCCTCCTTAAGTAAACACTTCATCAAATCTCCACACTAACGTAATGTACTTGCAATAACCCTTATCCCTGAGTGGCTTCCGGGCCTTGATAAGTGGTGACCACTGTATAAAAAAAAAAAAAATAAATAAATAAAAAATAAAGGGAGACTCCTGGAGAAACATGAGACAACTAGGATAAAATATACATAAAATATAAATGGTTGTACATGGGGTCGCTTACAGACACTCATCCAGATTCCAGTATGTTTCATTTTCTGTTATAAACTGTCGTAGGTGTATATTTCAGTTTACACCCAACAGCTGTGATTGACACCGAAGAAGACACCAGCCATATATATATAAAAAAAAAAGGTATGATCTCTCCTCTCATATATTCTATCATTCTAATATGACCCCCTATTTTACAAGACGTCTGTGCAGCCTCTGTCGACATTCTCCGACAAAGGTGGCTCAGATAATTCACAATAAACTAACCCCTTCCTAAAGAGAGAAAGCGAAGCCTTGGAGGGTGGACTTCCTAGAACTGCACAGAAACAACTTTTCCATCACAATCAACATGAAACAAATCATTACAGAAATGGTCTAATCTCTGTTGATTTTTGAGGCTAAGGGAAAAAATCCTCTAGCTGAAGGGTGAACCTCCTAGAAGTGCACAAGACCATACCTCAACCAAAAGAGAATAAATTACCACAACAATGGCTGAGACTCGGGAAAAACTGGAGTCTAATCCCAATTTCCAGTGATATACCTTAAAGCTTGACAAGCCTAACACACAAGGGGAGACAATCATGTGATGATGTTAAGCACTTTCGGAACCATGTTTCATTACCACCATTCTTATACTCAATCCCAGCACTCTTGCACTATTCAACTGTTCTGGATTCTTTCTTTGTAGGGTTAATTCTAAACAAATAAAATTTGTTAATGCACCTATCGTTATCGTTTTTTATTTATATAACATTCTGCTTGTCCCTTCATTAGTTAGTCACAGTGATATTTATTTGGTGGATTTTTACCAACATTTTGTTTTATTTTCGAGTTTTTAGTGATTCTTGGGACTCCAAAAGTGGCAGCATCATGTCCGTTATCTTTGTTTTCATTTTTATTTAAGCGCTCAGCACTCCTTTCGTTTCAAACTTAATAAACGCTTTAAAATAAGTTAGAACTTATCCAGATATATACAAGAGTAACTTATCTTGCCTTTAGTAACATTTATTTGTTATACATTTGTTTCTTGGCCACTTTTTTTGGCTTGTTGTCATGCACATAAAACATGCATGGTCGATTTAACGTTGAGAATATTCAGATCTCCGACAAAGGACACTTTGGATTGCACACACACACACACACGCACGCACACACACACACACACACACAGGTCAATGTGCACTAGAGTATACCAACTAAAGAGTTACCTTTAAAAATTGATTTTTAGTGGTATTCGATTCTGTTTTGAACGAATATCACATTTTTGAGTGTGTGCAAAGTATTTTTGTGCGCACGCAAAAATTGAATGCGCACGCAGGGAAACAAACATAAACACCAATAAAAACAATAAAGAATACATAGGATAATAAAGGTTTAAATATCATAAAAAAATTACTTGTACGACAATGTTAAATGTGATATTCGTTCAAAACAGAGCCGAATACCTCTAAAAATCAACATTTCAAAGGTAACTCTTTAATTGGTACTGTAGCGCACATTGACAAAAAAAAAAAAAAAAATCAGATTCGAGAAAAATTTCTCTTCTTTAGCTCGGAGACAAAATAATTTACACTTCGTTCTCAGCGTGAAAGCCAGAAAGCTGACTTGTTTTCTTCTGAAAGAATACGTTGCTTGTCTATTAGTGTCTCATTGGTTACCATGGTGATAATACTACAATATAAAGCAAATTTCGTATAAAAAATGATCTATGATCTAATGATTTTATAACGGTTAGCTATTCGATAAAAAATAATATTTGATTCTATAACATATAAAAACTTATGATTATATGTATTTTGTATTTAATATAAAAATTCGAAACTAAACATAGAAAAACTGATTTCCGTTTTTTTCCCGTCAGTCTCTGCTCCAATCGGCCTTTCCGGTTTAGCAAGAATGGCGGTGAGTAAACTTTCTATTAACGTCCGTGAAAATCAGAATAATCTGTTATCTTTAAGTTCATGTAACCATCATTTAAATCTAACATATATTAAAGATGTGTCTCCGCATTATACTGATATATTTTTTTCAGTTATTAATTATTTTATTTTCCTATTTATCGTATAAAATATGTGGACATCTTTCAGTAATTCTACCAAAAAACGTGTTGATAACGCTCGTGTTCTATGGAATATATCCCAGATATATCAGATCTAAAAATTGTATAACGTTCGTTTTAAACTATATATTTGTTTTACTGCTTTTATTTTGTATTTCTAATAATTGTTTTTATGAACTATATGCCAAGTATTTTTTTTTTATTTTCAAAATAAGCTATGGATGTTAGTTTTATTATTTTTACGTTCGAATTTTGGGTTAAAATATAATTTAATAAGATTTATTTCGTTTATAACTTTGTGACCCTATTTAACTATTTGGCAAAGAAAATGTTTGATTTTCTACAATTTAGATTTAAGATTCCTACGTGTCCTTCCGACTTGCCCCACGTTTTAGATTTTATTTTTTATTTATTATAAAGTTATTTAATTGTTTATTTCTTTATATATTATATACGTAAAGATCAGACTGACAAATCTAACAATCAAGCAAATATAATTAAGTTTTAAAACTTAATTTATATTTACTTGATCGTTAGATTTGTCAATCTGATTTTTTTTTCACTTTGTCTCGTAGCACATGGTCGTTTGCATCGTGATTACGGAAAAAAAAAATGAAATAAAAATAAACAAAAAAAAAAAACCCTCTAAAAATTAAATTCTCTTAAATATCCGAATATTTCGGAATCTCCACATAACCACATGGCTTCAAAATAACGAGGAAGACGTTCTCTTCAAATTCATCCTCATTAAAAGTATTTTCCTAAAGTGGTGTGGCACACCACTGGTGTGCCTCTTCTCCCCCGAGAAATGTTTATATTTGATTTCAGACGAAAAACTTAATAATAGCTGATTTTTATTTATTTTAGAAATAGATTTAGTGAAATCCGGTAAGTTTGTATAAAATCACTCTCCACCCTATCCTAGTTTTATTGGGAAGCTTGCCATACGGACTGTGAGTTAGTTGTAGAATTTATTCTATATGCCCAAACCGTTCTTCGGAGTATTCAACAAGAATGGTTCTTATAGAAAACTAAGCATTGGCGATTCTACATTTATTTAAAAAAATTAAAAATTTCTAAGGTTTGATTTTAAAAACTTTAAGCAGCTTAATGGCAATCTGGGTTTGTATTACTGTACACATAGATTCGAAAAAGTTGTCAAAAAAACAAATATATAACAAATGTTATCAAAGGCAAGATAAGTTACTTTTCTACCAAACTGGATATATTTTTTGTGTTTTTATTCAATGTAACATATTTATTCAGCTCGAAAAACATGCAGTGTTTACCGATGTATTGGACAATTCAAAATGGCGGCCGACTCTCTCTTACACACGGTAAGTTCGAGAAAAGGTGTTATAAATAATAAACTAGACAAAATACTATTAAAAAAACACCGAATATATGTTAACCTATGTCATGGTAATATATATTGAGCGAATTTCTAACAGTATTTTGTCTAGTTTATTATTTATAACACCTTTTCTCGAACTTACCGTGTTTAAGAGAGAGAGTTGGCCGCCATTTTGAATTGTCCAATACATCGGTAAACACTGCATGTTTTTCGAGCTGAATAAATATGTTACATTGAATAAAAACACAAAAAATATATCCAGTTTGGTAGAAAAGTAACTTATCTTGCCTTTGATAACATTTATTTGTTATATATTTGTTTTTTGACAACTTTTTCGAATCTATGTGTACAGTAATACAAACCCGGCAATCTTGTTAAAAACGTGAGTATTTATGCAGTATACGGGCCGTGCTAAAATAATTGAAACCCATTTACATGTGACTGTGTTGTTTTGTACTTTATTTTTATTACGGACGATTCTTTGAACTTTACGGAAGTTTAAAGATCATAATTCCAAACATTTTGTTATCTTAAAATGGCTGCTAATTTCAACCAAATTATAAAACTAGAATTAATTTGTATAATCACATGCATCTTGTAGCTAAAAAGTTCAAAACAACCAAAATTTCGTTCGAATTGTGTATTTAGAGAATAAGACAAACGAAAGGGGGGGTAAAATAATTTAAATATATAACAAATAACTGTTACCAAAGGCAATATAAGTGGTATTATTATACAAACACCGTGACAGCGTTAGGGTTAGGGTTAATTCGCTGTCACGGTGTTTGTATAAATTTACCATATAAGTTACTCTTCATCTTTGCCTTCTAATATATCCGTAAAAATTTATACATTCAATTAAATTTAATTTGAATAAAACAACCATAGTTATTTTGTTAAACCGTTTTCTTTTAGTTCAAATCGCAAATCATTACTTTCGTAGCTTTGAAATAAAAACCTCGGCAATTTGGAAGCTGAACTCATTGTTCTAAGGGAGCTAACTCTATTTTACTTCAGTAGTTGAAAAAATCATTTTCTTACAATTATATGCTTTTAAAAATAATTACAATGTCGCATTTTCTTAATTTTTTACTATTTTCTTACATTAAATAAAGTACTTGAAAAACATTTTTTCTTACATTTTTAGTAAAACAGTTACCTAACTTAGAACAGTGAGATGAGCTTCTGAATTACCTTAGGCTCACAATTATTTTGTAATTTCCAGCTTCACAGTCGTATAATAAATACAATTTTGACATTTTCATAGAAATACATTGCAAAAATGGGTTCGAATGTAGTTTTTATTAAAATTGACTTGGCTTGAATTAAGAGGAAAACTTGTTCCATATTTTTGTGTGCTTCTACAGAGTTTGAACCAAACCAAATTTTTTTTTTCTTTCGTGTATAAATCTACGTTTGTGAAATGCTTATTGTCTATTTGTTTAATCTTAATTTTTGTAAATTTTTTTTTTTAATAAAGGACAAAGAAGATAAACGCGCTAACAACCAAATGCGACAGCTTCGAATCCAGAAACTCTGCCTCAACATTTGCGTTGGCGAGTCTGGTGATAGATTGACCCGTGCAGCCAAGGTGTTGGAACAACTCACAGGACAACAGCCCGTTTTTTCTAAAGGTAACATTTATTGCGATTAAATTTTACTAATTTTATTAACCTTATTACAATCATCGATAAATGCAATCTTGTCAAACACAGACTTGGCTTCCTATAAGGGAGATAACTCGTCGGAAATGAATGAATCCACCCAAATCTTCAGAAATGATCGTTGCTTCTACAAACTCGACATATTTCTAGATTTTTTTTTTCTTTATCACCAATTGTTTAATTCACCACGTGGGCATTTATTGATCCGTGTTATGAATGGTTCACAAATCGGCCAGACATTTGGAGAATTTTAGATGTTCACTCAATGTTTACATGGTTTCCTGATTAATTTTCAGGTTATCTGTTTAACAATTGCTGATTTCCTTTGTAGCCTTTTAATGTCAGATGGTCATTTTTATTTTTTCACTAAATCATTTAACTTGATAGTTATGTTTACTTGATTCTTTTGCAAGATATCAGTTTTTTTTTTTTTTTTTTTTTTTTTTTTTTTTTTTGCAGACTCTCTCTCTTTCTATGAAAAATCAAATAATACAAAATTTTCACCGATTATTAAATTAAGTGAAGAATGAACTTTATAATGGTGTAGTTTTTGTTTTGTTTTTCCGTAATCGATATTTATAAATTTTTTGCCTACACCCCACTTTTTTATTTGTGGGTACGAATATGCTAAAATTATTAGCCGAAACTGAGCAAAATATATTGTATTGTGGGGAGGGTGAGGATTATAGAGAAAACAAAAGAAACTGTGCACATATCAGATTTTAAGGTTGAAAATCCGAATTTTGAATGTTTAATTTTTCATCTTTTGTGTTTTGAAGTGAAATTTGTTGAATATATTAATCTTTGAGGTTAGCCAAAACAAAAAAAAAAAAATATTTTTTGCAAAACACTACTTTTAAATCTTAAAATTATATATATATCTATATATATCTTTTAGTGAGCCCAATATTGCTAATACATCATTAAATAGGAAATGCTTTGAAGAATTATATCACATAGGATTAGTGAATCTCTTGACATATCAAAGGCCTTCGATAAGGTATGGCATAAGGGCCTACTTCACAAGATTTCCAGCTACGGTATTATTGGAAATGTTTTCTCAATCATTAAATCATTTCTTTCTGATAGGTTCATAAGAGTAGTGGTTGATGGGCAGAAATCAGAGGCCCACAGTATTAATGTTGGAGTCCTCCATGGGGTCCATCCTGGGCCTAACTCTCTTCTTGATCTACATCAGTGATCTCCCAAAACACACTTAAATCATTCGTTGACATCTATGCTGATGACACGACCATCTACGGCAACGCATCAAAGGCCGTAAATGACAAAGTTCTCTCTAATTCTCTCTCCTCTGATCTTGAGCGCGTGGTACAATGGGGGAAGAGGTGTCTGGTCACTTTTAATGCATCCAAAACCAAGCTTCTATCTTTACATCATCAACACTCTGATCCCCATCTGGCATCAATTGAAATGGATGGCTCTCGTCTTGGAGAGGCTCCATGTTTTGACAAGCTTCTGGGTTTAACTTTTACTCCTGATCTGAAATGAAACACGTACATCAAATCTGTTGCCAGGGACGCTGGGAAAATGGTGGGATCCTTCTACCGCTCCAGAAGATATCTCACTACTAATGCAATTCTCTATCTATATAAAAGCCAAGGGCGTCCAAAGATGGAGTACTGCTACCATATCTGGGTAGGAGCTGCTAAAAACAGGCTGTCCTGCCATAACAGAGTACAAAATAGACTTCGTGGTTTGGTGGGGATGCCCTTTTCTCTTCCCTGCAACCTCTCTACCACAGAAGAGACGTTGCGAGCCTGTCTTTGTTTTATCGTTATTTCCATGGCAAGTGCTCGTTTGAGCTCCAATCTCTTGCCCCCCCCCCCCTTGCCAATCTTTCACGAGAAACGCCTGTCTGGCTGAAACTACTGTCAATAATTTTCCCCACTCTTTATCTGTGCCTAAATCCAAACGTAGATTCCATGAGCAGAGCTTCTTTCTCAGAAGTGCACGATTGTGGAACTCTTCCGTTCGCCTGTTTCTCACCTGACTGCAACTTTTTGGTTCAAGCAAATCAGTTTAGTTAAAAGCAATAAACGTAAGATTATTATCGTAGCCTTCAATTACAAAGTACTTTACACAATCTTTGCATAACAAGATTCTATTTACTAATTTATTTAATAATTGTAATTATTAAAGATTGTCAAAGCTGCAGTAGTCCCCCCCCTCCCCATTAAATTCAAGTTTCTGAAATGGTTTTTCTCTTGCATTTATGGTAGCAAATAAAGACTTCTGTTTGTCTTTAATGTGCAATCATGGTGCTAAATAAATTCCATAATGCAACACTGCACCGGCTTTTTAATGCCAACTCCAGTTACTCAATTTATGGAACAATCTCTTGAAATTTGAAATTTAAAACCTTTTTGAATTGGTCAATTTGATAAATTGTCTGTTTGTCCTCTCCAGCGAGATATACTGTCCGATCCTTTGGCATCAGAAGAAATGAAAAAATTGCTGTCCACTGCACTGTCCGTGGGGCCAAGGCTGAGGAGATTCTTGAAAGGGGCTTAAAGGTGAGTTTCATCAATGCATCTCTCTCTCTCTTTACGATCACCACGAAAAAATTATTTTTTAAATATTTCCATATTTGAAATTGCTCTTTTAAAATGTTACTTGTGTCAGGATGAGAGTTCTTGGCTTTTTAGTCAAATTCCGCTTTCAATATAGAAAAAAGTGATTTCTGCTTAAATTGCTCAAACATCTTGCGAGTTTGCTACCTTTTCATTGAAATCACTTTTTATTTATTTATCTCCCCCCCCCATTTTTTATTACTAAAAATGGTCATTTTTTCATCAGATAGGGTACTTTTGTTTTAAATGTTTTCCGTGTTTTTTCCTTGACACACATACACACTGAATTTTAACTCTTTTGAAACTGAAAAATTTGTGCTGTTCCTCTTTCCATGTATACGGCATAATCACGTTGGCACACCGGTTCCTGCTGGATCACCAAAGTTAACTGATGTTGAACCTGGTCAGTACTAAATGAGTGACCGTTTGGGATTTCCAGGTGCTGTATGTGCTCTCTGCATTGTTACCAGTTGTCCTGGACTTCTCCTTGCCACTGGACTCAGTGTTGTTTCAGGAGAGCTCTGGTTGGATTTGTGCGACCTTTGCCTCACAATTACACGCACAGCGATTAAACGGATGCATCGACATGCACATAAAGAGGAACCGTATCCCTAGGTTGTGAAATTATCTATTTCACAGTTTTTGTCTTTGTTATACTTTAATACTATATAGAAGCACAAAACGTTTGCTATATTTACTGAGCGTTTTTGTGTCATGACGAACATCAATGCAATTATGTAATAAGTAAAGAAATACAAAAAATATGTATTCATCAGTGTATCATGATTCTAAATGCTAAATTATTGGTCATTTTTAAGTTGAATAGAATTTTTATTTCATTGTGAAGAGTCTCTGGCTTTTCTTTTGTTAAACTTTTTCTTTTCCTCTTTTAGGTTAGAGAATATGAATTGAGAAAAGCTAATTTCTCAGAAACTGGTAACTTTGGTTTTGGAATTCAAGAACACATTGATTTGGGAATCAAATATGATCCAAATATTGGTATTTATGGAATGGATTTCTACATTGTCCTTGGACGACCAGGTGAGCGTTTTCATTTATTTTTTTTTTAATGTCCTAACTAATATAAGAACTAATTTTTGCATTGTGGCACAGAATGTCAGCCTTTTTTTCTGCTGACATTTTGACTTTCACGGTGCTATATTAAACTTTTTCCATAATGCAACGCTGTGCCATTTTTATATTGGTTCCAGTTACTAAATTTATGGAACATTTTTTTTATACAATTTTATATCGAATTTAAACAAATGATAGGTGTAGATCCCGTAAATATTGTTGCATAACAGTACTTACTTTTTTTTTTTTTTTTTTTTTTTTTTTTTTTTTTTTTACATTAAAACTGGTTGTTTTCCTGAATTTGAATGAAATGAAGGGGTACAAAATGTGCATTTTAGGGATTGGCCGTTAATTTTGCACATGTTTACCAATTACTCCACTGTGTTTTTACTTAGGATGTCAAAGTTAATTTCTAGATAATAAATTAAGAAACAGATGAGAAGAACAAAGAGATGTATTACTCCAAGTCTTTAGGAATTCTCAGTAATCATCTTAACAATTGTAAGTTTTCCTGTATTGTATTATTAGAAATAAGCGCATATTATTACATTGACTGTTTTGTAATAAAATTCTGTGCCACTGATGTGCAGCATAAATTATTGTAACACAAATTGGTTCTTTTTTCTTTCTGCATTTGTGGGAGCAAATAAAGACTCTAGTTTGTCTTTAATTTGCTGTCATGTTGCTAAAATAATCCCATAATGCAACACTGCGCCGACTTTTTCGGCTCCAGTTACTCAATTTATGGAACAATCTTTAGAAACTTAGAAACTTCTGAATTCAATTTTAATAAAATGCAACTAAGTACTCAATATATATTTAATAAAATGCAACTAAGTACTATATATATATATATATATATATATATATATATAATCAATTTTTACATTCCCTCCCTTTTTTTTTTTTTTTTTTTTTTTTATAAATTTCACCTAATTTTAAGTATGCAATTATCACTTTTTTAAAGATAATTCAATCAAAAATTTTTTTATTTTTTTTGCAAAATTGTAAGATAATTCACAGTTTTTCTTTTTCTGCAATGCAACATTTGAAGATACTTATTTGAAATTGAGGGTTTGTATTACTGTATACATTCGAAAAAGTTGTCAAAAAAACAAATATATAACAAATAAATGTTATCAAAGGTAAGATAAGTTACTTTGTTGGCTAACTGGATAATTTTCTAGTGTTTTTTATTTAATGTAACATATTTATTCAGCTCGAAAAAGTGTTTACCGCTGTATTGGAAAATATAAAATGACGCCCGAGTCTCTCTTTGATACGGTAAGTTTGGGAAAAGGAGTTAAAAATTAAAAATATGCAAAATACTGTTAAAAACCCACCGAATATATGCCAGCCCATGTTACAGTAACATATTAAGCGAGTTTCTAGCAGTTTTTTGTCTAGTTTTTTATTTATAACTACATTTCCCAAACTTACCGTTTCAAATAGTCAGGCGCCATTGTAAATTTTGTAATACATCGGTAAACACTGTATGTTTTTCGAGCTGAATAAACGTGTTACATTAAATAAAAAAACTAGAAAATTATCCAGTTAGGTAGAAAAGTAATTTATCTTGCCTTTGATAACATTTGTTATATATTTGTTTTTTTAGTAACTTTTTCGAATCTGTGTATGGTAATATAAACCTGAAATTGAATATTTTTACTTAAGTAAAATTGGCTGATTGTAAGTTTTCAGTTTTGTTAAAACTTTAAGAAATGTTTGCATTGTGGCACAGAATGTCTGCCTTTTTTCTGCTGACATTTTGACTTTCACGGTGCTATATTAAACTTTTTCCATAATGCAACGCTGTGCCATTTTTATATTGGTTCCAGTTACTAAATTTATGGAACATTTTTTGTTTATACTTTATAAACGAACGATAGATGTGTAGATCACGTAAACGTTGTCACATAATAGTACTTACATCCTTTTGCCTCGTTCGATCCTCATTTGTCATTTGAACAAATATCGCATTTAATAATGGCCGCATTTCATTAAATAGGAGTTGCTTCTATTTTAACAGGAGTCTAAACCCTTTTTTTAGTTTTTCTACAATCTATCCTCATCACTCGTGCTGATTTCTGTATTTATATTATAATAAATATATTTTGTTTTACTCAAGACATGAACAATAAGCATTCCGCATATTTTTGTTTTTGTACGATATTTTATTTTTATATCACGGTTAATTTCTGAGTACTAATTGGATAGAAACCTTTACAGTGTGGAACAATACAATTGTCTCCCTAAAAAAAAACATTACAACTTTATTTTAAAACTTATTGAAAAAAATCAATTCCGGTAATTTGATTATGTAGTTGAGCTAACATCTATTAAATGTATCCGCCTTCAGCCTCGATATGGGTCTGGAACTAGGAACATGCCTTTGCCACAAGCGTTGGATGGCGGAAATGAGGCTGGGTTTGGTGTTGTTGGTGATCTTGATGTATGACTAAACGAAGTAGTCCAACGGGTCCAGGTCGGGGAAGGAGGGGGGCACCAGTGAGAGAAGTGTACAAAATTGTAGCACTCCTAGATACAAGCTTGGATCTGTCTGGCACCCAGGATCTGCCAGCAGACACCCAATTGTACCAGGGAGTCGCCACACTCTTCAGCGCGTCCAGGTACACTTTAGTGTTGACTTTCAAGCCGGCTTCAAAGATAAGGTGGCCCTCACTTAAAAACCGTGGCTTGAAACTTTTTCATCACCCTGGGTACGTCCCTGTTATCTGGAATTGTATTTTGAGGGTGCTAGCAATGATCCTGTTGTCATAACTTGAATTAGTAGGGAGTATGAGTCGTACATGGGTGCATCTCCTCGCTTGTTAAACATTGTGTCCCTTTCTGGCATGATAGAAGGCTCCTATCACTCTTGGAATTTGTAGTTTGCAAAAAAAAAAAATAAAGAAAAACGTTTTTCATCTAATGGAAATGGAATCGTGTCTTTTCTAGAGCGACAATCTTATCGTTCCATCCTGTATATGTGCATGTCACTTGTATGAAAAAATATTCTACAGCGTTTTAGGAGCTGTTTTCTATAAAATGAGGAATTCAGTAAAGTTTGGAAATAATTTTGTACTAAAAAAAAAACGCTAACATTAAACAGTTTTTTTCAAATTGTAAATGTATCTTTTTTTTTTTTTTTTTTTTTTTTTTTTCATCTGTGGTAGTAAATAAAGACTTTTGTTTGTCTTTAATGCGCAATCATGGTGCTAAATTAATTCCATAATGCAACACTGCACCGGCTTTTTAATGCCGACTCCAGTTACTCAATTTATGGAACAATCTTTAAACTTTTACTGAAAATTAATTACTGAAATTTTATAAATTTATTTAAAATGTAAATTTTATCTGTGTTTTTTTTTTTTGCTGGAAATGAATTTCTATTTGGTTGAATTTTTTTTTTTTTTTTTTTTCCATGTTTGCTAGAGGGATTGAGTCTAGATTTTATATATTTGTTTTTTTAATAACTTTTTCGAATCTATGTGTACGGTAATACAAACCTGAAATTGAATATTTTTACTTAAGTAAAATTGGCTGATTGTAAGTTTTCCATTTTGTTAAAACTTTTGCATTGTGGCACAGAATGTCTGCCTTTTTTCTGCTGACATTTTGACTTTCACGGTGCTATATTAAACTTTTTCCATAATGCAACGCTGTGCCATTTTTATATTGGTTCCAGTTACTAAATTTATGGAACATTTTTTGTTTATCTATATATATAAAAGCCAAACGTCTGTGTGTATGTATGTTTGTTTGTAACGCTAAAACTTTTGAAAGACGGAACCAAACTTGACAAATTTGGTATCATATCGAAGCCCCATCACCCGGATGACAAATATCGAAATTTCACGTCAAACGGACCACTAGAAGTTGGTCAACTGATCAGTTATCTTCGAGGGGGGCCCCAATAAAACCTGTCATTAACGCTAAAACTTGAGATGAAAGATTCCTCTCCCCTAAGAATAAAACATATGTTCAATATCTGCTTTTGTTTTTTCATTGTTTATACGGTCCCGAGCAACGCCGGGTAGCCCTGCTAGTACTTTATAAACGAACGATAGATGTGTAGATCACGTAAACGTTGTCACATAATAGTACTTACATCCTTTTGCCTCGTTCGATCCTCATTTGTCATTTGAACAAATATCGCATTTAATAATGGCCGCATTTCATTAAATAGGAGTTGCTTCTATTTTAACAGGAGTCTAAACCCTTTTTTTAGTTTTTCTACAATCTATCCTCATCACTCGTGCTGATTTCTGTATTTATATTATAATAAATATATTTTGTTTTACTCACGACATAAACAATAAGCATTCCGCATATTTTTGTTTTTGTACCATATTTTATTTTTATATCACGGTTAATTTCTGAGTACTAATTGGATAGAAACCTTTACAGTGTGGAACAATACAATTGTCTCCCTAAAAAAACATTACAACTTTATTTTAAAACTTATTGAAAAAAATCAATTCCGGTAATTTGATTATGTAGTTGAGCTAACATCTAGTAAATGTATCTGCCTTCAGCCTCGATATGGGTCTGGAACTAGGAACATGCATTTGCCACAAGCGTTGGATGGCGGAAATGAGGCTGGGTTTGGTGTTGTTGGTGATCTTGATGTATGACTAAACGAAGTAGTCCAACGGGTCCAGGTCGGGGAAGGAGGGGGGCACCAGTGAGAGAAGTGTACAAAATTGTAGCACTCCTAGATACAAGCTTGGATCTGTCTGGCACCCAGGATCTGCCAGCAGACACCCAATTGTACCAGGGAGTCGCCACACTCTTCAGCGCGTCCAGGTACACTTTAGTGTTGACTTTCAAGCCGGCTTCAAAGATAAGGTGGCCCTCACTTAAAAACCGTGGCTTGAAACTTTTTCATCACCCTGGGTACGTCCCTGTTATCTGGAATTGTATTTTGAGGGTGCTAGCAATGATCCTGTTGTCATAACTTGAATTAGTAGAGAGTATGAGTCGTACATGGGTGCATCTCCTCGCTTGTTAAACATTGTGTCCCTTTCGGGCATGATAGAATTCACTCTTGGAATTTGTAGTTTGCAAAAAAAAAAAAAAAGAAAAGTTTTTCATCAAACGGAAATGGAATCGTGTCTTTTCTAGAGCGACAATCTTATCGTTCCACCCTGTATATGTGCATGTCACTTGTATGAAAAAATATTCTACAGCGTTTTAGGAGCTATTTTCTATAAAATGAGGAATTCAGTAAAGTTTGGAAATAATTTTGTACTAAAAAAAAACGCGCTAACATTAAACAGTTTTTTTTTTTTTTTTCAAATTGTAAATGTATCTTTTTTTTTTTTTTTTGCATCTGTGGTAGTAAATAAAGACTTTTGTTTGTCTTTAATGCGCAATCATGGTGCTAAATTAATTCCATAATGCAACACTGCACCGGTTTTTTAATGCCGACTCCAGTTACTCTATTTATGGAACAATCTTAAAACTTTTACTGAAAATTAACTAATTACTGAATTTTTTTAAATTCATACACCTATTTAAAATCTAAATTTTATCTATTTTTTTGCTGGAAATGAATTTCTATTTGGTTGGATTTTATTTTTCCATGTTTGCTAGAGGGATTGAGTCTAGATTTTATCTATTAACATTGGCTACCTGCGAGATAGAGGATTTACGAAATTGAAAATTGGACTGGTCCCAAAATGCATAAGTTCTGGTCAACTATGGGAATTTCCATCTTTTACAGAAATCCAAAATCTATATGAAAAATTTTCTTTGATTTATTTCTGAGATTAATTCATATCTACTCAATTTTTTTATTTTTATTTATTTATTTTTTTTTTCTTTGAGGGGTGTAGTAAATACCGGCCATGAATGCTCTTTAGGCATTCAATGGCTACACCCAAGATTAAGCTCTCCTTTGGTGAGGAGGCAGAAAAATGTCTATTTCTTACTACTATAATACTTAGTTTTGTTCATAAATAGACACCCACTGTATGATATCATGTGCCAGTTTAAAAAAAATTGAAATTTATACATCTGAATTTATAATTCATGGCACACAATTTTACATAAGTGCCAAGTTTCATGAGAATAGCTTGAAAAATAAATAAATGGTGGCAAAATTACCAAATTCTGATAACCTTTGAACTACTAATGGTATTTGCATCTTTTACATAGCTCTTTTCACGCAAGTTGATAGAATAACAATTATCTAAAAAGAAAAAAAATGAACATGTAATGCTACACTGATGTGCAGGGAGAATTATTGTAACACAAATTGCTTCTTTTCTCTTTCTGCATTTGTGGGAGCAAATAAAGACTCTAGTTTGTCTTTAATTTGCTGTCATGTTGCTAAAATAATCCCATAATGCAACACTGCACCGACTTTTTCGGCTCCAGTTACTCAATTTATGGAACAATCTTTAGAAACTTATAAACTTCTGAATTCAATTTTAATAAAATGCAACTAATTATAACTTGCATATATAAAAACCATCTTCAATTTTTACATATCCTGTCTTCATTTTAAGTATAAAACCATCATTTTTAAAGAATATTTAAAAAAAAAAAAAAAAAAAATTCTTTTTTTTTTTTTTTTTTTTTTTTTCCCTAAAATTGTAAGATTATAATTTGCATTTTTTTCTTTTCTGCAATGCAACATTTGAAGATACTTTTTGAAATTGAACATTTTTAATTAAGCAAAATTGGCAGATTTTAAAACAGTTTTCCATCATTTTAAACCTTTAAAAAATCTTTGCATTGTGGCACAGAATGTCTGCCATTTTTCTGCTGACATTTTGACTTTCATGGTGCTATATTAAACTTTTTCCATAATACAACGCTGTGCCATTTTTATATTGGTTCCAGTTACTAAATTTATGGAACATTTTTTATACAACTTTACATCCACTTTAAACAAATGATAGATGTGTAGATCCCGTAAATATTGTCGTATAATAGTACTTACATCCTTTTGTCTCTCATTGTACAGCTTGTGGGTGTGTTCTTGTGGAGAATTGGTAATTTTGAGAAGGTGATAAAAGTCGATAAACCTATTCCACAATCTGTTAAAGACATTAAAAGCTTTATAAAACATGATATTATATTGTACTAGCGGGGTTGGCTGGGTGTTTGGAGGTGTGTGTGTTTGTTGGTGAGGAGGTAGTAGATCAAAATAAATAAAAACAACTTTTTCATCACCTTGGGTACGTCCCTGTTATCTGGAATTGTATTTTGAGGGTGCTAGCAATGATCCTGTTGTCATAACTTGAATTAGTAGAGAGTATGAGTCGTACATGGGTGCATCTCTAGCAGTATCAGAATTTTTGTAGGAATTTTTGACACCCCTAACACGAAACTGCGAATACAATATAAAAATCTCGTAATTTCTCTGTTAAAAGTGGGTTATTTATTTTCTTTATGGATTATACTTCCAAAATAAACTATTACAGTTGTTTTAAAAGTAATAAAAATATTTTTATTTTTTTTTAAAACAGTAATGAATTTTCCGAACTCAATATTTTTCAATTTTTAAACTCAATATTTTTCAATTTTAAAAATCTATCAAAATTTTTCTATTGATTCTATTTTTACGATATTTTCAGGGTCAATGTGAAATTTTATGTTCTTTCCAATAAACCGAATATAATATTTTAGACAAACGTTTTTTTTAAATTCACGCCCCCCCATTTTCACGCCCCCCCCCCCCATTTTCAACTTTCTCTTAAAAAGTAAATAATTAATTTATGTTCAATAGTTTTATATATCACAAATTGAAGAGAAAAGGTCAATAAATAATATATTCAAATTTAAAACAAAAAAAAAAAATCAGTTTTTTAGAAATTTACCTGTAAAGTCCGAAGTTTAAAACCTTATTTTATAAGAACACATTTTTTCTTTTTGTCTTTTTTTTTTTTTTTTAATGAAACCTTGGTCCTTGCTCCTTTAATTGAAAAAAAAATTAGGGCTTGAATTACATTTTTCGAGGAGTTATAAGCTTAGAAAGATAGGGGGTCGAATAATTTACGCCTCTCATTTTGAAATGTCTATTAAAAAGTAAATAATTAATTTATGTTTAATAGTTTTATATATCACAAATTGAAGAGAAAAGGTCAATAAATAATATATTCAAATTTAAAACAAAAAAAAAAATCAGTTTTTTAGAAATTTACCTGTAAAGTCCGAAGTTTAAAACCTTTTTAAAAAAAAAAAAAACACATTGTTTTGTTTTGTTTTTTTTTTTTAAATAAAACCTTGGTCCTTACTCCTTTAATTGAAAAAAAAAATTAGGGCTTGAATTACATTTTTCGAGGAGTTATAAGCTTGGAAAGATGGGGTGGAATTATTCACTATTTTCACGAAATTTCTGACACTGCTAGTGCATCTCCTCGCTTGTTAAACATTGTGTCCCTTTCGGGCATGATAGAATTCACTCTTGGAATTTGTAGTTTGCAAAAAAAAAAAAAAAAGTTTTTCATCAAACGGAAATGGAATCGTGTCTTTTCTAGAGCGACAATCTTATCGTTCCACCCTGTATATGTGCATGTCACTTGTATGAAAAAATATTCTACAGCGTTTTAGGGGCTGTTTTCTATAAAATGAGGAATTCAGTAAAGTTTGGAAATAATTTTGAACTAAAAAAAAAAAAACGCTAACATTAAACAGTTTTTTCAAATTGTAAATGTATCTTTTTTTTGCATCTGTGGTAGTAAATAAAGACTTTGTTTGTCTTTAATGCGCAATCATGGTGCTAAATTAATTCCATAATGCAACACTGCACCGGTTTTTTAATGCCGACTCCAGTTACTCAATTTATGGAACAATCTTTAAACTTTTACTGAAAATTAACTAATTACTGAATTTTTATAAATTCATACACCTATTTAAAATCTAAATTTTCTCTTTATTTTTTTTTTTATTTTTTTTTGCTGGAAATGAATTTCTATTTGGTTGGATTTTTTTTTTTCCATGTTGCTAGAGGGATTGAGTCTAGATTTTATCTATTAACATTGGCTACCTGCGAGATAGAGGATTTACGAAATTGAAAATTGGACTGGTCCCAAAATGCATAAGTTCTGATCAACTATGGGAATTTCCATCTTTTACAGAAATCCAAAATCTATATGAAAAATTTTCTTTGATTTATTTCTGAGAGTAATTCATATCTACTCAATTTTTTTATTTTTATTTATTTATTTTTTTTTTCTTTGAGGGGTGTAGTAAATACCGGCCATGAATGCTCTTTAGGCATTCAATGGCTACACCCAAGATTAAGCTCTCCTTTGGTGAGGAGGCAGAAAAATGTCTATTCTTACTACTATAATACTTAGTTTTGTTCATAAATAGACACCCACTGTATGATATCATGTGCCAGTTTAAAAAAAATTGAAATTTATACATCTGAATTTATAATTCATGGCACACAATTTTACATAAGTGCCAAGTTTCATGAGAATAGCTTGAAAAATAAATTAAATGGTGGCAAAATTACCAAATTCTGATAACCTTTGAACTACTAATGGTATTTGCATCTTTTACATAGCTCTTTTCACGCAAGTTGATAGAATAACAATTATCTAAAAAGAAAAAAATGAACATGTAATGCTACACTGATGTGCAGGGAGAATTATTGTAACACAAATTGCTTCTTTTCTCTTTCTGCATTTGTGGGAGCAAATAAAGACTCTAGTTTGTCTTTAATTTGCTGTCATGTTGCTAAAATAATCCCATAATGCAACACTGCACCGACTTTTTCGGCTCCAGTTACTCAATTTATGGAACAATCTTTAGAAACTTATAAACTTCTGAATTCAATTTTAATAAAATGCAACTAATTATAACTTGCATATATAAAAACCATCTTCAATTTTTACATATCCTGTCTTCATTTTAAGTTTATACTTAAAATGAAGACAGGATATGTAAAAATTGAAGATGGTTTTTATATATGCAAGTTATAATTGTCATCATTTTTAAAGAATATTTAAAAAAAAAATTCTTTTTTTTTTTTTTTTTTTTTTTTTTCCCCTAAAATTGTAAGATTATAATTTGCATTTTTTTCTTTTCTGCAATGCAACATTTGAAGATACTTTTTGAAATTGAACATTTTTAATTAAGCAAAATTGGCAGATTTTAAAACAGTTTTCCATCATTTTAAACCTTTAAAAAATCTTTGCATTGTGGCACAGAATGTCTGCCATTTTTCTGCTGACATTTTGACTTTCATGGTGCTATATTAAACTTTTTCCATAATACAACGCTGTGCCATTTTTATATTGGTTCCAGTTACTAAATTTATGGAACATTTTTTATACAACTTTACATCCACTTTAAACAAATGATAGATGTGTAGATCCCGTAAATATTGTCGTATAATAGTACTTACATCCTTTTGTCTCTCATTGTACAGCTTGTGGGTGTGTTCTTGTGGAGAATTGGTAATTTTGAGAAGGTGATAAAAGTCGATAAACCTATTCCACAATCTGTTAAAGACATTAAAAGCTTTATAAAACATGATATTATATTGTACTAGCGGGGTTGGCTGGGTGTTTGGAGGTGTGTTTGTTGGTGAGGAGGTAGTAGCTCAATTAAAAAAAAACAAAACAAAAAAAAAAACGTTGTCCGGGTGTTTGGAGGTGTAAAAGAAAGAAAAATATGAGGTTAAGGTGAAAAAAAAAGTCTGACATGTTACCCCAACGTTAAAGAGGCAGAACTGGTGAAATTAAACGTTTAAAAAAACAGCAGGTGGTTAAACTAACGTCTACGTTTTCTAGGTCAAACATAAATCGTAGTAGTAAAAAAGGAAAATGAAGGAATGATTATTTTATTTATTTTTTTGCTACCCCTCCTTGTAGAAAAGCGAGCCGTTAAGGATGAAGGATTAATGTTTTTAGCCAATTTTTTTTATATTTGTCGTCTGATATACCAATCGGGCAAAAATCCGTCGCCTGTGTGGAAAGTTTTTGCGAGACATACAAACACACACACACACTAACACACATTTTGGCTTTTATATATATAGACTAGCGGGGGTTACCCGGCATTGATCGGGTGTTTGTAGGTGTGTATGTTTTTGGGTAAATGAAAAGAAAAATCGTTGGCTGGGTGTTTGTTTTAAAAATGACAAAAAAAAAACCCGAAGTCTTGACACGCAGTTGAAAAATAACAAAATGTGAAAAAGAAAAAAAAAAACGTGCACCGTTTAACAGCAGGTTCCCGTTTTTGACGAGTTAATGACGTTGGCTTTGAGTGTTGGACAGTGTTTTATTTACCGCGAGTCTGCTTCTTTTTTATATGAAAAAGCTTAATGCACATGCGGCGATCAAAAAATATTGAATATTTATCTTTTGAAAGTCGGGCAAATTAAATAGACAGGCGACCCCGGTTGTTTACTCATAGATATTATCATTTAGGCGCGATATAAAAAGTTTTAAGAAGTTGTGAGGCGACCGATCGGTTCTCGGAAAAAGCCTTTCTTGGACGTACACGAAAACACACATTTTCACTTTTATATTTATAGATAATATTTTGATTGATTTTCTTTTGTGTACCCCCTCCTCCCCTGGGAGAGAGACTGGTTTATTGGCCATATTTTTGAATATTAGAAATTTATTTGGAAAGGTAACTTTAAAGTTAAAATTGTATGCCAGCTGGAGTTCTATTTGATCCTGCTGTTTGGTTATGTTTCTGCAGTTCTAGGTCTATCCTCCCAGGATTTATCTTCTTGCACTTTAAGGGGGTTAATTTTCTGTAAGCCAGAGTTCTCTTCCTCTAAAATACTGACGTTTCCATCCTCACTTTCTGATCTTATGGTGAAAGGGAGACAAACCAACCTTATTGGTTTTATAAAGCTTTTTTTTTTCTTTTCTTTTTTTTTATTATAGTGTCAATTCGATAACTTTTATATTTCTGAAGTTAAAAGGTTTATCAATATGAACATTTCACATTTGGATAATTAAAACTTAAACATAATTTTGACTACTTGTGGTGGGCCCCCCCCCCCCCCCCCCCCAAAAAAAAGGTGCTGGACAATAAAGGAAAAACTAAATAAAAAGAAATGTTTATCAGCAAAATGAAGTTATAGGAAGTTAGCTTGGGCAGGAAGTTGTTCACCAAGGAACGCAGACAGCTGAAATAGAATTGTTAATTATGGTGTGACTGGGACAAAAAATCGGACATAAAAGTTGGTATACTTAGTTTCTAGGCAATTTGGGAGTGGTAGTGGATTTTGTGACAGTTTAGGAAATGTCTTAAGTTTATGACAGTTGACTTGTTTTTCAATTTAGAACAGAAGCTAGATCAAAGTAGGTTGATGACTAGCCTACGTGGATGTGAACCTTAGCATTCAGGGGGTAGTTTTCCTTGATGTTATGCACACCCAGAGCCCAATTAATATCTATGAAATGTATTGGAATTTTTCTTTTGTATTGTTTTGTGAACCAATGTCCAGTGCCCCCTCTCCCTCCCAAAACAGTCGTCAATATGAAAGAAAACACTGCCAGAAGAAAAGCCATTGCACACAATGTTGGGGTCGGTGATTGTTGGTAAACGAGGAGCATTTGGTTTCCATTTTCAATGAAAAATCTTCCCTCAACCCCAAACTACTTAAACCTTTTTTTTTAATAGATTTTTAAATTTGAATATATTTTTCTAGTTATAAATTCTTAACACTGTTATTTTTCAGGTTACAATGTAAGTCTACGTCGAAGGAGAAAAAGTAAAATTGGCATTAAGCACAAAGTCACCAAAGAAGAAGCCATGAAATGGTTCCAACAGAAGGTAATGACCATTTTCTTTATTTTAAAAGTTCAATTTTTTAAGAAATGTTTATCTAACATCTGAAATGGTTTCTAGATTTTATACATAAAATGCAAATAGTATAGATAAGATTTATATTGAAATAAACTTTAAATTTGCAAACTAAATTTTATTTTATTTTCTTTGCAGTTTGATGGTATCATCCTTCCTGGAAAATAACTTGATAACAAATTTAAAACTGAAATAAAGCCCCTTTTATGTGAATTTTAGTATTTTCTTTTTCTTTTTTTTTTTTTTTTTTTTTTTTTTTTCATACCTGCAAACACTTTATGAATGATCTATAAAAATTTGAAATTTAAGCAAATGGAGAAATGAATATTTGAATATATCATGTATTGGATAATCTGTTTCTTCTGTTTATACTCTTGACTAATCCGACTTGAAGGTTTTTCTGCAAACAAAAATCACTTGCAAATGGAAAAGAGCCACAATTTTTAATAGTTTGGGTTCTGGAATAATTGTACGATTCTGTAAAAAAAAATTTTTTTTTTTTTTTTTTTTTTTCAAACTTTTTCCGCTTGGTTTTGACCAAAAATATTTCTAACTAAGAAAATATCCAGAGTAAAAGTTTTCTCTTAATTTTATCCACATGTCTATTGACAAAATCTTGTTATACTTTTGTGCTTCTCATAACGTATTGAAAGAATGCTTATTCATGTGTTAATATCCTCTTGGTTTCCCTGCCAATATTAAAAACTGCAAGCTTTAATTTGGTGAGGAAAAAAAAATCAAAAGGTAAATGCGACTGCTATAATCTAGTTACAAAAAAAGCAAACGAACATGAAATAATAAAAAAAACACTGGGTCAGTATTTTGCGAGCTGACAATATAACAATCACAGAAAAGAAAGATATTAAGTAAAACGGTGTGGGAACTAGCTACAGATCTGATTGATGACTTCACTTCAGAGAATTAAACCATCTCTTGTGATAAAGAAGTCAATGCAATTTCTTTACATAAAGAAAAGTCTGGAATTGTTTCTGTATGGACTTATTAAAAAAAAAACAAATTGCAAATTGACAACTATATATTCAGAACTTTTTTTTTTTTTAAGGAATTCTAAACATTTAATACCAGTCTGATGTTCTTGTCCGGAATTTCCCCCTCCTGTTTAAAAAAAAAAAAATCTATATAATGTATGTACTTGTGATGGAATGAAAATATCATTTTCCAAAAAAAATTCACGTAAATTGATAGTTTTATTTACAACTAAGAAAATAGTTTTGAGAATTACTGTCTTGCATCTCAATCTTCAAAATCTAAAGAAACAATTCAAACTGGCGAGATTTTTGTAATGTCTACGAATTCCCATTAATCGCTTAAAACTTTGATCAATTTACATGATTTTTGGAACATTTTTGTACTGAGTACATAGTTTTTATATATATATATATATATGCAGAATTCTGGACAAAAACCAAACTTTTGAACAGAATCTCAAAAAAATCTTTTACAGATGCCTTTTCTGATACAGATTAATCAAAACACATCTTGTATAAACTGGTTCATTTCAAATATTTATCAGGAATTATTAGATATGGCCAAGATTTGAAGTATGTTTACCTTTTCTGCAGGAGGCTAGTACACTCCGGCCTATAAAAAATGCCTACGCAACTTTGTTAGCATTCCCCAGTAGGGGGGGGGGGGCTTAGATGATTATCGGTAAACTAAGGTAAAATCTGGGAGAGTACCTTGGGTTGAACAAAACGATACCGTAGCCCGACATCAACAAAACCAATCTCAAACTGATTTTCAAGAATTGTACGAACAACACCTACTCAAACTACGTGCTGAAAAGGCTTTTTTTTTATATAATCTTACATGTATCAAGTTAGATGATATTGTTGTGGATTTTTAAAGTCATACTTTGCCCATGTTTATTCAAAGATTGCATATATATGGCATAATTGCGTTGACTCACTGGTTTTTGTCAGATCGCTGAAGTTAAGCAACGTTGAGCCTGGTCAGTACCAGACAGGTGACCATTTAAGAATTCTAGGCGCTGTATGAGCTCTGCTTATCTTAGCATTTGTTTCCAGTCGTCTTGTACATACACTTGCTACTAGTATTTAACAATATCGACTCAGGAGAGATATGATTGGAGATTGCGCATCTGCTCAGGCAGCCCTTTGTGGGTATCCATAGTCTGTCAGACTGAAGGAGCCTGTTAAAAAAAAAAAAAAAAAAAAAATTCAAAGGTTACAACTGCATAAAATCTTGTCACCTGAGTTCTACTGCATGAAGACTATTTAATTTTTTTTTTTTTTTTTTTTTTTTTTTTTTTTTTTTTGAGAAGTAGAAAAGTACCAACAATTGTGACATTTGCTTAAGTGAAGCACTTTTTTCTCTCTTCATGCTTTCTATGGATATCGGATTAAAGGAATAAAAATTCTTTATTGAGGAGTTAGATGCTGGTTGAGTATGGAATTCTACTATTCAGATGATTCTTTACTTTACCATTCGTGACTTACAAAGACCTTCGGTGATGATAATGCAAACTGAATCAAATTTTTGATGACCTTTTAGAATAGATTCTACCATCTAAACTCATTAAGTTTAAGTCTGAGAAGGTCAATTCTTTTGCAAAAATTTTGTTTGGCAGGCTGAAACAGGTGTAACATATTTCTATCAAAATTTCTATCTCTATCGGTCGCTTTCTCCTCAAGTAATAAGTCTGCATTTTCTATCCAACACTGGATCTGCCATGACCCACACTAGTATGTATTAATGGCAATCCCCCCCCCCCCCCCCCCCGCCAAAAAAGAATCTTCTTCCTTGGGAGCTATCCTTCACAAAATTCAGTACTCTTGCATAATTTGACCTGAATTCTCGTATTTCCCATCAAGCCCGGATCGGGCAAGACTGGCAAACATCAGGGTCAGCCAAGCGTTGTTCAAATGTTGAAACGCTAATTCGACTTTTAAAAGTTTTAAGTAATTTTTTAATTTATGATTAGTTATTTTTAAATTTTTAATGATTTATTTATTTTGAATTTTTTTTTTTGTACTTTGATTTCTGGGAATTTGATTAGCCAATGAAAAACCGATATGTAAATGAAAGCAGACAACATTCGAATTGGAAGAAACCGACTGCGCCCAAAAAAAGCTGACAAACAACTACATTTTCAGACTCGCTAAACAGAAAAAAATGACAGGCAAGGAAATAAATCTGTGCATGCTAGAAAAACAAATGGAAACGCTGATGCAGACAATCTCATATTGTCAGGAAAAGAAATTGCTTTCCCAAAGAATGAGGTGCACCAATTGTAAACACAAATGTTTACTAAAAAAAAAAGATTGTGCATAAAGGATGGCTTCTCCTGGCGGTGACAATGTATACAATGGGTATCATTGCGCACAGAATCGTTTTTTGCACAATCCAATTTGGATATTGCAACAATAGTAAAAAATAATCTATTTATGGGCGTTCGAAATGGCAACCCTAAAAAATATTAGAGAATGCAGTGTTATATCCGAACATGTACACTGATTGGAAAAACATTCTGAGAGAAATTTGTCAGGAGTATTTCCTGAGGAATCCCCAGCCGATAGGAGGCCCAGGGCACACTAGAAATTGATGAATCTCTATTCAACCAAAGAAAACATAACGTAGGGAGAATCCTTGAACCACTCTTGGTCAAAACAGCGTAACAAGCAAGAATGCGTGACCAGCCGGGAGCTTCTGGGTACATATTTACTTGAATTTATGTGGAGACAAAAATTTGGAAACTATCCTTTTGTCTCCATCATAAATCACATTTCCAAAAGCTACCTGGTGGGGGGTGGGGGGGGTTCCTTTCATTTCCTCTACCCTGCCCATCACCTCCCTCTTTGCTGTCAATGGCCGATCAACAGTCGACCGAAGTAAAAGATTCCTAAGGAAATATCCTCATCTCATGAAAGTTCTTCCGACGGCAATTAACAACCATAAAAAAAAACGTTTTTCTATTTCTGTGTAATCACCACCACGACCTAAAAAAACAAAACAACCTGACTGAACAATAAGTCTTGAAAATAAAATAAAAAAACAAGAAGAAAAAAAATATGGTTAAAGAAAAACAAAAAAATTGTACTTACACCTAACATTTATACGGGTAAACCTTTTCTTGAAGATAACAATATTTACATAACTTGCTGTTGATAAATATTTTGCAAAAAAAAAAAAAAAAATACTAAAATAAATGAAACATATTTGCTTTTTTCAAGGTAGGTTTTTTGTTATTTTTGATAATTTGCTTTTTTTCTCTTTTTTTTTTTTCTCGGTTTGCTTTGGTTTTTTCCTTAGTCTGTGTCTGTTACACCGTTCTGCTGGCACTGATGTCTACCGGTCTCGCCGATCTGGGTTTGACTGGAAATCACGAGAATTCGGGTCAAAGTATGCAAAAGTACCCAAAATTCAATGGGTTAGAACTAATGTTGGTGTAGAATTTTTCCACCTTGGAATCTCCAGATATTCTAACACTAAGCAAAATGAATTCAAACTTGTCCATTGCTAATTATTTTGATGTGCCATTCTGACACTCATACTTTAGCTTGGAGTCTATATTCATAATGCCCTCCCCTTGATTAATTGAAGATCTGGTTTGCTCAACCCTTTCAAATTTGATGGATCAGAAACTCTAGAAAAAAATTTGTGAACCAATGTATTTAAGTAGCAAACAATCCTTTTTTTTTTTTTTTTTTTTTTTTTTTTTTTAATATAAAGAATTATTTCCATATTAAAGCAAACTTTGCTATGCCATGTGGGACATCCTCCTCCCCAACAGGGCAGTAGCCAAACAACTCTCCCGAAAGGAGATGAAATACAGCAAATTCAAGCTGCTTCCCGAATATCAGGGATAGCGGAGAACCAGGGTTTGCATATACAACCCCCCCCCCTCCTCCCCAGCTGGATGTTGAATACCTGGGCACCTACCTCAACCAGTTTGGGAATATGGAACAGGTGGACCTGGTAAGATCCCATAATGGAATCCACATGACTGACTACATAATGGCCATTTGCCTTTTGGTCAAGATCAAAGTGTAGTATCTGTTCTTCAGATGCTGCACTTCAATTTCTTGTTCTCTTTCAGTGGAGGAGAAATCCTTCACGACTGAGACAATTTTTATTTTTGTACCTTTTCTCCACGTTAAAAAACGACCCTGGTGTCTAACTCTGTCCCGTGGGGAGGCATAGTAAATAGGTACATAATGGCCATGAAACTGACCAAGTAGGGCTTTCAGGCAATTTCAGCAGTGCTTGTACACAATAAATGGAACACGACAGTTGTGGAAGACTGCCATCTGCACTGCTGGGTTTGCACATGGCCAAGAACTGTCCCCAAACTCCCACACCAACCCTGCCGATGACCAAACTCCAAAGAGTGGAGCACGTTTCTTTGATCCTGCCTAGAATTCAGACCCATGTAGAGAGTAACCGGTTTGTTTTCGGCCCACACCAAGCCAGAAAACTGGGCGTTCTACCAACTAGAAAGGGTTGGGAGGGTCTTACTAACATTTTCATTTTTTCTTTTGGACCTATTCCCTCATGAAATAAAACAAACGACTTTTTATATAGTTCGATGTTTACCAATTTATTTTACTGTTAAAAAAAAAAAATATATATATATATACACACACACACACACAATATGATAAGTAGGATGGCCCCTCCCCCGGTGTACTTGAGGTATTGTGGTGAATGAGAACTTTAGCTAGGATCAGCATAGACAAGCAAACGTACAGTCGTGAGGATGACCATATATCCTCCTCAATTTTTGAGTGGCATTGTGCCTAATTTTTTGTTTTAAACATTTCAAAAGAATTTTTAAAAAAACTTAAAGCAAACTTTTCAAAAGTATATACCATGTAAAATATACTTGAATATTTAATTTATGCAAATTTATTAGAGCTAATGCTCTATTGATTACCCAATATATAATAGTAGCCGCCTTGCACAGCCCAGTCATAAAATATGCTTAAATATATTTTAAATTATGCAAATTCCGTATTATTAAAAAAACTAATTCTCTATTGATTATTATATTGTACCCGATGTATAGTAATGATTTTCAAAAGTAAAACATAAAAATGACTTGGTGCTATCAGCGAGAATTGAAACCAGAATATGCAGTTCTCCAGCGTTATTTGTTATCATCTGAGCTAAGTACATATACATATCCAGACCTTAAAAATTAGGGTTGTTAAACATATAAATGTATATTTGTGCATACGTATAAATAACAAGTTTAATCGACTTTTTTTCAATTTTGACCCAATCAACAGCTATTTTTATTGGCTACAAGTCAACTAGAATTTATTCTACTGGTCCAAATCCATTATATGTTAACTTTCAAGTCTGTAGTAGAGATCGTTCCTCACAGACAAGTTCACTTCTATACATACATAAACATCCAAATGTTCATTTTGCACGACGTGAAACAATTAGTTTCATTTAGTTTTGATTTTAATGTTTCATATTCCTATCCAACTGATTTCTTTACTTCTATTAATGTCATCAACTGCTGAAAAGCATCGTCTACAAGCTTGTTAGTTGAATAAGATATAATGCTGCACTAAACCGGATCATAGGTTGACTGTTTTTGTTTCAATAGATCCCAAAACACTTTTTTATACTTAAAAAGTTTCTTTTTATATCTAAAAGTTCTTGGACTACGGTCGGGCTCCATATTATCTTTGGCTTCAAAGGTATCTAATCCTTCAAACCACAGAATAAATTGTTGACTCTTTTCTTAATCTTTCTACAGACGCGTGGGTAATGTTGATATAAATTTATAAAAAAAGAAATTAGTGTGCTTCTCCGGTACTTGTACAGTTTAATCAATACATTAAAAAATGAAAATATCGGAAAAGTTATATTGTCTGTATCCGTTATGGAATGAAGTTCTCAAAAAAAAAAAAAAAAAAAAAAAAATCACTTAATTTCATCAAGTATTTATTATTTAAAAAAATTTTTTTTTTTTTAAAGCAATTTGATACCGAGCAAAAGGTTTTGATTTTTAGAAAGAAAAGTTTGTATTAAAGATGGGGGGAGGGTGTTAGTGCTTTAAACTGAGTTATCTCCTCATGGCGTGTCAAAGATGGCTACCTTCAACATGCTGTCATAAAAATGTTTTTCAGCTGTAAAAAATAACTACTTGATCAAATTCTTGTTCGGAGATTTTCAGTCCAAAATGTATACGTACAATATAACCTTTTTTTTTTTTTTTTTTTTTTTCTTGATATTTTCATTTTTTAATGTCTTGATTAAACTGCACGAGTACCGTTTTTTTTTTCCAGCTGTTTTCTTCAGTATTTCAACTTCAACTAATCATTCTTGAAAAGCTGATGTCAGATTTCCTTCCATTGAATTTCAAATTTACTAAATTAGAAAAAATATGCTCTTCCTTTCAGTTCCATATTTTTTCTAAGATTATATAATTGTGAAAAAACTGCATACAATACGTAGTTTAAACAAAAAAAAAATTGTTTTCGATTATTGAAATAATTTCTATCCTTTTTGATAATGTTTACACATTTATTATTGCTTATATTTGAAATACTTCAAAGCATGACGTAAATCATGTCATGCCAAAGCTATGTTTTAAGGTCTCTTCATAAAAAAGTTTAAATAGGTCAATTTGTAGACCTTCACACTGAAGATCTTGAGATTCCAATTTTGATTTCCTGTCATGGCATCCACTTTATTTGTTCATGAAATATTTTTAATTTCCATCTGGTGTTTCGAAATGGGACAAATTCCACTGTGTATTTATTACATTTAAAAGAATTGGACAAACAAAATCTCATTATATAAGATTTTTGAATTTTTCAAAATGTTCTTATTTACTTGCCTTTCCATGAGGGCAGAGTTAGACACAAGGTTCGTTTTTAATGTGGGGAAAATCAAGCTCCCCAAAAATGGGCGCTCTGGATAGGAACAAAAATTTTAATTGCCTCAATCTAGAAGGATTTCACATCCACTGATCTGATTGGGGTCAGAAAGGGTGAAGTGTAGTATCTGAACAGATACTACACTTTGCTCCTATGCCAAAAGGCCAAGGAACACATATTTGTTCCTAGTGACTAATTTTTCGAATGTTTATCAATAAAAAAAATGCTTTATTTCATTATTCTTGAGGCTATCCGAATTTTTCTGCTGCTTAATTTGAACAAGTGTCACACAGCTTGCCACAAATTTGAACAAGTGTAACAGCTTGCCACAAATTTGAAAAGGTGTAACAGCTTGCCACAAATGTACAAATCTCAAGATTTTAGAAAGCCATCTGACTTGTATAAGTAGCAGAAAGTTTCTTTTTAAAAATCTTTATCACAAAATTTGTGAAATGATCTATCATTCAAAAAAAATTGTAATTTATTATTTTGTTGAGAATCTCTTTCATATTGCCATACCCAAAGGCTGATTTTTAACCCTTTATGACTTGAATTATGAAGTAGGTAATTGGAAAAATCTTTGTTAATTTTAGATGGTGATATTATGAATGTAAGCAATGGACACTTGCAATCTGGACGTATCTGACATCTACTCAGAC
This sequence comes from Euprymna scolopes, assembly GCF_053919585.1. Taxonomy (NCBI): domain Eukaryota; kingdom Metazoa; phylum Mollusca; class Cephalopoda; order Sepiida; family Sepiolidae; genus Euprymna; species Euprymna scolopes. The sequence goes on from NC_136488.1 coordinate 155,455,155, forward strand.
ACTGAACTAATACATACAAGGCGTATTTGAATTAATTCCCACTTTATTCATGCCGTTATATTCATTTATTTATGACTGAACAAAGTAGTTCAACCAGCTTGTAAAGGGTTCATCGCAATAGTTTGAGTTGTCTCTTACTTATTAAACCTTGCTACTATCCATACAGTACTTTCTTTGGAAAACACCATCTTTTTAAGGACTTGATCTACACAAACTCGCTCCTTCATTACACATCACTTTCTTGACCTGCCTTCCAGATCATGAATACCAGCAGTTCTTAACTAAATTAGAGAATGCTGATCACTTTGCAGTAATGAAGTGCTGTTATTCAAAATATTACCAAAGTACTGAATCCCTTATGCACCTTGCAATAAGTTCCTTTTTTTTTTTTTTATCCCTGTCGAACAGTGTGTAAATGAGTTAACTGTATAAATCAAAACAGATAAAGAGTTTGTTTCATCACCAAAATTTCTACGTAAAACTTGCTCTCCATAATTGTTCACTTGTATCTGCAGCTTTTGTGCATAAACAGCAAATGTTCCATCATTTCAGTTGATATCAATTATAGACAAAAATTTAATGCACTTAGAGGGTAAATAATGCAACTAAGAATGAATGCTATATGCTGAGATGACAAGAAATCACTTGGGAGAAATTCTGGACTCATGATTTCTGGAAAATCTTTAAATATGGTGACCAATGGCCAACCAGCAATTTCCCCATTATCTAATCGCAATATCTTTTGCAAAATATCAGATAAGACTGCCCAGCATTTTGCCTTGGATTGCTCAAACCACTCCACTAATTTGCCACTATGGATGGAAACCACAACAGATTATCTAATCATTGTATTTTTCCATATTCTGGATATAAAATTACCGTAACACCTCCAAAGCAGGAGAATCAGATCTTATCTCTTCTATAATAAAAATGTACTTTTGAGCTGGACACTCCAAACTATGGCAAATTAATCTTGCTTCTAATTGCCTCTTCTATTTGCTAAAATCTTTGAATCATTAATCAATCCACTAGTAATCCACCATCTTGAAAATAAACTTGTGTATGGATTTAGCTAATTCTGTTCTACTTCTGATATTCTAATGATCATCTCTAAATGCAGATACTGGATAAGATAGGTGAAACTAGAGCTGTAATTCTTGACATTCATATCCTTTCTTATTTTTGCATGAAGATCTTGATGGGGTAAATGGAGGGCGTTGTACTAAATCGATAACTAAAAGAAAGCTCCAGTTTTCTTGATCGCTGTAGATCCAAATCACATTATATTAATGCAAATCTACCGATACTTGAACCTTTTATTTTTCTCTTCACTCCCCACCCCCTTAAAAGGCATATTGCCACTTAGAACACAATGGGCTATTATTTGGGATGGTACCTAACAGGCAATTATGGAAAGTTTAGCAGCAGGACTGACAATTCCTAGATGGAGAGAATTTCAAAATCTAGCAGTTTAAGGAAAAACCTATTCAAGTATTACATCAAGGGGTCACAAGTGCTAGGAGTTCATCAGAACACATTCCATTAAAGTACTTGTAAAACAGACAGATATGGAACAATGGTTGGAGTTGGGCCAATAATCTGGAACTTAATGGTCCCCCCAATAAAGGAGGGATTGGACCTAGTAATTCACTCCTGTTAATTTGTTGGCATTTTTCTCAATAACCACTCCTTAGATTTTCAAAAATTTTGCACAAACATTAGTCATGGTGAAAGTAAATTTTTGCCAGAACAGATTTTCCAGGATGACTCTTGTTACCCCACCCTAGGGGCTATTATAGGCTAAAATTGCTTCCAAATCATTCATCCCTATTGGTGCCTTGGATTTAAAAAAAAAGTTTTTCTAAAGATGTATGTTTTGACGTGATTTGTAAGAAATATTTTTGTCCCTCCAATTCGTTATCTTCGCCATAGTCAATTTCTGGTACATTACTCGTAGAATTGATTTCAATGGATATACTTCTTTCTTCAAGATTTTTTTTGACAAATTGTTAAAAAGCAAAACAGTTGAGGCATTCTTCCCTACTCTCCTTTGATATAAAGTTATTGAAGGGGGCCAAGGTCAGTTAGGTGCCGATCAACCATACGACTAAGAAAGACATGTAAAATATGCCATATAAATAGAGAGAAACTGGAGGAAAATCATTCTGAATGCAGGAAGGTTGGAGAAGAGGAAATGGTGTACGTGGGCAGCAACAGAGACTAGATGAACAACAATATGAGTTGTTGGATTATGGCAAAAACTGGATCCTGGATAGCAAGGAATGACGTCATATTGAGATTGACATGATGTACCTCGGGTGAGATGAGATGTCAGATAAACCTTGTCTGTATAGATGTGACCAAGGGCTGGATCCTGGAGCTGGGTATCGACAGTTACTGGAACCGGGTGCCAGATGTTGCTGGGTGCTGAAATAAATCTGAGAGCTGGAGGCTAAAGATAGGAGCTGCTAAAAGTTGTTTGAACTGCAATTACTTAAATCTGCTGGAGAGAAAAGCTGCATGAAGCAGGCAGCAAGGTTTGAAAAAGTGAATAGCATTCTAGTTTAAAAGTTTCCCTGAGAAGGTCAATTTGATTTCTTGCTGGTGGTATCTTCCTAGGGCTTGATGACCTGACTACATGGTGTACCCCCACTCCGCACCAAGTTTTCTAGTCAAGTCTGCTACATCTATTTTAAAGGTTCATCACAGTGGTTGTGACTAGGTCAGAATAACTAATTAATGACCAAATTTATTTTGGTCAAAAGTATCTCGGATGTTTGATAATATTTAGAAAAAATTTGAGTGCAAGGTTTACACTTGAAAAGTTCTGGAATTTTGACTTTTGCCTTGAAATGGTCTTATTTCTATGATTACTTTGAAAAATCCTTGAAAATATGGAAAGTGTCTTGTAAAGACCTTGAAAATTGTAATATTTATGTCTAGTAGAAAATTGAAATAAATATTAATAAAAATACCATTAAAATATTTTATAAATATTCAAAATACATTGTTCTGAAATTGCATAGTATTGTTTATACCAACGTTATGTCCTTTTATCATCTTATCTTGGATAGTTTTTTTTTTTTTTTAAACTCTGGCAAGCTTAGTTTTCAATTATCACAAATTTTGTCCTCACTTTTTTTTTTTTTTATGTGAATGAACACAAGTGTCAATGTGTAGTGGCGCCACCATGAATAAAAATGCCACGCTAACGTAGCGCATATGAGTGTGTGGAGAAAGTAACAGCATTAGTGGAGAATAGCCGGGTTGCGAAGACATTGGCAGCAGTAGCCAAAAAAGGCATGTGCAAGTTAGAAAGCGTGCACGAAAAAAAAATGCACCATGTGCTGGACGGAGAAAGAAAGCCGAGATTGAAGAAAATGAACGTATAAAGTCAAGGACGATAAAGGGAGTGGGCATGTGGTTGAAGAAGAAAAGTAAACACTGAATGAAATAGATGATGGTGAAAGACTTAGGTGGTGTTGAGACAGGAAAGTAAAAATAATAAAAACTTTTGTTAAAAAAAGAAAAAAATTCTGACCCGGATTTTTATTTCTTGCTTTGTTTATTTGTAACTAGCCTGGGTGTTTGGAGGTATGTGTTGAGCAAAAAAACAAAAAACGCAATAGACAGGAAGGCTCAAACTGTACTGCGAAGGAGGAAAAAATGTGAAAAAAAAAAAAAAACCCCAAAATACCTGACGTCTTTGCTGTTGAGTCCATCGTTAAACCAAAAGTGACAAAGGTTTAAATTAAGGCTAGTCAACCGAAAAGAGGCGATGACTTAAAAGTATCTCCAAAAAAGCGATCCCCTCCCTGTAGAAAAGTGCCCAGGTAAGGGGGAACGAATTAATGTTTTTTGCCAAGTTTTCTATATTTGTCGTTTGAAGGGTTGAGCTTCAGAACAATATCGATCTCGTGAAAATCCATCACTGTTGAAAGTTTTAGGCAGACATACATTTAAACAGGCAGGTGAGATTTTTGTGTTGGGTGTGAATTGAATTGCATGTGACAATTTTCATGAGCTTTCCATCTTGACTTATCGTTCAGTTCAATTGCTAGTCAGGGTCAAGTTTATACCAGCTTATCAAAATAAAGAGCTGCTTCAATTAAGAAGGCTTCCTTAAAATGCTGTATTAGAATCTGCACACATCTAAATTCGAAAGGTGTGTCAGAAATAGTGAGAGAAATCTTCACCTAATCTTCAAGCTCTCATCAAAATTTTCAAAGGTGGAGAAATCATAGACCATTTTTTATTTTTGTTCCAATCTGAGATACTAGTACAAAACTACATACTAAAAACTGAGCTTGTGTTAAGATAAATATGGATTAGATTTTATTTTTGCCCCCCCCCCCAAAAAAAAACAAGAATTATTAATATGGGATTCAGAACTGCCATATAAGTGTTTCTGAGCAAAACTAATGGTTGCTGTGCGTGTGAATATAAAAAGAAATGGTAATTATTACTATAACCGATGAGATGATAAATTATATTTAAGAAAATACCATGGGGAAATTATTCAAAATTTATTTATTTTAATTAAAATTTTTTTACTTTATTTATTCGTTTGTGACCTGTTTGCATTAAAACAAATATTTAAAAAGAAGTTTTAAGCGATTACATTTGCTGCAAATATTGACCAAGCAAAATTGCTGTGCGCTTTTATTTAGAAAGTACAAACTTCTATATAAATGAAAGGAGATGTATGTGTAAATATTTAACCAATAAACTCTTAAACTACTGGTCACATAACACTGAAATTAACAGGAAATAATATTCATACGTCAAGGATGGTTTATAACGAGTAAAATATTTGAATGAATGAATAGCACTGACATATACCAGCAAGTCGAAATGCAAACTATTCAGTTCAAGTTGCCAACATAGTTTTTACTCATTTCTGCGCATGTCCAAATTCATTTCATTACTTCAAGTCAATCAATCTTTCTTGCCTCTCTCGACAGCTACATCAGTAGGAGATGCGACTGGAGCGCCTAAATGTTTCTAATTGATGTCACTCAAGTCATTTTGTTTAAACTTTTGTAATCACTATTATATATTGGGTACAATATAATATTCAAGAGAGAATTGGCTCTGTAATAATAAATACTAAATCTGCATGAATTAAAATATCATATTTAAGTGTATTTTATGACTCCTGCTGGTAAATAAATTTGGTGGATGGTCTACAAAAGTTTTAATTTGTCATCAATAAAGATGAGTAAAATAATTCACCTGTGTTATTCCTGTAATAGGTGAATGAAAGCCATTTGATCACTAATTATGTCAAATTAAATGGACTTAAACTTCTCATATATATATATATAAATATTATATATATATAATATTTAGCAGAAATAGCTCACAAGAACAAAAAAAATTGTTTTTGACTAATTTTCCAGCAGTAGTTTTTAACGGAATTGCTCGTGACAAGATATGAAGCCACTTGAAGTAAAGAGCTAAAAAAAATAGAAAGTACTACCTATCAGCCAAGATTCAGATTCGAAAAAAAAATTCTTTCCCCCTCTATCAGAAACACCACTCATGGAATGTGAGGACTAAAGGACAAAATAAGGGAAGCGAGAGTCATGATGATGCTGAAAGTAAACCCATGGTGCACTTTCTACTCTCATTTCTTTTAAAATAAATTTTACGTTTGTGAATTTTTTATATGAGGATTATTCATATTATTTGTCGTCTTCGACCGCTATTCTCATCTTGGCGGCTTAGTGGATAAAATACTTGTTAAATTCAGTTGTAAAAGTTACACTCTTTTGGAGCTTGAAGGTTCTATTTTCCGTGCAGGCGACCAAAAAATACAATTGTGAATTAAGACTTCTACTCGGTCGTGGCTAGCGAAACAAGAACATGCTACCTCTGTTGATTAAATAAAGAATTCTGTTTGAAATTCGAGATTTTCGCATTCGATATAAAGATTCTATACTTCAATAAGATAACCTGAAGACGTTTGGAGGTTACATTGATTGAAATGTTGTGCAAATAACATTGAAATAATCCGAAAAATTCAAATAATACGAAAATAAATTTTGTTATAATAATGATTACCAAATGAATCAATAAATTGTCAATGGAAATAGACCACGAGGTCCTCTGATAATGCACTATAAAGACTAGCATCCTGGCCTTAACAAACATATATCCGTCCTTGTAGGACCAACTGCCAAGATTTAAACAGGTGGAGAAGAGCAACACGACAAAACAACATGCACTTTGAGGAGAAGAGGGCAAATAGAGAGCGATGGTGAAGGAAAAGAGAGCGGAGGGAATAACCATGTCCTCTCCCTACCCTTCCCTGTGAACACTGTCCGCGGTCTTTCCATCATACACTAGGCCTTCAAAGCCATACCATTCATAGACATCTATAATATAAATCTCACCTGTTTGTTTAAATGTATGTTTATGTCTGTCTAAACATTTTGACAGAAGCGACGGATTTTCACGAGATCGGTATCATTTGGAAGCTCAATCCTTCGGACAACAAATGTCGAAAAATTAGCTTAAAACATTAATTCGTTCACCCTCAACTGGGCAGTTTTCTACAAGGAGGGTCAGTTTTGTTTTGTTTTTTGCATTGCCATTTTTGCAAGTCATCATATCGGTTGGAATGATTTTACTTAATTTCAATGTTCAATGTTCCAAACTTCCGTTTGTGTCATGGAGTAGAGGTAAGACGTCAGATTTTTTTTCACTTTCTCTTCTGCCTTCGCGGTATGGAGTTCGAGCCTGTCTGCCCACTACCACTTTTTTTTTTCTCAACACACACTTCCAAACACCTAGGCAACGGCGGGCACCCAGGCTAGTCAATAAAGAAGAAAAACTAACAACAGAAGGTACTGAGAATTCATCATTGGTCTGAGGGAGATAACTCCATTTTACTTAAGAAAAGAAAGATGCGACGGCGCTTATTTTTTTAAACAAAAATGAAATATATATATATATATGTATATATACACGACTACATTTTTTTTTCCATTAATATGAATTGTAAGAAATAAATGATTTTTTTCAACTGCTTTATTTAATGTAATAAAGTTTATTGACCTCGATTAGTTGAAAAATCCTTCTAGACTGAGGCAATTAAAATTTTTGTTCCTATCCAGAGTGCCCTTTTTTGGGGAGTTGGAGTTTCTCCACATTAAAAACCGATATTGTGTCTAACTCTGTCCTCGTGGGGAGGCAAGTAAATAGGAACATTAATAAAAAAAAGAAATGAAATATGACGATGCTGTAATAGGTTTTAAACAAAACATTCAAGTAATTGTAGGAAATTTTTCTTTTCAATTACTTTAATAAAATAGAGTTACTTCCCTTAGAACAATAAGTTAACATTCCGAATAACCAAAAATGTTAAGGTTTTTAAAACTGTAATCTTTAACGTTAAAAAATAGAAGGAAAATGCGACTATAATTGCAGAGGAATTATAATTTTTATTAGACAAAACATTTTATTAAAAAAAAAGAATGAAAATATTAAAAAAAAAAAAAAAAAATTGCAGCGGCTTTTTTTTTTTTTTAATGTAACTGTTTATATTAAAAATAAAAAAATGAACATGCTAGATGTTTAAAAACATGGCTGTTCTGTGTATGTGCGCTATAATAGAAAGACAGATAAGGAGAGAGGGAGAAAGGCAGATAGACTGATACCTAGAGCTCTCAACTTGCCTATTCCAGAATAGACACCTTATTGAATAAACGAACATACTAGATGTTTTAAAACATGTCCGCTCTGTTTATGTGCTACATTAGTTAAAACCTAAAACAAACCAATTGTTTCTTTTGGTTTTATTTTCCTTTTCCCAACTATATTACTTAAATTTTCCTTTTCCCAACTATATTACTTAAATTCTACTTTTGTTAATTACAATTACTAGCATGGGTGCTCGGCGTTGCCCGGATGTTTAAAGGTGTATGTTGAGCAAAAAAAAAAAAGTGATAGTAGGAAGGCAGGCTCGAACCCGTACCATGAAGGAGGAAAAAACGTGATGTCTTTGCTGTTATGACCATCGTCAAACCGGGAGTGACATAGGTTTTAATTAAGGCTAGACAATCGAAAAGAGGGGATGACTTTTGAATATATCGGTGAAAAAAGCGACCCCTCCCTGTAGATAAGTGCCTAGTTGAGGGCGAAGAAATTAATGTTTTTAGCCAATTTTTCGTCTGAAGGGTCGAGCTTCAAACGATACTGATCTTGTGAAAATCCGTTGCCTTTGTCGAAAGCTTTAGGCAGACATGCAAACATACATACATTTATATATTGACTAGCATTTCAGCCCGGCGTTGCCCGGGTGTTTGGAGGTGTGTGTTAAGCAAAAAAAAAAAAAAAAAAAGTGGTAGTAGGAAGGCAGGCTCGAACCCGTACTGCAAAGGAGCGAAAAAACGTGACGTCTTTGCTGTTATGACCACCGCCAAACTGGAAAGGACATAGATTTTAATTAAGGCTAGACAATCGAAAGGAGAGGATTACTTTCGAAAATATCGGCGAAAAAAGCGACCCCCTCCCACCCGTAGAAAAGTGGCCAGTTAAGATATTAATGTTTTTAGCCAATTTTTCGATATTTGTCATCAGAAAGGTCGAACTTCAAAACGATACTGATCTTGTAAAAATTCGTCACCTCTGTCGAAAGTTTTAGGCAGACATGCAAACATATATACATACATACATACATATATTTATATATTGGTAATTCAAATTTTCGACCCAAACCAATTAAAAAGCTTGCCCTATCTTTGAATACCCTTTATTTAAAATTTCAAATGTTTAGACCAGAAATTGTCCGAGTAATTCGGTAGAGATCGCAGAAGTCAATTTTGTTTTAAAACTTTGACCCCTATTATGACCCCTTAACATTTATTGTTTTGTGCTCAAATCAAGTTATTAAGTTAGATCCATGTCCAAGGAACCTATATCTAAAATTTCAAGCATTTAGACCCAACATTGCCGGAGAAGTTTGGTAGAGTTCTCAAAGGTCAAATTGTTGAACTTTGACCCCCTTAACAGCCAAATTTCTGGCCGAAAACTGTCCGATCACATAGATTTTCCCCAAATCTGAGTACTCTGCATATCAAATTTGGAGTCTGTAGAGTAAAAATTGACAGAGTTATTGCGTAGGGAAATGTACACAGACAGACACACACACACACACACGTTCACTTTTATAGATATACTAGCATTTCAGCCCGGCGTTGCCCGAGTGTTTGGAGGTGTATGCTGAGCAGAAAAAAAAAAGGGTTAATTTTTTTAACTTTGACCCCTATTATGACCCCTTAAAATTTATTGTTTTGTGCTCAAATCAAGTTATTAAGTTAGATCCATGTCCAAGGAACCTATATCTAAAATTTCAAGTGTGTAGACCAAACATTGTCGGAGGAGTTTGGTAGAGTTCTCAAAGGTCAAATCGTTGAACTTTGACCCCTTAACAGACAAATTTCTAGCCAAAAACCGATCACATCGATTTTCCCAAATCTCAGTACCCTGTATATCAAATTTTGAGTCTGTAGACTAAAAATTGACAGAGTTATTGCCTAGGGAAATGTACACACACACACACACACACACACACACACACTTTAACTTTTATATTTATTATAGATAGATAGATTTATTTCATTTCAGTTCCTAGCATGTCTTTGTTCGTATTTTACATAAACACAAGTCACGTGATATATCTGTGGTCATGACGTCTGTGCATAGGACAGATATGTGTTAACATTGCCAAAATTCCTTTTCTTTCATAATCTTTTTATTTATTTTTTTTTATGTAATCTCATCTTTCTTACAATTCCTCGAAGTTGGGTAGGTTTTAGTGTCCTAAATTCTCGTATGAAAAAAAAGAAAAAAAAAAAGACGAACGCATCTTGGTAAAACCAATAACGACTTCTCAAACAGTGCCCAATAGAATCCGATACTAGGATACGAGTGGGAGCCGCCGCTGTCATTAAAAATAAATAACGATTTAAAAATCTGAGAACAATTTTTAATTTTTTTATTATTGTTTTAAAAAATCCATTTTATTGTTCTTATTTCCATCTTGTCTTTTGTTGATCCAAACAAATTGTAATCCAATTTGTCTATGAATTATTTCTTCCATGCACTCATGCGTCATGCGACTCTTCTGGAAGGAGACAAAATACGAGGCCTTCGTGTTTTCCCTGCTAACGTGCCGGATTTCGCTCTACTCTGTAAATGTCTTCTTTTGTACGCTGATAATCCTGCAAGATTTTTTTGCGCTCATTCGATGTACATTTTTGCTGAAGTTCTTTCCTGGCAGGTAGAAAAAAAATCTTTTATTCAGAATGAACTTTTTAAGGAATTTATATTTTCAATTCTATTTTAGAAGCAAAACGTTTATATTTAACTACAAGAATATCTGTTCTACAAACGGGTAGAACTAATTCTCCAAACGCAACAGTTTTACACCAACATTTTTGTCCCCCTACAAAATGAATGAATGACTGACCCTCAAATGGATAAACATTTTAATTCCTCTCTTGATTCAGGAAATCAACCAATTTTGGTATTTGTGCATAGTTTGAACCAGACGTAACTCAGCGTCCGATCAGCTTTCTTCGGAACATGACGGCAACTGCTGAGTTAGGTGTATCAGAGTTTTTTTTGTGAATTTTTGACCCCGCCCCAACACGAAACTGCGAATAAAATATAAAAAACTCGTAATTTCTCTTTTAAAAGTGGGTTGTTCATTTTCTTTATGGAATATGCTTCCAAAATAAACTATTAAAGTTGTTTAAAAAATAATAGAAATATTATCTTTTATTTCTTAAAAAACACTGTTTACAAAGTGCCAGCTTGCCTTCATGCAGCCATTTTTTTACGTAATGAAATCAATAGAATTTTACGAGTTAATTTTTTTTTAATTTTTAAACTTTAAAACCTATCAAAATTTTTATATAGGTTAAATTTTTACGATATTTTCAGGGTCAGTGTAAAATTTTATGCTCTTTCCAATAAACCGAATATAATATTTTAGACAAACGTTTTTTTTTTAATTCACCGCCCGCCCCATTTTGAAATGTTTATTAAAAATTTTGGAAATTTACCTGTAAAGTCCAAAGTGTAAAACTTTTTTTTAAAAAACACGATTTTTTTTTTTAATTGGAAGCCTGCTTGTATTGTCCAATAAGTATTGGACGCTGAACACAATTTTTTCTATTTAATTCACTGTTTTTATTTTTTTAGATATTTTTTAAAAAGAAATTTCATTCAATAAAGAAGAATTAAAATATATTAAATCCAAAAATTTATGTATTTCTTTGAGAAAAGAATAAAAAATTCCTCAACTGTTTTTTTTAAGACAAAAACTTAAAATTTGATTAGTTTTTACTTATGGGAACACATATTTCTTCAGGCACAAGGCTAGATGGCTAATGCGAACAAGTGGTTTTTACTGCCTTCTGTCCATCCGTAGTTCTAAACCAGAAAAAAACACTACTTCCGGTTTTTTGATAAGAACATAAAAATGCTTACGCAAATGGCGCTTTTTTCAAATAGTCGTTTAAAAAATTCTTTTATTTAAAAAAATAAATGGAATTTAAAATATAAATATGGATAAATTCTGAACAATGAAGCATGGAACTACACATCAGAATAGTATTTTTTATAGGAAATTGATTTGTTTAAATTTATATCGATTTTTTATAATCGAATTAAGTAAAATTTTGTTGATTTTCTTGAAACCTTTTTTTAGAGAAAACCGATTTAAAAAAAACAAATATTGCATAATTTGTTATTAAACCTGTTATTTTTTTTAAAATTTGGTCTTTGCTCCTTTAATTGAAAAAAAAAAGGGTTTGAATTACATTTTTTAAGTAGTTATAAGCTTCTAAAGATAGGAGGTCGAATTATTCAAATTTTTTTCCACGCATTCTTAAGATTGGTTTGTAACATTGCTACTGCTGAGCTTCACCGAGCGTCACCAATTATGAAAGCATAACAAACGCTACTTAAAAAAAGAAGGAAATATGCAAACATCATAATTTTAACAAAAGAAATAAACAAAACAAAAATAAACCAAGAAAAAACTACCTTAAAAAAATTTTTTTGTAATAAATAATTTTTTTTTACTGCAATTTGTTTTTTTTTTGTCCAACGAAAAAGTTCAAAACAGATATGCAATTTTTTTTAAAGCTTTTGTGCAACAATTAATGAAACTTTTTTTAAAAGAAAAAGGTTAATAAATATATATACATATATTTTTTTTTGTAAGGTGGGACTTCTTTACATTTTTGTCGGGAAAAAGTTGTCAATTTAACAATAAAAGAAACTTTATTATTTTTTTTTTCAAGAAAAAGGTTGAAGTATTTTTTTTTCCGTAGGGTGGGACTGGACAACATATTTTTTTTTTTTTCCGTAGGGTGGGACTGGACAACGTATTTTTATTTTTTTTCGGTAGGGTGGGACTGGACAACGTATTTTTATTTTTATTTTTTTTTTGACACTATGTTTCTGTAGAGTTTTCTATGGTCGCATCAGATGATGGCAAACTGAGGTGAGAAGAGACAGCGGATGTGCAAAAAAATTCACCAACCAGGTAACTTTCTGAAATGTGGTTTAGGATGGAGACAAAAGGATCATGTCCCAATTTTTCTCTCCACATAAACTCCAAAAGGTGACTGTTGAGAAGCTCCTGGTTGGTGCCACATCCTTTTTAATTTAGCTATTTAGCTTCCTTTTACATCTGCTCCACATGATTCAGGGTCGACGAAGTGAAAACTGGTTCACCGTTAAAGGGTGAAACCCTTTTCATCCCACTGCTATATGCTTTCGAGCAATCCAACACGACCATAGTCCCTGGCAGAATATATTGTTTTATAATAGGAAGAAGTATTTCACATAACCACCGAACACCCATGGTGGCTTTAGCAGTCGCCCAACATTGTATTTCTGACGATTGAATACTGATCATTCTATTTTGACGGTATACCCCGGGCCACTAATTTGCCGGAGATGTCTTAGGAAATAGTCATATGTCCCAAATAAAGTTCTTCCAGTCAGTAACAGTATGTGATGACATGACCCCACATTCTTGCATAATATTTTTTCTGGTTGCCATGTCGTACGCCCACAAGTAAATAAAACGGATGTCAGTGGCGCTGCAGCCTTGCCTTTTGGAAAAATGTTCCTGTTCGTATGGACGGCATTGTGTGCAACGCCAACCACAGCCATCCTTTACAGATCTTCGCTTTGTGATGATACACATTTGACCACAGGAAATGCAGGTATTTTTTTTTTTTTTTTTTTTTTTTTGCAATTAGTTTTTTCTTTTTTCTGACACTATCATACCGTTAGTTCAGGCATCATCCAAACTTTCGCCAAACAGGAAATATTCATTTTTTTGGGGGGGGGGGGGCTGAAGGGGTAGACAGTTTACGGAAAAGATGTTTCACAAGTGTGCTGCTTATTGAATTTAATTATTTATTTATTTTTATTTTTTTTTCTTCTTCTAATTTGTTTCGAAATGTTCGTCTGCTAGTTTCCAGCGCATCAATTGGCTGACTGACATCTTACGCCAAATTACAAGCAAACTCGAGAACATGACGTCATGTTCCAAGCAAAGCCAATCAGACGCTAAGTTACGTCTGGTTCAAATTATGCACAATTACTGAAATTTTCAGTATTTATTAATTAATAATCACAGAATATAATAAGCCATTATATTTTTTTAAAAGTGGAGTGATGTCTTTTTTTTTTTTTTTTTAATCTCCCTTTGGTTTTATTCCATATAATTTCTTATCTCTAGACGTGTCGTAGATTTCCTCCTTTGAATTTCTGTTTATTCCTAATCTTTTTCACTAACAATGCAACTCACAACAATGAAAATGTATTTTTTGTAAACAAAAAACACTTTAACTAAAGTTAAAATTTTAAGTACTGAAGAAAAAAAAGACGCATGAATTTATGTTTGCTTTTTTTTTTTTAAATAAAAATAAAGCATTGTAGATGTTAACAATTAAAAAAAAAATATATTTTTTAATATTTCAGGAACATTATGAAAAAGTCCCCTAAAATCCATGTCAATGAAATCAATATAACCCGAAGAAAAATTAATTTCTCAAACTATCGATATTATCATTGCATTAATCATTGTTTATTTAATATTTTCTCCAAAAAATAATATAATTGAAAAAAAAAAACTCATGTAATTTTAATAACAATTCTCACGAAAATTTCAATGTAATATTAAATTATTTTTCTTTCACACATGATTTCACACTCGTGGACCATTTATAGACTTGCACACATCTTGTTTTTGAATGATACACTGCTAGCGACACCTATTGGGAATGTTGGGAATATAAGACCGGAAAGGGGCAGACAATCGACTTTCCACACTATAGAAAAAAAAACTTGGAAAATTAAGACATTTATAAGTTTTTGAGGATGTTGAAAACGAAAATAACATTTAAAATTCCAGCAAACGAGTAGTTTCTAAGATATGAAGAAATGTTAGTTTAAAGAAAGTGGGGTGTCACTTTTCTATAATAATTTAACGTATAATGATCACCCACTTTATGGCCACCAGTGTAAAACTTGAATTTACGCCGCTGAAATACACATTTTCTGAATTTTTGTTGGCGGAGCGTCAAAGTGTGGGTGCTCAATTTACGTAAAATTCTTCATATCTTGGAAACTACTGGTTTGCTGAAATTTTAAACGTTATTTTCGTTTTTAACATCCTCAAAAACTTATAAATGTCTTAATTTTCCAAGTTTTTTTTTCTATAGTGTGGAAAGTCTATTGTCTGCCCCTTTCCGGTCTTATATTCCCAACATTCCCAATAGGTGTCGCTAGCAGTGTATCATTCAAAAACAAGATGACGTGAAGTTTTTCTTCGATAAAATGTCTCATAATATTTGATTTTCTTAAATAAAAAAAAACTACTTGATCGATTTACGTAATTTTTGGAATATGACATTTTCATGCAGTGACAAGTACGTACATTATAAAGATTTTTTTCAGATTTTTATAGTAAAAAAGATTACTTGTGGACCATTTATAGACTTGCACCGAATTTTTTTATAGTCGTGAAAAAAAAAAAAAAAATGAAAAATTGAGATCCAGGATCACGAAGAAAAAATAATTAAAAAAACGGTATTATTTTTAATAACGAATTATTCAGATAAATACGGATGAGCAATTTTTAAGTGAAACTGGCACTGGACAAGATATTTCCCTAGAAGAGTTTGCAATTGAAGGATACTCTAACTTAACTTCTAAATCTGACCCCCAAAATCGCCATGGGCATGGAATATGTGCCTATATTAAAGGTAGCTTTCCATGTGGTAGGGACATCTCCAGAGAAGATCCTAACTTACCCTATATGTGCTTCCAGGTTGCATTAGCTCACACTACTGCATTTATATTTACTCTTTATCGCCCCCACAACACCGGAGTTACTATCTTTAAAAGCATATCTGAGAAAATTGACCAAGTCCTATCTGCTTATCCTTCAGCTAACATTCACGTATGTGGAGATTTCAATGTTCACAACGTCGAATGGTTGACTCACTCAAACAAGATCGAATATGAGAGAAGGTTCTGTCATGATTTCTCCATTGCTTATGACCTCACTCAGATTGTTCACAAACCCACCCGTGTGCCCGACAATGACGGCCAGTATGCGAGTCTACTAGACGTTTTTCTCACAACTTGCCCTGAACTATGTTCAGTTTCTGTTCTGTATCCTCTTGGATCTTCCGACCACTCTGTTGTATCAATTAAGATAAAAATGAAATGTAATAAGTCCCCAGACCTACTTCTCCATCGTACAGTATATCGATACACTAAGGCTGATTGGGATAGCTTCCGTACATTTATATCGGATCTACCTCTTCGTTCTATGTTTAAAAAGGATGTGTCCTCTTTAGTATCAGACCTGACGGAATGGTTAATTGTAGGTATAGAACGTTTCATACCCTCGAAAAAGTTCCAGCAAAAACCTAACAGCCAGCCATGGTTCTTTCCAGAATATGCTGCTACCATTGCGCACAGAAATCACTTTTTCCACTGCTTCCAACGTAATAGATGTATGGAAACTAAAGCCACTTTCAGGACTGCCAGCAACCATTGTAAGAAAGTAATAAAGAACGCAAGAGAGTTGTATGCTCAGTCCGTCAAGTCCAAAGTAGCTGAGCAGCGGCTTGGTTCCCACCAGTTTTGGCAAATAGCAAACAGAATCCTGAACAGAAGCATGTGCTCTATCCCAACTATCATCAATGAACCTAAGGTAATCTCGTCAGCATCAGACAAAACCAAACTCTTTGCTAAGAACTTTGTAGCTAATTCTACCCTTTGTGACCAAGGCCACCAACCCCCATTATTTCCTCCTGTATCAGAAAACACACTATGTGATATAAATATATCTGTACATGATGTTGCCAAACTAATCAAAAACCTTGATTCCAGTAAAAAACAGGCCCTGACGGTATTCCAATTATAGTACTCAATAAACTTAAACCAGAACTAGCGCCCATACTTACAAAACTGTTTAAAGGTTGTCTTAAGGAGAATACTTTCCCATCACCCTGGAAAATCTAATCAGTATGCCCTGTATTTAAGAATTCTGGTGATCGCTCATCCGCCTCTCAGTACAGGCCAATAAGTCTCCTGTGCATCATAAGTAAGTTGCTGGAATCTGTGTTAAATACAGAAGTAATCAACCATCTCAACCAAAGTAACCTTCTTAGTGACACTCAATATGGTTTCTGTTCTGCTAGATCTACAGCAGATGTGCTTACAGTTATATCTCATAGGATTAGCAAATCTCTCGATAGAGGCAACTTTTCTAGGGCAATTGCTCTTGACATATCAAAGGCCTTTGATAGGGTATGGCATAAAGGTTTACTTCACAAGATCTCTAGCTATGGTATAGCTGGAAATGTCTTCTCAATTATTAAATCATTTCTTTCTGATAGGTTCATAAGAGTAGTAGTTGAGGGGCAAAAATCAGAAGCTCACAGTATTAATGCTGGAGTCCCTCAGGGGTCCATCCTGGGCCCAATTCTTTTCCTGATCTACATTAATGATCTTCCAAATCACATCCTTACATCATTTGTAGACATTTATGCTGATGACACTACCATTTATGGTAGCACATCTAAGGCAGTAAACGACCAAGTTCTCTCCGATGCTCTCTCCTCTGATCTTGAGCACGTTGTACAATGGGGAAAGGAGTGGTTGGTTACTTTTAATGCATCTAAAACCAAACTTCTCTCTTTACATCATCAACACTCTGATCACATCTGGCATCAATTGAAATGAATGGCTCTCGTCTTCAGGAGGCCTCAAGTTTTGACAAGCTTCTGGGCTTGACTTTTACTCCTGATCTTAAATGGAACTCGTACATCAAATCTGTTGCCAAGGCCGCTGGAAAAATGGTGGGATCTTTCTATCGATCCGGTAGATATCTCACTGCTGATGCAATTCTCTATATAAGAGCCAGGTACGTCCAAGGATGGAATACTGTTACCACATCTGGGCAGGAGCTGCTAGAAAGGACTTGTCCTGCCTTGATAGAGTTCAAAATAAACTTTGTAGCCTTGTAGGAGATGTCCTTTTCTCTTCCCTGCAACCTCTATCTCACAGAAGAGATGCTGCGAGTCTGTCTCTGATGTATCGTTATTTTCATGGAAAGTGTTCGACTGAGCTTCAGTGTAATCAGTGATTTTAATTTTTCACACTTAAAAATACAATTTTACTTTAATTCAAAAAAGGATAAATTTACTTTATCATTACAACACGTTTGAAAATAAACCGAGTCATTTAAAAAGTAAGTAAATATTCTAATTAAATAAACACTTCCTTTTTATAACAACAAATAGGATTACCTAAATTAATGAATATTTTTTATAATCTCCAAAAATACAGAAATTAAGGTATAATAATGTTTCAATTCCTCTATAAAGTTAAAAATAAAATTGACTTTTTGACATTTTGGGCTTCCGTACCTACCTGACAAAGATTAAAATAAAAAAATAATGACATTAAACCTTATGTCTAGAATCTTTATTCCAATTTTGAATCAAATCCATTACATGATTTTGATTCCCGAGAATATCTAAAATGTAAAGATTAAGGAGTCTTAAGAAGAAATTGAAATTTAGGGAATTAATCCATTGATTATTATATATTACAAGGAATAATTTGCCCGGTGGACTAATTCGCAAAAGAAAAGAAAATAATAATAATCATAATTTCATTTATCAAATTCCATCTGTGTTTGTTTACAATATCACGTCAGCTGATATTTAGGCTTGATGATGAATGCTCTAGAAAAGTCACTTCTGATTAATGTTTAGTCTTAAAATATGCAAACGAAGAACTGATTTGCAGTGATTTTAAATGGTACCGTACTTTGGGGTAATTGCGCCAAATCTGGGGGTAATTGTGTCAACTAAAAGAAGTGTTCTTTATATGCGTGGTTGCCAAAAGAGCACTTTTAGCTAGTTGGCATAATTACCTCGGACATGGCATAATTACCTCGGACATGGCATAATTACCTCGGACTTGGCATAATTACCCCAAAGTACTGTACCTCTTCTTTTATCATAAATTGAACTCATTATAAAGAAAAAAATAAAATAAAATCGTGAGATCTACCCGGGCTTGAACACGCGATCATTTGATCTGTATTTGAATTCTCTACCACTCAACTATATCTCCAGATGTTAATAATTCTGGGTTTTTTTTGAAGAAGAAATGATTTGCTAAGATTTTATTATCTCCCTTGTAAAATATTCCCCTGTAAAAATTTTTTTTTTTTTTATCTATAATAGAGAAAAGTTATTTTTAGGATCGGATTTTTTTTTTATTTTCGATACTTATCGGATGAATTTCTGTACAAAACATATCTAAGAACACTGCCAGACATATAAATTACCTTCGTGTGAAATTTGCTAAAGATAGGATCAGCCGTATCAGAACCTATGGGGAACTCTCTCTCTCTCTCTCTCTCTCTCTCTCTCACACACACACACACACACACACACACACACACACACACACACACACACACACACACACACACACACACACAAGTGACTTTTATGTAATAGTAGAGATTTGTGTATTTAAAAAAAATTATTTTAAAATTCATTATTTTGAGATATAGAATGTTACGTTTTATTAGTGAATTATAAAAATAATGTGAAATATTGTTGCTTATATATAAGTACATTTTAAAAAAATTGAAATTAATTTCATTATAATAGCGAAAATCAAAAGATTAAACTTCAAGTAAAATCAACGGTATCTACTTAATTGTCATGTCGCAGTAATGAACATATCCAAAAATTATGAAAAACGATAATTATTAATAAAAACAGTTTTTGAAGACAACTAGCAAAAATTAAGTTTTGCTAAATTGGCCAAAAACTTTCACTTTTCAGAAAATAATTACCTCCCTTCTGTTACAATTCGAACTCTCCCATTTCTTTCTTTTTTTTTTTAACTCAATTTTTGCTAATTATCTTCAAAAACTATTTGCATGCTTAATTAATTTTCTACTTTATTGTTTTTTATCGTTTTTTGGATATGTTCATTACATGACAACCATTGGTTTTACTCAAAATTCAATATTTCGAATTTCGATATTATAATGAAGAATAACCTTCAATTC
The DNA here is from genome assembly GCF_053919585.1 of Euprymna scolopes. Lineage (NCBI taxonomy): Eukaryota > Metazoa > Mollusca > Cephalopoda > Sepiida > Sepiolidae > Euprymna > Euprymna scolopes. The sequence continues at coordinate 155,474,806 of NC_136488.1, forward strand.
AATTCAATAAATGCTTTCAAATTATTTTTGTGTTAGTTCATTTTTACTGGATTTGTTTTGAATCTGTTTTGAATTACAATAAAATCTTTGTTTGACAAAATTATTAAATTTGGAATCGTCTCTGTTTTCCTACCATAACTCTAAAAATGAAAGCAAAAAAATACTTCCGTTTAGCTAAAGTGCACCTGTGTCATAAAGATTAATGTTTGTTTATTTGTATCTATATAAATATCCATTCTGTCACACAAAAGTTATTACTTAAAAACTGATGGACGAAACCATTTCAAGTTTTTAGGAAAATGAAGAAAGTAAATAGCAAATTAGACCTCATTTCCACCATCAGAAATTAATTAAAAAAGAAATTCTTTACTCTATTTCCATAATGAGACATTTTCTTTCTTGTCCCTTCCTTCTTTCCTTTCTTCGTTCTGTACCTATTGATATGTTTCTTTCTGTCTTTTTTAACTTTCCAGTTTGAGACGTTTTCTGTCTTCTTTTTACTTCACCTGTTGAAATTCTCTTTTATATGAATATTAGTGTGAAAAAGGTTGCAACAGAAAAAAGAAAACAAGCTTTTTTTTTTTATATATATTACTTATATTATAAGACTATTGTTCTCATCTTGAGTGTTATTTGTGCAACGTTTCAGTCAGTTTGGCCTTTGACTGTCCTCAGGTTGTTGTTTTGAAAAGAAAAGGGAAAAGTTACTGGCTCTGTAGATATTATCATATTCATTGAGTTAGTCTATGTCTTATATGTATGCAAAAAAAAAAAAAAAAAAAAAATTGATTAAAAAAGGGGAGGCAACTCTAATAAAGCTCAACAGGGGATTATCTCCCTTTCATCGCCGAAATTTTAAGGGTGTACAATTTTTGTTGTTTTTTCTACAATTAGAGGCTCCGAAATGCTATTAATCTCCAGGCTTAGTCTGCTTAGTAATTTTTTTTTAGCAATGTTCTGCCTCTTTAAGTCACCTGAAACCAACTATGTGGCTACGATATATGGGTGATACATTCATACTCTGGTCCCACCAGAAGGACGTCCAAAACTTACTAGACCATGCAAACTCCATTCGTCCATCTATCCAGTTCACTATGGAAAAAGAACACAACAACAAACTAGCACATTTCAGAATTTTGTATCTTCCACATATCGAAAACCACTCTGAATTTCAACTCCCACAATCCATATAACGTAAAAAAAAAAAAAAAGGAATCGTCCGGTGCTTGCAATACTGTGCCAGAACAATATGTAGCGACTGCAACAGGAGGAGTTGGATAACCTAAAAATAACCCTCCACTGAAATGACGACCAAGAGAGGGTTACATTGGCTCTGGAAACCTAGAGCAAACATCAAAGGACAATACCCGAAAACTTACCACAGTGAACAACACACCATATATAAAGAGCCTGTCAAAAATTTTTTTTAAATATGCATTCCATATGACATCAGAACAATATTCAAGAGTGATTCAATTCTTAAAAGACACCTAGTACAAGTGAAGCCACTGACTGAAAGTCTCATGACAAAAAAACTGTATATGAGATTTCATGCAAATGCAGAAACTATACAAAGTTGAGACCAGTCGCCCCTAAAGGTAAAGCTAGAAGAACACTGTAAAGTCATGACATGGGGAGAGGTCAAAAAGTTAGGACTAGTTTATCACATTTGAAAGAAAAAGGAACACTCTTTCGTTTGTGGAACAAAGTCAAAATAATTGACAGGGATGCAAGGTGAAGGGTCAGGTGACTCAAGGAGGTAGCACATATGCAATCCAAGACTAGAGATTAATAGCATTTGAGAGCCTCTAATTGTAGAAAAGAGAAAAAAAAAACCTGAGGAAGGTCGAAGGTCAAACCGACTGAAACGATAAATGAGAACAATAGTCCAATCAAAACAAATAATACAAACAATCCGCCTTTATCTAAAAAATTCAGAACTTTAAGCGTTTTTTTTTTTTTTTATAGAATGGTATAATTTAAGAAAACATACACACATGAGATATTGTTCAATAAGTTTTAGGCTGACATAGATGATGCTACTACTAAAAACAAATTCGTATGATCTTTATGAAGTACTAACCTTCAAATGGCATGTATCAAATTTTGTAGCCTAATCGGATTATTACTTTACAAATTACAGTTATTTAAGTGAAGCTACAAACTTTCAAAATAATGGAAAAATCCGTATTTTGTCTGTTAGTAAAGCATTGTTTTCTAATGGGAAAAATACTGTTAAAGCGAGGCAATGGCTTGATATAAGTTTTATTCTGATGCTGCTTGACAGGAAACAATGGTTAAGAGGTGATATGCTGGCTTAAAACGCAATTGTACAGATGCAAATCATGTAGAACCAATTTGAACATCTTTTCACATTTTTTCAATATGGCTGTCTGCAACAAATAATCTTATAAAATTGAATAGGTTATAAAATAAAATGGCACCTGAACGTTGAGTCTTCACTAAAAGTCATCTGGCGCTTTGTCATATTCTGACCTTGCTTGTTGACCAAAGGAAATGACTGCTTTGTATTGGAAGATTTGGGTTGAGATCGTCTCTCACACTTTTGTCTGGCATGATATTTGAAATTATGAAAAGAATTTTAAATTATAGAAAATCATTTATGCAGTTCAGATCGATTCATAGAATCAATGGATCAAGACAAGAATAACAATCGAACAAGAAAAACAAAACAGATTTCAAGCAGCACTAGTTTAACCTTGACCTTCACTCACTCACACATGACCTCTGTAAAGAAATATAAAATAACAAACGTGTTCAGACTTTCGCAACCAATATTTTTATGTAGAGTTTTTTTTCTTCTTTTTTTAATATATTTACAAAACTTTTTAATTGGCACTATTTAAACCAAAAGGTAAGTTTTTAATGTAAGGAACAAAAGATATTTAACAAAATGCATTTAAATAAGTGGATATATATATTTTTAAAAATAAAAATATCAATTCAGTGTGCCTCATTTTGGAAAGCTTGCTCCTTTCAAAATGAGACACCATGGATTGGAATAGTGAGTTTTTCTTTATTTAAAAAAGTAAAATGCCGGCCATTAAAATGTTTGGTCTCAATAGTTTTATTAAATATTTTGCAATAGAGTACCAACTAAAGACTTACCTTTTATAAAGTTGATTTGCAGGTTTATTCGGCTCTGTTTTGAACAAATAGTACATATAAAATTGTTGCCGACAAGTAAGACGTTTATTATCCAATATATTCCCTATTTTTTTCATTGGTGGCCATGTTTGTTTTTGTACATGCGCATTAAAGTTTTGTGCACACACACACACATATATATATATATATATATATATATATATATACTAGCTGAATATACCCAGCATTGTGTGGTTGAATCTATCATAGCCAACTCAACACTTAACCTTTTCTCCCTTGAGTGTCAACGTTTATGTGGTGATATGAGTTTGGCCTACAATATCTTCAATGGCATGATCAAATTCTTCAGAACCTTTTATTCATTCTTGCACCGGACACTACCTGAAACTTGCTGCTTTCTCAATCCTTAACACCGAAATCATGATCTCAATCCTTAACACCGAAATCATGATCTCTCACAGCACCAAAGCCAGCCTGATCGCCACCATCTGCCAAGTATTCGCCCTGAGAATCCCTGGGCCTTGCAATAGACTTCCAAGTGAAGTAATAAATGCAACAACAATGCAATAATTTAATGTAAATTTAGGCCTCTTATCTGTAAATTTTTACCACTTTTTCTGTATATGGTATTGAAACAGACTTGTTTTATTTTTTGCCAAATAAATTGAATTGAAAATGTACATAATTTAAATACAGTTAATATTATTAGCTTATTAAATAATGTTGAATTGTTAAAACCCTTGCCTTCTTTGGCGGTGGTAAGTCCAACTGCTTACATTTCATTGGCTTTGGTCTCTGAATCATAGTGATAGACCCAGATGTCAACATGGCATTATTTTTTATGCAAAATGGTTTCAGCATTCCAAATTCTTTTATTTAACTTGTAGGTTAAATTACAGTGCAATTTGAAAAAAAATATAAAGATTGAATTTTCTCTGCATATAAAAAAATGTTTTAGATGTGGCCAAGGAAAGCATAAAATTGTCAGCATTTTTCATGAAGTGATTTTTTTTATCTGTTCAGTGTTGCTATTTACTTACTTCCCCATGAGAGTAAAGTTAGATACATGGACGTTTTTTTTAATGTGGGGGAGATCCATCCAGCTTCTCCAAAAAAGTATTTTGGATTGGAAGAAAAATATAAATTTTCTTAGTCTAGGAGGATTTCTCTTTCACTGACCGAAGACAGAATAGACCATGTGTAGCATCAGAACAGATACTACATTTTGTTCTTAGTGACAAGGCAAAGTTCCTATTTATTTGGCTCATCCACAAGGGCAATGTTAAACACAAGGTTTGTTTTAAAGGTGAGGAAAATTCAGCTCACCAAAAGGGGTGCCCTAGATTGGAAATAAAATAAAAATGGTCTCAGTATAGTAAGATTTCTCTTTTACTTACCGATGACAGAAAAGATGAAGTGTATTATCAGAACAGATACTATACTTTGCTTCAAAACAAAAGGCCAAGTCATAATGTGTTGATTTTGTATACAGTAGAATCCCGGGATACGGTTTTTTCAGGTTATGATGTGGAGCACCATGTTTTTCCAGTCTCTGGTTATGGTATTTGCCCCACCTTAAGGTGTTATCCTATTATTATATAATATTTTGATTGCAGAAGTTCCTCTCTGGACCAAATTAGCGTCAGTTTGCAAGAACAGATGCCACATACAAATTTATTATGTCTAAACTATTATCAACCATCTTATACAACTTTAGAATGCTGTTATAGACACATTTATTCATTAGAATAAAACCCTAGCTAAAAATCCTAGGAGAGGTATCATCACGATTGTCATCATCTACAGACAAAGTAGTTTTTATTTTTCCCTCTTTATCTACAGTACTCTTCCTGCCCCAGTCTACACCCAGAAGATATATACACATTATAACTATGTTTTCCAGGCACCCTTCTTAGCGGGGTTATAAACTCTTATACAAACCATTAACTTTCCATTTCACATTACACAAAATAATAATACACATTTCCAGCACTTCTCATTGGTTGCTAGCTCTCAACTTGCCTATTCCAGAATAGACACCTTATTGAATAAACGAACATGCTAGATTTTTTAAAACATGTCCGCTCTGTTTATGCGCTACATTAGTTAAAACCTAAAACAAACCAATTGTTTCTTTTTGGTTTTATTTTCCTTTTCCCAACTATATTACTTAAATTCTACTTTTGTTAATTACAATTACAAAAGCATCGGTGCCCGGCGTTGCCCGGGTGTTTGGAGGTGTGTGTTGAGCAAAAAAAAAAAAAAGTGATAGTAGGAAGGCAGGCTCGAACCCGTACTGCGAAGCAGGAAAAGAAAAAAAAACATGACATCTTTGCTGTTATGACCACCACCAAACCGAAAGTGGCTTAGGTTTAAATTAAGGCTAGACAGTCAAAAAGAGGGGATGGCTTTAAAAAATATCAGCGAAAAAAGCAACACCTCCCTGTAAAAAGTGCCCAGTTGAGGGTGAAAAAATTAATGTTTTTAGCTAATTTTTCGGTATTTGTCGTCTGAAAGGTCGAACTTCAAAATGATACAGATCTCATGAAAATCCGTCGCCTCTGTCGAAGGTTTTAGGCAGACATGCAAACATACATACATACATTTATATATTGGTAGCTCAATTTTCGACCCAAACCGATTAAAAAGCTTGCCCAATCTCTGAATACCCTTTATGTAAAATTTCAAATGTTTAGACCAGAAATTGTCTGAGTAATTTGGTAGAGATCGCAGAGGTAAAATTTTTAAAAACTTTGACCCCTATTATGACCCCTTAACATTTATAGTTTTGGGCTCAAATCAAGTTATTAAGTTAGATGCATGTCCAAGGAACCTATATCTAAAATTTCAAGTGTTTAGACACCAAATTGTCGAAGGAGTTTGGTAGAGTTCTCAAAGGTGAAATCGTTGAACTTTGACCCCTTAACAGCCAAATTTCTGACCGAAACCCGATCACATAGATTTTTCCAAATCTGAGTACCCTGTATATCAAATTTTGAGTCTATAGACTAAAAATGGTCAGAGTTATTGCGTAGGGAAATGTACACACACACACACACACACACACACACACACACACACACACGTTCACTTTTATAGATATATAGATCGATAGATAGATTGTTTTTTGCAAAATGAAACAAAAATGTAAGCACAATATTCGAGGTTTGCCATAACAGCGAGCGAACGAAAGATTTTGTAAACAAATACAAATGGAGAAAGTTAGATACACAGACAGAATAAGATAGGGATAGAGGGAGAGATGCAGATAGACAGATACCAAAAGAAAGAGAGAGAGAGAGAGAGAGAGAGAGAGAGAGAGAGAGAGAGAGAGAGAAATAATTTTTTGAAAAAGATTACACACTTTTTATTCATTTTAAGCAGAACATTTTCTTCACTTTTACACAATACACATAGAAGTTATTTTTATATTTTTAAACATTATAAATCTTTCCTTTACTTACAAACAATACGGACAGAATTTTTTTTGTATGTTTTTATTTTTAATTTTATACACGGAATATTTTTATAAATTTAAATGGGAAATAGTATGCTGACAACAAATACCGCCTTCGCATTACAATTGTCTGCAAATAAGTAGTTTTTCGATTATTAAGCACTATAATTTTTGTAAGCAATATTTTTTTTATGACTATTTTTCTCAAAAATGACGGTCTGGGTAATTTACGTGCATAAGAACAAAATTATTTTTATAGAAAATACAGTTGTGAAATTATTTTAAAAAAAAATCATTTTGGTTTGCCCACGTTATTTGTGACCTATTTGCGTTTAAGCACAATTTTTTTTATACAGAAAATACAGTTATGAAATTATTAAAAAAAATTTATCGTTTACCTACTTTATTAGTGACCTATTTGCGTTTAAAAAAAGACTATCACATTTAAATTGTCCACAAATAAGCAGTTTTTTAAACATTAAGCAATATAAATTTTTATGACTATTTTTCTAAAAAATACCTGGGGGGGGGGGTAATCTATGTGCATAACCACAACATGATTTTGTAGAAACTAAAGGTGTGAAGTTATTTAAAAAAAAAAATCAATATCGTTTACCTATATTATTTGTGACCTATTTGCGTTAAAAAAAAAAACCCAATGCATTTTAATTGTCCACAAATAGGCAGTTTTTCAAATACTAAGCAATATATTTTTTTATTATTATTTTTGTAAAAAAATACCGTTGGTGGGGTGAATCAAGGTGCATAAATATAAAATTATTTTATAAAAACTACAGTTGCAAAATTATTTTATAAAATCTACAGTTGTGAAATTATTTTATAAAAACTACAGTTGTGAAATTATTTTATAAAAACTACAGTTGCGAAATTATTTTATAAAATCTACAGTTGCAAAATTATTTTATAAAAACTACAGTTGTGAAATTATTTTATAAAAACTACAGTTGTGAAATTATTTTATAAAAACTACAGTTGCGAAATTATTTTATAAAATCTACAGTTGTGAAATTATTTTATAAAATCTACAGTTGCAAAATTATTTTATAAAATCTACAGTTGTGAAATTATTTTATAAAATCTACAGTTGCAAAATTATTTTATAAAAACTACAGTTGCAAAATTATTTTATAAAAACTACAGTTGCAAAATTATTTTATAAAAACTACAGTTGCAAAATTATTTTATAAAAACTACATTGTGAAATTATTTTTAAAACATTCATTTTGGTTTACCTATGTATTTGTGACCTATTTGCGTTTTAAAAAGACTAATATTTGATAGAAGTTTTTGGGCAATATAGTTACCGACGACGCTACTTCTTTTTGCTTTTATTTTACTTTGCTTTATGACGGGACGTTCCCTTTTCTTTCTTTTTTTTTACTGTTTTATTCCTAGATCGGTGCACACGACACCCTCTAACTAAAAGATCTCTAATGTCAATACGGTTATCTCCCTTGATGTAAACATAAGCCTTTTTTCAACATTTTGACATGAACGATTTGTCTATATTGTAAACGCTTCACAAACATTATACAGGTAAAATATTGATCATGTGATCATGTGATTATTAAATTTTAGGGTAGAAGCACGGATTTCTTACAAAACATCCTCCTCTAACATGTTCAGAATGGCTTTCGAAATAATAACGTTATTATTTCAGCAGCACGGTAACAAAACTACATCAGTACCTAATATTTTCATTTTTTTCCGACCGACACTACACTGCACACACAAAAATTCAAGGTTGTTTCATAGTATTTGCGCGTGGAGATCATGACAATGATTATCAAGGTTAAATTTGGTGCAGATATTTTGACCCCCGCCTCCACAAAATGGGGTGTCTATTCTGAAAACTGTTCTTAACAGGGGTAGGTTAGGGGGTGTCCATTCTGAGAGCCATTCTTACCATGAGGGTGTTAGGGGTGTCTATTCTAAAAGCCGTTCTTAACATGAGGAGGTATGGGGGTTGGGCAATACTAACAACAGCCATACTTAAACTTTTTATGAGGGGGGGGGAGATGCTTCCACCGGGCAACACCCAGTTAACGGGTTCTGCTAGTTTATAATGTTATTTGATTATATACATACATATATACGCACTCGTACCCCCTCAACATAAATACCTCCGACAAACCGACAAGCAGCTAAATCGCACCCCTTCACAGTAAAAATCCCTAGATGTAAGAGAGCCTTCTACTCCAGTAGTTTCTTCCCCCAGAACCGCTAGACTTTGGAATTCCCTTCCGGGTTTCTGCTTCCCCAACTGTACTGACATGCAGAAGTTCAAGTGTAACGTGAACCGACATCTTGTTGCCCAACTCCCCACATAGTACCCCTGTAGATTATGTCATTGATAGTAGCCCCCTACATCAAAGTGGCAATGTGCCTTGTTTGGGGTGAAAATGTAATAAAAAAAATTATATACTGTACTGTATTTTATTACTAATTTTTGATGCCATATCGTGGGATTCTACTGTATTTACTTAAATAATCTTTTTTTTAAGTCATGAAAATAGGGTTGTGGAGTTATAGGTTTCAAACTGAGTCAGAGTCGGACTCGTAAGAATGCTAGGAATTGGAGTTGGAGTTTTTAATCTCTGAAGAGTCAGCAGACAGCTTGAATATTGGAAGACTTTGAAATAAGGAGTCCGAATTTGGAATCTTACAAGTCGGACGTTATGTCTTCTAACTTTGCAATTTTGCATTAAACTACAGACCAAATTTTTTTTCGTATCTCTCATCTGATAAAAATGCAAGATCGCTGGTGCAAATAAATATAAGTAGTCCATTTATTTTTACACACATTGTCTACGATGGATGGGAATTTTTTCACATCACATAAAATCAAGTCTAGGGTCTTTAAAAAATAATTTTTTTATCAAAAAACAATACAAGCATTCAAACATAGATTTACATGATGGGTTTAATTCATTGATTAATGCAGTTAAGGCAAAGAAGAATTCCATAGTCCTTGAAGACACCATTGTTGCAGTTGTTTGTAATAGTAAAAACTAGGTGTTAAAAAATTAACAGCCAGCGTTGGCCTAAGGGTTAAATAAATGTCAAAGTTTTTAATACCTAGATCTCTAATTATATATAAAAGTCACATTTTGTGTGTGTGTGTGTGTGTGTGTGTGTGTGTGTGTGTGTGTGTGTGAGTTCCGTACGGAAATGGCTTGGTCGATTTTTTATGAAATTTCACACAAATGTACTTTATGTATTTGACAGCGTTCTTAGATAGGATTTGTATTAGAATGCCCCCTATAAGTATCCAAATTTTATAATCCAAAAAATCTGATTAAAGAAGGAACAGTTCGATTTCGACCAAACTGAACACTCTGATATCACAAGTGCATTTTAGAAGTTTTTATCACTGCACAAGCAGAAAGTCCAGACATATAAAACCAACAGTAGGTTATTTGATAAGATAGGGGAGCGTTTGAAATAATGTGTCTGTTTAGAGCACAATTCAACCATAATACTTAACGTTTGCGTTTTAAACTTTAATTCAAGCCATTATATATAAAAATCATTTTATAAAATCAACCGTAGGTTCTCTACAGTGCAATGCTGACAACAATGTATTCTAGACTAAATCACTGAGAGGAGGCATGTGAAGTTTCCTCCCTGTGCTTCATGGTGGGTTCCCAACTAGAACAGCCAATTAATTGGTTGGATTGAAAAGTGGCAAATTTCACAGATTTCGATGGCAATAAAAGTATTGGAAGTGTAGGATATTTGTTGATCCTAATTCAATCTCGGACAACGTTGGGTGTCTCTGATAGTGTAATATAAACAACATAGGTCGTTTGTACTTATAATAGTGAAAAAAAATTCAGAAAGTGATTGATTGAGATCAAAATGTGATAACATTCAACCAATGAGAATTCTTCAAAGATTTATTTTTTTTTTTTAAGTTAAGAGAAAAAAATATTGTTTCTCTTAAAAATAAACTTTATTAGGTGCTAAAAAGAAAATGCATATTTGTCTCTCTTTTTTTTTTTTTTTTTTTTTTTTTGTGGTAGAGTAAAGTGTCGCCGACGGTCTAAAATTAAGAAGGAACTTTTGTTCAGAAAACACGGGATAAAAAGCAGACAAAAATAAAAAAATAAAAAAAATCCAATAAAACCAATCACAGATTATGAATGAGTCAAATCTCACACTCTAAAACAACTTCACAAAAAAAAAAAAAAAAAGAAAGCTCGTAAAAACTGTCTGATTCTGGGAAAAATAAGCTGCCTGACCTGAGATGATCTTAATAAAAAAAATAAATTTATTACTCTTCACCCCCAAACAAGATATATTGCCACTTGGGATGTAAGGGGCTACTATTTGGGATCATACCTAACAGAGGACTATGGGGAGTTGAGCAGTGAGATGTCTGATCATATTACATTTAAACATATGCAAGTTAGTACAGGCAGTAAACAGGGAGGGAATTCCAAATTATAGTAGTCCGAGGTGGAAAAAAAATCTATTAAAGTAGAAATCTTTCCAGCATCTAGAGACCTCAACAGTGAAGGAGTGAGATTTTGCTGCTTGTTGGGTTAGAAAGAATCATGTATGTCGAGGTGGCACGAGTGCATTGAGTTAATCAAAGCACATTTGATTAAATTATTTGTAAAACAGACACCAGGATTCAACATTGCAGCGATGGGACAGAGGTTAGAGCTTGGCTGACAGTGCGGGATCTATTAGATTTGAGACTCTTTTTGTGTCCCCGTCTGAGCGAGAGACTAGTGGTAGATGCACCAGTCAAGATGTAGCAACAGCGTTCGATACATGGGCAAATGATGGCTTTGTAGAGATATAGAATACTCTCAGGTGTGAAAAATAATAATGTAAGTTCGTCAACCACTAACAAACAAGACCCCCCCCCCCAAGGCTCCCAACTGCACAAATCATTTTCTTGTTTGTCTTTGCACAGCAGTTTTCTGTTTGCTTTACTTGAAATAAAAAGGATGAATCAATATTTCTGCTGACAACGTAAGGAGAATAGAAAATGGATTTTGGGTTTACCTTCTGCAACCCCGTAACTCATGCTTCCCTTATTTTGTCCTTTAGTCCTCACATTCCATGAGCGATGTTTGTGACAAAAAGGGGAAGAATTAATGTTTTATGGGCCGGAATCTATTCATTTAACACTTATCATTGGCAAGTTTTTGCCCTTGAAATATCATCTCGATAACACATGACCGAAAGAGTAATGGTTGGCCTAAATCCAGGGGGGGGGGTCTATTTTCTTACTAAATAGGCAATTTTTATTGATAAGGAAAAAAAAAAATTGTACTGTGGTTTAATACAAAATTGCAAAGTTAGAAGGCATAACGTCCGACTTCAAGTTCATTGAGTAAATCAGGGCATATTCCATTAAAGTATTTGCAAAAAAGGCACTGGGATTCAACATTGCAGTGATGGGACAGATGTTGGAGCTGGACTGATAGTGCGGGACCTATTAGATTTCAGACTCTTTTTCTTTGGACACTGTTTAAAAGTGAGACTAGTGGTAGATGCTCCAGCCCAGATGTGCCATGCATAGGCAAATTGTGGCTTTGTAAAGATATAGTATACTCTCTGGTGTTGGAACTTTGTTAACCACCATCAACAAACACGCAAACACCCTCCACTGCTAAAAAAAAGGTTCCTAACTTCACAAATCATTTTCTCGTTTGTCTTTGCACAACAGTTTTCGGCCTCATTATTGCTTTGCTTCAAATAAAAAAAGAAGAATCAATATTTCTGTTGACAACGTAAGGAAAATAAAAAGTGGATCTTGCGTTTACTTTCAACAACCTCTTTCTTCCCTTATTTTGTGCTTTAGTCCTCACATGCCATGAGCCGTGTTTCTGACAAAGGGGATGAAATGCCGTTTTATGGATTAGAATCTATCCACGTAGCACTTATTGTTGGCAAGTATTTTTTACCTTGAAATAATATCCAGATAACACATGACCGAAAGAGTCATAGTTTGTGCAAATCCATAACTCTTGTTTCTCTTATTTTGTCCTTTAGTTCTTACATTCCATGAGCAATGTTTTCTGACAAAGGGAAAAAATTTTCTGTGCCAGAATCTATCTATCTTACACTTTTGGTTGACTAATTTTTGACCTTGAAATAGTATTTTTTAAGTTCTTACATTCAGTGGCTTCATGCCTTGTTTATCCATATACCACTAACTGTTGGTTAGTTTTTAATCCTGAAGTGTGTGTATGTATGTATGTGCGTGTGTGTGTGTGTGTCTTTTTTTAGCTCCTTACATCAAGTGACTTCATGCCTTATCTATCCCCCCCCCCTCCTCCATAAAAAAAAAAAACTATTAAAAATTATCACTTTTGATTGTCGTTGGTTAATTATTCTGTTCGTTATGGATAGATATAAATATTCAGTTTTATTTTGGGTGAAATGAAAACAGAGACATAAAGAGATAGATAGATAGATAGATCACCTCTGTCATACTTATTAGATACTAGCTGGTTTTGTGAACTCAATGTCATTTTGCAAAGTTTGTTAATTTTGATATTAATCTATTTATCTTTTTAAAGAGTATAAAGGAATGAAAAGAAAGAGGAAATATTTCAGCATGACAGTCTCAAGAAAATTGCTATTTCGAACTTAAGCATGACAGACCAAGAAAATTGCAATTTCAAACTTAAGCATGACAAACCAAGAAAATTGCTATTTCAAACTTAAGCATGACAGACCAAGAAAATTGCTATTTCAAACTAGAGTATTTGTATTATTTATTTAAATTATAGGAATCTGTTTTTATGGTAATATAAGAGTAATAAATGAATGAAAAAACTTTTGCGTTTATTCGTTTAGATTTATAGGGAACTAACCCGGGTGCCCAGCATTGCCCGGGTGTTTGGAGGTGTGTGTTGAGCAAGAAGAAAAAGTGGTAGTAGGCAGGCAGGCTCGAACCTGTACCGCGAAGGAGGAAGAGAATGTGAAAAAAAAAGCCTGACGTTTTTGCTGTTGCGCCCATCGCCAAACTGGCAGTGACGTAGGTTTAAATTAAAACTAGACAATCGAAAAGAGGGGATGATTTTCGAAAATATCGGCGAAAAAACCGACCCACCCTGTAGAAAAGTGCCCAGTTGAGAGTGAAGGGATTGATATTTTTAGCCAAATTTTCGATATTTGTCGTCTGATGGGTCAAGCTTAAAAACGGTACCGATCTCATGAAAATCCGTCGCCTCATGGAAAGTTTTAGGCAGACATACATACATACATACATACATACATACATACATACATACATACATACATTTAAATAGACAGGTGAGATTTATGTTATAGAAAGATCATGACTACATGCGTTAATAGAGATTCAAGTAGCCTTCTGTATGCCTCCTAAACCTGTGTGTATCTAAACAATCACTTACATCTTTTTGTAGCTGTCTTGAATTTTCTTGAGTGTTTTCACGGAAACCTTTGGAAGGATGTATGTGTCCAGCTTGAGGTCTTCTGCCGGGTCACATAAGCCTAAAGCCGTCTGGCGACTACGGTAGCCTGGATAAGGCCCACGAGGCTGCATCAAAATGAAAAAACAAAAAGCAAAAACATCATTTCTAATAAGAATGATAACAATTCTATTGTCAGTAGCAAAAGTCCAAAATTATACAGGGTAAGACATGAGGTGGAGTCCTACATCCTGTGCTAATTCTCCTAAAAATGAAAATTAAATTCTACTTTTTTTAGGAGATTACTTAAAAACAGAGTAGGAGATAAAAAACAAAAAAAAAAAAGTAAGAGATAAAAAACGTAGGAGATAAAAAAAAAACAAAAACAATATTTTATGCAGGCTGGAACGATAAAATTTTCGCCATAGAAAAGATGACATGATTTCATTTCCGTTTGATGAAAACCAATTTTCTTTGTTGCATACCATCTACTAGTTGGTTAATTGTGTACAAATCCCAAGAGCGATAGGAGCCTTCTGTCATGTTTGAAAGTGACACAATGTTCAACAAACGAGATCAGAGATGCGCCGCTATACAACCCATGCTCTCTACTGATCCAAGTTATGACAACAGGACCATTGCCAGCACCATCAAAATGCAAATTCAACAGTTCAATGCTTAAGAGTACAGCTCAACAAAATTTCCGGCCATGGTTATGGTCTTTGGTGTGGTTTTGAGGGCCACATCATGCCATCTCACATCTTCGAAGTGTACCTGGATGTGCTGAAGAGTGTGATGATGTCCTGGTGCAATCAGGTGGCTTCTGGCAGACCCTAGGTGTGGCAGCAGGACCCGGCACCGGCCCACAAGTCCAAAGAGACCCAGGTTTAGCTTCAAAAGGAGTGCTACGACTTTGTACTCTTCTCTCAATGGCCTCCTCCTTCCCTGACCTGAACCCGCTGGACTATAAAAGTTTTAAACGAAAGCAGTAGTGTTGTTTTCTTTAGGGCGACAACTTTATCATTCCACCCTGTACTTGAGAATAGGGAATCACTTTCACATATAGATTTAACGTAAAATGATCACCCACTTCCAGGTTAGATAGCATGTTTAAAGTCAAGTCCTGGAAAACGCTTCCTAGTTCATTACCATGTGATTGTAATCATTTTACATTAAATTTACACTTGAAAGTGATTCCCAACTCCAAAATCTTAGATTAAAAAAAAAAAAATTTACAACCTACTTTTTATGTTTTCTACATGTAATAGCCTAAGATGGTTGGTTGTTATTTTTGTTTTACGGCATATCAACCCTTTTCAGGTTATTTAATGCCGAATCCAGTGATTTTGAAGAAAATTTTCTTTAATAGAATATATTTGTTTTTTTTTTTCAAGTCGGTTTCTATTTAATCCATAGTTGAGACTCTAACAGGTACTACCACTACGGGTCAGAGTGGACCTGGAAGCAATGGCAATTAAAGGGTGGCTCCACACTCCCCAAAGTCTGCAAGCTGGGACCTCACCATCGAATATAGTTTAAGCAATGACCAAAGACTCTTTATCTGAAAGTACATCTTTTAAACTCCTCAGCCTAACGTTCAAAGGAAGCATGAGTTGGAACAATTACATTGAGAGCATTGCCAGGACCGCTGCAAAGAAGGTAGGTTCTCTCTACCGTGCTAGAAAGCTACTAACGCCCGAAAGTATCCTGTACCTCTATAAGGTATATATATTCGCTCATGCATGGAGTAATGTTGTCACATTTGGGCTGGTGCATCTGCTACTAGTCTCTCACTCCTAGACAAGGTTCAAAAGAGATTCACCAACCCGATAGGCCCTGAACTGTCATCTAAGCTTCAGCCTCTGTCCAATCCAGAAATGTAGCATCCCTCTGCCTGTTCTACAAGTACTTTAACGGTGAATGCTCTGACGAACTGCAAGCACTCGTATACCCTCAATGTAAATATCCCTGACAAACCCGACAAGCAGCTAAATCCCAGCCCTTCACAGTAGAGATCCCTAGATGTAAGAGAGTCTTCTACTCCAGTAGTTTCTTCCCTAGAACCGCTAGACTTTGGAATTCCCTTCCGGGTTTCTGCTTCCCCAACTGTACTGACATGCAGAAGTTCAAGTGTAACGTGGGCCGACATCTTGCTACCCAACACCCCACATAGTACCCCTGTAGATTATGTCATTGATAGTAGCCCCCTACATCAAAGTGGCAATGTGTCTTGTTTAGGGTGAAAATGTAATAAAAAAATTAAAAAAAGGTCATATCCTAAGAAAGTAGAATCAATTTTCTTTTTTGTTAATTAGCAATGGATGCAGTGCTTCACTTTTCCTATACATGATAAGTGTTAATAACATTTTTCAAGGAAAAAAAAAGTTAACTATTTAACCTGTGGATTCATAAAATGATAAAATAAGGTTCATGTGGTTTAACAAATGCAGTATTCATTTTTTTTTTTTAGTGCCTGATTGCATTCCTAGAGTGAACAGATACAACAGCTGTATTTCAAAATTTATAATGATCGGTTAATTAGTTTATGCGTCAATCCTATACATGTAAATATATCAACATATACCCATATCTAATTTTATCTAGAGATAGGTCGTTTTTATTTCAGGGTGGTATGATTGTAAATACGTACATATGTAATTGCAATTATTTCTTAATCATTATTTTTTTACATTCATTTTCGATCTTCGTGCGTAGCCAATCACGGTTCTCTTTGTAATAATAATCTTAAGACACATATTACGAAGTTCGTGACCCGATCCAATATGGCGGTACACTTGATGAAGAATAAGGTCCACCATGGGTGTTGCTATCAAGTTGACAAGAAAGTTCTTGCGGTTTTTAATTTTTAAATTCAGATGAACATATCTCGGCTCAAACGGAAATTTATTGATCGAAATAAGCACTATCAGAATCAACACGCTTTTGTCAACGCAAAAAAAGTGCCTTTTTACCAGTAACGTAAAATTCTTATGTTCTGGTAGCGATGAAGTTGCTGAAGGCGTTTTTGGCATTGCTTAGGTTTTTGAAGTATTTCTCAGGCAGAAAGTTAATCGAGATGCTTGCAAAAAGTAGTAGTCGGTAGGTGAGAGGTCTGGAGAGTACAGCAGTTGAAGCAGAATTGTTTAGCCTTTTCTGTTGACTAATGCTGGCTGTTGTTGGATTTTCTGATGCATTTCATCCATTTGTTGACAGTACTTATTTGCTATAATAGTTTTGCCAGCATTCAAAAACTGTAATGGATGAAACTGGTCGCAAACAACCAAACAATCAACATAACCTTCTTTTGGCTTCAGGAAGTGTGTAGAGCTTTTTTGGCGTCTAACCACTGAGCTAAGCATCGCCGGTTGTTGTTAAGAACCCACTTTTCATTGCAAGTCACAACCCAGTCGAGAAATGGGTCATTCTTGTTGCGTAAAAGAAGGGAAAATGACACTTCATAATGGCGTTTCTTTTGATTGTCGTCCAATTCATGAAGCACCCATTTATCTATTTTTTTTTGTCTTTCCAATCTCTCTCCAGTGGTCGGAAATCGTCGCATATGTTACATCTAATTCAGAAACAAGTTCTTGAACAGTTGAGTGTTGATTGGCTTTGACTAAAGCTCTTAATTGATCATTGTCAGCATCCGATGGCTGATCACTACACCCATCATCTTCAAGACTCGTCGTCTCCACGAAATTTCTTAAACCACCATTGTACTGTGTGTTCAGTAGTGCTTCCTGTGCCAAACGCTTTGTTGATATCACGAGCTGTTTCAGCAGCTTTTTGGCCTAGCTTGAATTGAAATAAGAAAATTGTGCGAATTTTACTTTTTTTTCATCTTGTATTCAACGTTCTGAAAAGAAGACATAATTGTTTTAAAACGATTCTAATCTAAACGATTAGATAGAACAGAAAACGATCTTTAAGATTATATATAAAGTAAAAGTATTATAACGAAAACTTATTTGAAAATACATCATTTGAAATCAAAATTAAAAATTACACAAGAACTTTCTTCTCAACTTAAGATAAAAACGCATAAAATGAAATATCCCAATATTAGTTTTTTTTTTTTTTTTTAAATTTTTTTTTATACAACACATTGGATGATTAACTCACGTGTTCCATCATGTATCTGACCAGGCTTGTGTCATAATAAGGCTCCAAACTTGTGAATATATAGGGTTGAAATTTCACCCTGAAAAAAAAAAAAAAGAAATATTTTAAAACATTTCATTTTCAAATTACATTAAAAATACAAATGGCTAAAAGAGAAAAAAAGAAAACTTCAGATCGAATGAGTATTAATTCCACAACAACAATAAGTAAAAGTAAGAAAAAATAAAGCCTGGAAAATAAAATCCAGGTTCAAAACAGTCATAAGACGACATAAAACAGCATTGCATATTTTGGTTGAGATCAAATTGTTTCCAATGACTATGAGCAGATCATGATGTCATAATCGTAAGATCAATCTCGAGAAATGGGAGTAAGGGTGGGAGGAGTGGACGGAGATGGGGGACGAGTAGAAAAGAGGAAGACATGTTTTAGAATCACCAATAAATTATTTATGCTTTTCCCCCTTTTCCTTCTTTCCATTCTTCCTTTCTTCCCCTTTTTTCTCCCCCTTTTTTCTCGTTTGCATCTTTTCCTTTTCTTCCTTATCTCTTAACCTCTTCACTAATGTATGTAAGAATGATATACAAGAGGGTAACAAGTCTTACATTTTCTGACCACAAAAAATTATAGTAAAATTAAAAGCATTTTTATAACTGAATAACCTCAATTAAATCTGAAACCCCTTTTAGCATAGATATGTTAAATTCACATTCCCCTGCTGATTGAACCTATACACAGTAGTATATTTAAGATTTAGGGCGGCCATAACAGACACATACAAATACTATTCTTTCTAGTCTTCCATTACCTCTATTTCGATATTTAACCCCGACCCTTTCCCCTTCCTTCCTATATCTCAACACAGACTCAAATCGCACCCCTATTGGTTCTTATTTACATACAACCAAGTCTTATTTTTCACAACATTTGACAGAACCTTCCGATATTAACTCCCTGTGATGAGAAGACTTGATATTTTCATTGCAAACTTTGCTTTAGTATAAGCTGTATTGCCTGAAGAGGTCTCTAGTTACTGGTAACTAGCTTTCCGAAACATGCTCAAGACTGTGTAGCAACATATTACTGCTTATGTAAAAACAAATAAATAGTATATATATATATATATATATATATATATATATATATATATATATATATATAACTACTTCATTTACTCACACAAATTTAATATACGAAAGTATAGATTTATGCGTAAACTTTAAGTATTTACTTCAAAAGTGCTCAATACGTAGGTAGAGCTAATTAGTAATTTATAAAATATATATGGCGATTAAGCTACACTGAATATTCTGCATTTCATCCACTGTAGGATTCGTCAGGCTTATGCGCGAATTTTGTGGTCGCTTCTTGTTTTTGTATATGTTGAGGATTTCTAGTTAGCCAATCAGCTTTCTAGTATCCACCGCGCCCCCTCCTATCAGCCAATGGGCATGCATTTTATCGAACAAAGGATCTGTTTTAGAACTAGGTTAGTGGTTTAAGGTGGATCTTTCCCTCCTTTTTTTTTTTTTAAATATATGAATATACCTATGTGTATTTTTTTTTTTTATATATGAATATACCTATGTGTACACACACACACATGCACACATATATACATATATATACATATATGTGTGATCGTTTATGTATATTCATGTTTATTTAATTTGTTTATTTGTTTGTTTTCTATTGTTATTGTTAGTTTTAAAGCTATTTTGTATCGCTATCCTAGAGTAAGTTTTATTTTGTGAATTGCATTTATCTTGTTCATTATTAGTATTATTATTTATGGTATGGTTGTTCTTGTCCGGGGTTGGTTTGTTATTATTATTATTATTATTATTATTATTATTATTATTATTATTATTTCTGCTAGTGTTGGTTTTATTTCTGTCATGGTGTGTACTTTTTTTATTGTTTATTTTGTTGTTGTTTACATTGTTTTCATTTAGTATTTTGTTATTATGTGCTTTAATTATCATCTCTAAATTTTCGCAACAACTGTAAGATAACTTCAAAGTATTTTTATTGAAGATTTTGTGTAAGGGGTTGGTTGCGGGAAAGTGTTTTTGAATAAGATCTAGAAATTTCTTGCCAGGTTTTGTTTTTAACATTTGATTGTATGGGGCCGTATACCAAATTATAGTTCTTTTTCTTCTATTTTTAATTTTATTATAGCTGTTGGTGTTTTGTTGCTTATATTTGATATCGATATTTTTGTATCCACTATTTTTTAGGGCTGTTTCGTAGATATTGGTTGACCTGTTAAATGCATTTTCATCGCTTGAGTTATTACTAAGTCTACTTACGATCGAGTTAGGAATGTGTTTTATAATTGATGGTGGGTGGTTGGACTTAGGGTTTACCTAAATTGGAGTAGCGTTATCTTTTAAGTATGGTTCATATGTGTTTTTATCTAAGTTTAACGTGACGTCCAGGAAGTTTGTTATTTTTATGTTAGCTGATACGTCCGCTTTTAGACCTAATTTTTTCATTTCTTTGTGTATGATTTTCTTAGTTTTCTCCCTTGACTTTGTTGGAGTTTTTTATTATAGCTAGTCCGTCATCTCTATATAGGCCGATATCCGTAGTATCGAATATCCTTGTGAGGGTATATAGAATGAATAATCCCACAAGATCTGATGCCTCTGCAGAGTCTCTGGCACCGATCGCCAAATCGAACGAATTTTTCATTTTAGTTTTTATCCATTGGTTATTGTTATTTATTAGAACTGATTTTCTACATTTTTTAATGATGTTGATTTCTTCCGAGGATATATCAGTGTATGCCTCGGCAAATTCTAGGGCAATGTTAAAAAGTTCTTCGGATATCGAGGGATAAAAGTCTATGATGTCAAACTGTATGAACGTACATTTATCTTTGTTTTCTATATTTTTAAACCAGGTGATTGCTTCGGTAGTATTTGCCCACTGGTTTAGTTCTAGGTCCCGTTTTATTTGTTTGTTTACTCTAGAAAGTATAGTTTTGCTAATTCTACCTATTTCTGGTTTAGTTGGGTTTATCAGGCGGGTGCTGGAATTATTATTAAAGTCCCATTTGTGGTCTTTAAGCAGAATGTATGACTCTCTAGGTTTCAATTTGCCAACTTTATCGCTAATTTTTAGTTTATCGGTAATTTGTTTACTTTCAGTATTTATTATATCTATGTAGTCGCATTCGTTTGTGTCTAGTTTTTTGTAATGTTTTCTGTGATTTGTTTGTTATATTCTTGCTTATCTATTTTGTAAAAGTTTCTGGTTTTATCTGCTTTTACAAAGATTTTATTAGAGTTGTTTATGATATCATTCAAACACGGTATATATATGATATGCATGTATATATATGTATATGATGTGTGTGCATATATATATATATATATATATATGATATGCATGTATATATATGTATATGATATGTGTGTGTGTATATATATATATATATATATATATATATATATATATGCATATGTGATTTCACAATCCCTCAGCAGTAAATGCTGATGCAATTGATAGCCTACCACAATGTGAAGTCATATTGAGAATGGATCGTTTGCCTAGTCTGGTTGAGGTGCAGTTGGCTATCGCACAAGTCAACGGTTGCAAGGCATCTGGTTTGGAGGTGTTAATATTGCTAATGCTATCCTTGGTTTTGTTGAGGAAATCTAGGAAGGTGCTCCTGTTCCACAGGATTGGATTGATAGTGCCTTGGTGACCCTGTTTAATGGAAAGGGACAGAAGAATGTTTGTGACCACTACCGTGTGATCACGCTTTTGGAAGCTGCTGGGAAAGTTCTTGCATGACTTCTATTAAACAGGTTACTGGAGGATGTTTGTCCTAATGCTATTCCAGAGTCACAAAGTGGCTTTAGGTCTGGCAGAGGAGCTATGGATATGATTTTTTCAGCCTGGCAAGTCCAGGAGAAATAAATTGAACAACAGATACCACTGTATCAAGTGTTGGTGGATCTAACCAAAGCATTTGACACCGTTAATAGGGATGCTCTCTGATTGATCTTAGAGAAAGTAGGGTGTCCTCCAACCTTTGTTAGAATATTCAAGGAACTGCACAAGGACATGAAAGCTCGAGTCTCGTTTAACGGAAAATTGTCTGATGAAATCCCTGTTGACAATGGTGTCAAACAAGGTGATATTCCTGGCCCTACACTTTTCTCTATATATTTTTCTGCTCTACTTGCCCATGCGTTTTGGGATTGCGATAAGTGTGTCATGTTAAAGTTTCGAACCACAGGTCGCATTTCTAATCTTAGAAGATTTTAATGCCAGAACCAAGCTGCATCGTGTCTTGGTCAAGGAGTTACTGTATGCAGACGATGTTGTTTTTTTTGTCTTCTGTTTATATATAAAATTAGATATGTTTAATATGCAAATAAATAACATGCTAAATAAAAAAAAAACAATCTGATTTTTATGACACAATTGACTTACTGAGCCGGTTTGTTGATTCGAGAAGATTCTATTTTAAGACATTTCTCTAGTTCCTTCAACTCCCGCAGATTCTTACAGTTCATATGTCCTGGAAAAAAAAAAATTAAATTAAAAAAAGAAAAAAAAAACATGCAAACAAAAGGTTCTCTCTATCGTGCTAAAAGACTACATCATGGAGTATTGTCACCACATCAGGGGTGGTGCATCTACCACTAGTGTCTCCCTCTTGGATAGGGCCTCAAAAAAGTCTTCAATCTAATAGGTCCCACTTTGTCAACTAAGCTCCAGCCCCTGTACCATCACCGCAATGCTGAATCCCTGTGCCTGTTATACAAGCATTTTAATGGAATGTGCTCTGATGAACTCGTTGCACTTGTGCCCCCTTGACATAGATATCCCTGACAAACCCGCTTAACAACAAAATCTCCCCACTTCACTGTTGAGGTCCCTAAATACCAGAAAGCTTTCTATTCTAATAGTTTCTTCCCTCGAACAGCTAGACTTTGGAATTCCCTTTCTGCTACCTATTTCCTTGACTGTACTGAGATGCAGAACTTTAAATGTAATGTAAACCAACATCTTGTTAATCTTTCCTTCGCATGGTCCAAAATAGTAGCCCCTAACGTCGTCCAAGTGACGATATGCCTTGTTAGAAGTGAACGTAACTAAAAAAACCAAAAAAAAACAACCTCCCCAATAAAACAAAAAAAAACACATAAAAACAAAAACAAAAACACATAAGACACAAAAAGCAAAAAAAACAAAACAAAAACACATTAAAAAAACACATTAAAAAAACAAAAAACAAAAAAACAACAAAAAACACAAACCAAAATAAACACAAAAAACAGAAAACACAAAAAAACAAGAAAAAAATAAAACAAAAATAAAACAAAAAAATAAATCCACTTCATTACAATCATGTAATAAATATGCACTGAAATTAGTTATTGACAACAGAATACACTTTAATCATCATGATAAATCAATTGATGAAAACAGTGCCCCAGGGGTCAATCCTGGCCCAACTCTCTTCCTGATCTATATTAATGATCTCTCAAATCACATACTAAAATCATTCGTAGACATTTGTGCTGACGACACTACCATCTATGGCAACACTTCAAAGGCTGTAAACGACCACGTTCTCTCTGATTCTCTCTCCTCTGATCTTGAGCATGTGGTGCAATGGAGAAAGAGGTGGCTGGTTAATTTTAATGCATCTAAAACCAAGTTTCTATCTTTACATCATCAACGCTCTGATCCCTGTCTGGCATCAATTGAAATGAATGGCTCTCGTCTTGGGGAGGCTCCATGTTTTCACAAGCTTCTGGTTCTGACCTTTGCTCCTGATCTGCAATGGTACAGATACATCAAATCCGTTGCCAAAGCTGCTGGAAAAATGATGGGATTGTTCTACCACTCCAGCAGATATCTCACTTCTGATGCAATTCTCTATCTGTATAAGAGTCATGTATGTCCACGAATGGAGTACTGTTGCCATATCTGGGCAGAAGCTGCTAGAAACAGCTTATCTTGCCTTGACAGAGTTCAAAATAGACTTCATAGCCTAGTGGGGGATGCCCTTTTCTCTTCCTTGCAACTTCTTTCTCACAGAAGAGACGTTGCAAGCCTCTGCTCTATCATTATTTCATGGCAAGTACTCGTCTGAGCTCCAGTCTAGCTGAAACTACTATCAATAATTTTCCCCACTCTTTATCTATGCCTAAACCTAAACGTAGATCAGTGGCGTATCTAGGGTATGGCAGGCATGGCCCGTGCCATGGGCGCCACTCTGACATGAGCGCAAAAATTGCTTGACAAAAATTAAAATTAGTAGTTAGGTATATCTAAGGTATAAATTATTAAGAAGGGGCGCACATTCAAACTTTGCCATGCGCGCCATTTTACATAGGTACGCCACTGACGTAGATTCCATGAACAAAGCTTATTTCTTAGAACTGCATACTTGTAGAATTCTCTTCTATTTACCTGCTTTCAAGCTGACTTCAATATGTCTGTCTTCAAGTTCAATGTAAACAAGTTCTTGATGAGCCGTTTCCCTTAAGTAATCCAATTTATCAAATTTACACTTCTAACGATTATTATGATATTTTCCTTTGCCCACTGTTCACTCTCTAACCCTTATCCACGAGTTGCCTCTATCCCTTGATAAGTGGTTATTCCTTTGTAAAAAAACAAAAGCAAAAAGAAACCCAGACTTTTATTGCTATTGCTAATTGATAATAAAAGGAACCTCTAGTGAAACATAAACCCTTGTACAGTACTGTAATTGGAAAACCTATACCAACCACCTTACCCAGTTGATTAGAACCAGAAAAGGAAGAACACTGCAAACAATTACACGAGAGTTCAGCAAGCATGAAAACCCATCATGACCATTATTATAGCAGAACCAAGAAATTACAACCATTATGCTCAAGTCAGTTTGGATAATAAATAAACTCGGCATGCTGGAATTGTTTTTCCCATTGTACCACATGCTCAAGATGAGAGGAGAGAGAATTGGAGAGAACTTGGTCGTTTACGGTCTTAGATGTGCTACCATAGATAGTAGTGTCATCAGCATAAATGTCTGCGAATTACTCTTAGAGTAACCATGCACACTTCTTCATACTTGATAACGTTAAGAGTTTCGAATCTTTCCCTTTTGCTTCAAGAAATCTGCGGTTGAAGTAACGTAGAAATTTTTCACAAATATTTATTTGTTAAAAAGTATTTAATTCTCATTTGCAATCATTGATTTTAGAGTCATAGTATGATTTGTTAGGATTGGTTGGAATTAGTGTATAAGAGTTTTTTTTTGTCGTTTTTTAGAGTCAAGGTTATTCATAGATTCTGGTTAGCGTATCTTTTTAGGGTGAAGATTATGTGAGAGCAGATTAGTGTCAGTTTAGGGTCTGAATAAACATTTTTTAAACTTGTCCAGCTTCATCCGAGTTGGAGGTTTTGTCATGATGTCGGCGATCATACTTGCTGTGGGACAGTAAATTATTTGCATTTTATTATTATTCAGAGCTTCTCGGATAAATGGTATCTAATGTCGATGTGTTTACATGAATGGGGTCTTTAGAAAGTGCTATAGCGCTTTGACTGTCTCCGAATATTTTTATGGGGACGTGTTCTCGGTGTGGATCCATTTCCTTGAATAGTTGCACAAGATATAGCCCCTCTTGGGTGGCTTTTGCAGCACTACATACTCAGCCTCGCATGTGAATAGAGCGACCATAGGTTGCCTTCCAGGAAATAGGCGGCCCATCCTGGGTTAGGCTAAAGCAATATATGGATGTACTGTGTCTGTCTCATTGATCAGACACCCAATCGGTGTTACTGTATATGCGATTAGGTGGATTTGTTTTCGCATAGTGCAGTTGGTGTTGCGTCGTACCCTTTATGTATCTCAGTATGTGTTTAGCTGCCACCCAATGCTTTTCTTGTTGCTTGGACACATATTGCGACAATTTCCCGAGAATATAGCATAGGTCTGGTTAGGTGCAGATCATCAGGTAAATTAGACTCCTGATGACCTTGCGGTATTTCCTGGGGTTATCTGGATATAACCTTTGGTTATATTGAAGTCTATTCCGAGGAAATGGTACTGTTTTCCGAGATCTTTCATTTTAAATTCCGATGTTAACAACTGTTTGGTGTCATTTAGTGAGTTGATGTTATCAGCAGCAATGATTAAATCATTGACCAACGAGATGATGATAACTTTTTCTTTGCTGTTGTGTTACATATAGATGCAATGGTCCACCTGAATTTAGGTAAAGCCTTGTCTGCTGAAGTAGCTGTGGAGGATTTGATTCTAGTTTTGACCTGATTGTTTTAGGCCATACAGGGATTTGTTCAGTAAACAGACTAGTTTCTCGTCTGTTTCCCCTTTTGTCTCAAATCCTGCCGGTTGTTCCACGTAAATTTTGTGGTCAATTGGAACATGGAGATACACCGTTTTTACATCGATTTGGTGTACTATTAGATTGTATTGGATAGCTATTTGCATTACCATCAGAGAAAAAGACTCAGTGTAATCTAGTCGCTTAGTTTGGTAGTACCCTTTTGCGATGGACCTAGCCTTGTATTTAGGGGACCTGTCGGCGTTTTCTTTGATTTTATACACCCATCTACTGCTTACTGTCGTTCTGCATTTGGGTAAGGGTGTTAGATGGTATCCATTATTTTCCTTTAGGGAGTCAATTTCTTTCCACATCGCTTGGATCCAGTGGTGTGTCGGTGGGGAAGTCAGAGCTTCTCTGTAAGTGCGGGGTATGCCGTGTGCAGCCTTGTAGCAGTGGTAAGTGTCGATTAATGCGTGACCGTTCCCATCCTAAACTACTGTCACATATTCTTCTAGGTAGCTGGGCATTTTGTGCTCGCATGTCAGGTATTTTCGCGTACAGCTTGTTTCTACTATAGATTCGGCTTGTTTGTTGGCATTGGACTGTTCAGGGTTTTCCCTTGACTTTAAATTTTTTAAAAAGTTTCTTAGGGGAAAATTTGCGTCATCATCGCTTGATGAGTGGGTTTGTGTTTGAGTGTGTTGGTCGTTGGTGTTGTTAGTGAATTTTACCAGTCTGTGTTTACACACTTTTTCGTTTTCTGGGTAGTAGATAAGATATGCTGGGCTGTTTCTGTCGTATCCGATGAAGATTCCTCTTTGACACCTTGGGTCTAGCTTTCTTTTTATGCTGGAGATGGCATAGCAAGGCAAACCGAAAATGTGCATCCTTGATAAGTTCGGTTTTCTCCCGGGTATCTGTTTTAGACGGTTATTGAAGCATCTGTTCCGTATAACTGCAGATGACATAACTGCATAGCTCCACAGTGTTTTTGGTAAGCCACTTTCTATGATAAGGCATTTTGCCATTTTGAATAGAGTTCGCCAGTTTCTTTCGGCCGTTCCATTTTGATGAGGACAAGTATGGCGTTGAGGTCTTGTATTTTATGTTGTTACGGCGGAGTAATTTTCCGAAGTCGTTTGACTTGAACTCCGAACCATTATCCGACCTCATTATTTTTATTTTGCTGTATGGGGAAATATCTGTGAGAAATTTTTCGGTGGCAAGTGTGGCGTCAATTTTGTTTTTAATAAAATATACAAATATGGCGCCAAAAATGTTGTCAGTGAATGAAATGACGTATTTGTTCCCGTTTAAATCCGCTGGTTCTATGAGGCCGGCCAGGCCTGAATGTACTAAATGCAGAATATTTGTCACTCTTTTGTCGGGAGATTTATTTCTTTTCTGGGGAAATTTTCCTTGGATGCAGACGTTGCAGTTTTCGTTGTTTGCAGTTTTGTTTTTTATTTTCATCCCTTCGACCACATCAGTTAGTTTTGTTATGTCGTCGTAATTGCAATGGCCGAGTATTTTATGCCACGTGTGGATATCATGGCATTGATGACAACTATCTTCTGCATTTCCTTCCTCCACAGTTTTTAGGTAGTATAGTCTGTTGTGCATGTGTATTTTGAATTTCGTTCCATTTTTGTTTTAGTATATTCCTGTCTTCTTCGAAAATAACTGTGGCTCCGTTTTGGGTCGCAGTTTTCACAGAAAATATATCTTGTGGATATAAAGGTATAAGTAGTGCCCTTTTAAAGGTAGTCGTAATGGAGTTTCCGTTAGTGTCTAAAAGACAGACTTCAGCGTCTCCTCTTTTTAAGGCTAAGCCACTGGTTTTAGTTCCATCTGCCAACTCCATGTAGTGGTTTTCAGAACGGAATATTGGGTCGAAATTCTTAAATTTTTTCACGTCTGTTATAATGTGCAAAGTGACCCCTGCGTCGACTAGTAGATTCGTATGTGGTATTAAGTTGTGGGTATAGTAGTAGTCCTCCGTTTTGAATGCGGAGGAGTTTTCTTTGGTGTCGGCTGTCTTTTTCATTGTATCTTTTCGGTTGTAACGGCAGAACTCCCTTTTATGGGTGTTACTTTTACAATAACTACACCACTGTTTTCACTGTTTGTGTTTGTTGTTGGTACATTCTTTGGATAAATGTCCTTTTCCGCCGCATGTGAAGCAGTGAAGCACGATATTTCACGTTCGTCATGGTAGTGACGGCTCGTCATCATATTCTCTGAAAAAGATAATGTCAATTTCATCACTTCGTCACTGGTCGACTGAATTTTATGTTTCAATTTTTCGTCGAAACCATGGAGTTCTGTTTCAAATTCCAGGAATGTTATTTCTTTCTTGCTGTGTGTCACATAAATCGAAAAAGAGTCGTAGCAGCTTGGTAGTCCTTTTAATATCATGGCGATAATTAGGGCATTGTCAACTATTTGCCCGGCATTTCTCAGAGCTGTTAAAATTGTCTCAGTTCAGTTCTTATCATGTATTCTGTGACGCTTTTTGAGAGTTTTTTTTTTTTTTTTTTTTTTTTTGTGAGTTGGCGTAATATTTTGAGAGCTTTTCTCCCATTATCTATAGCTTCTCTCATTATTAAGGATAAACTTTTGTCGTCCACAAACTATACAAGTTCGGCGTAAGTATCTTCATTTCTCTCAGTGTCGCTTCCGTCTCTATTAAGGTGTATACCTAAAATGCCGTCCTTTAGGCCGAGCGTGCGTAAATGACATAAACACTTTGTCTTCCAAATTTCGTATTTGGTTTCATCTCCGTCAAATAAAAGTCTGTTCCATCGGCTTCCATTATCCCTCCTGGGCACATAACCTGTTACGAGTTGCATTTCAGTAAAAAGGAACTGGAACGAAGAGAAAAGGAACTGGAACGAAGATTTGAAGGAGGACACGAACAAGCGTGTGACGAGTATAAAGAGAAGTATATTTTATTTTTTGGAACAGGAAGAGGAAGCGGGGAGTAAAAAGGGATTATGGGATTAAAACGTAAAAAGGAAAGTAATCATAAAAGGGTCCATGATAAAAGTTATCGTACTTACTTTCAACAAATTCGTTTTCGTGTTTAGAAAATAGAAAAGAAAAATGGGAGACTGATTTACCAGAACGTTGTAACAAAAAAGTGAAAACCCCTTCGAAATAAGATTTTCTTTTTCAATTTTTTTTTTATAATCTGGTTAATTAGTGCCCAGTCAATAATAATCCAGTGAAAAAATCTAAAAAAAAAACAAAACAAAAAACTATCAGTATACAAATTACGATGGTTGTATAACTCCGCCTTAATTTTAATGTTTAAAACTTTAAAAAATATTTTTAAGTTAAAAATAAAATAATTTTAGCTGAAACTGAACCGAAACTGAACTAACTAACCGTGTTCTGATGCCGCGTGTAATATTATTAGGTTCTCTCTATAGGCAAAGCACTATTTAAAAAAATAAAATAAAATATCAATAATAAATTAATTCAAAAATTTCTAGAAAATATATTTAACGAGTCCTTTCTTTTTTTATTAGTTCGAGTTTAAATTTTAAAACATTTTGAAAATTACCGTTTTTAAATTTCATTTTTTTTAATTCAGACATTTTTTTTTCTTTTAACAATTTTATTTCAATTTTATTCAAAGAAAAAATATCTTCATTTACTGAATTAATTTTTAAAACATAATCAAAATTTTGACTATAACGACGAAGCGCTAATTTGATACACAATCGGCTATACCGGATCGGCCACGCCGAAATGTACCAAACCAAATTACAAGTGTCTTTGTTATTATCGTTTGCATATATGATATTGTCGTTCTCATGTTTACAACTCGGCTATCCAAAACCGGAAGTTAATCCTTCGACAACTTCGGTGCATGCGATCAAATAGACATAATTTCATCTCTCTTTGCGCATCTTCCTTTCGGTCGACCGATCAGGTGACATTAAGACATCGCTATCAACAGCTGTTGCGGCCAACATGAAAGACTGCATTTCTACAGCTTGACCCCATACTTGCCATTAAGCGACAAAGCAATCTACCACGACTACGACAAGCAACGACCCCGTTCCTATCGCATTGTCAATACTCAGCGATGGCAGTCGCAATACAACTAATCCACTTCATGACTTTAGACATCAGACGACATAACCAACAGCATTAGGAGAAAACATGATGATTATCATCGCCCACTACATACTTCTAACGAATTAGCGATGCATGAAATACAAACAAAGAGACTATTTATTTTCCCGCAATAAAAACACATTTTTTAAAATTATTTTTACACGCGGGTTTGTCTTCTTTTGTTGTTTCCACGTTTCATCGCACCTTTTTTCTACTTGCTAACAGAAGCCACGGTTCACTAAACAACTGGGCATTGTCTAACTCATCTGTGTCGATGCTTCTACTGCAATGTGGAATAATGTGTATTGGCCTAAAAATGACGAGAATGTTTAAACTTTAGTATAACTATACAAGAGTTGCTAAATTATCACTTATCAGGGGGGTCTCCAAACTAGCGCCCGCGGGCCAAATCCGGCCTACCAAAGTATTTCTCCTCCTCCTTCTCCTCCTCCTCCTCCTCCTCATTTTCATCATCATTATCATCATCATCCACTAGAACAGCCATACAAGAGCTGCGTCTGCGATACACTAAAACAAGAGTCTCCAAACTACATCCCGTGGGTCAAATCCGGCCCGCCAAAATATCTAATCAGCTATGCGGAGTTCTTATGGAAAATGTAAAAATATTCAAGAAAAATAGAAAATAGTGTTTTTCTTTTTGTTAAAAAAATGATTAAAAGAATGAGGTTTTGGAGAACCAATTTCATTAAAAAAAAAAAAAAAAAAAAAAGCTTATGAGAAAACAGTATAACACCCGTCTAGGT
Organism: Euprymna scolopes; assembly: GCF_053919585.1. NCBI lineage: Eukaryota > Metazoa > Mollusca > Cephalopoda > Sepiida > Sepiolidae > Euprymna > Euprymna scolopes. The sequence continues at coordinate 155,506,139 of NC_136488.1, forward strand.
CATTTATGTTTATACTGATCTGCATAGCTATAAAAAAATATGGCTCGTCATTCGAAAACTTTGGAGAATCCTGCACTAAACGACTAGGCATTGTCTAACTCATCTGTGCCAAAGTTTCTACTACAATGTGAAATGATGTGTATTGACTTAAAAATGACGAGGATGTTTGCAGCTTAGTACAAGAGCTGCTATATTATCACCTACAAAATTTCCACCTTGGCCTGAAACAAGTTCTCCATAGCCTAAAATACATATTGATTATATCGATCCATTAAAGGAGTCATATTATCTAATTGTAATCAAATACACATAATTGTATGAAATTATCATATGCAGCAGTTCTGTTCCTGCACGTAACATCGATATTAATTTGAAAGTGACGGTGGCTAAATGGTTAATGACATGAACTGACAACCTGAACGTACCAAGTTCGAATCCTCTGTCTATCTTATCCATGCCAAAGTTTCCGATATATATATATATATATATATATATATATATATATATATATATATATATATATATATATATTGTTCATTTTTGTATCAAAACGCATGAGTTCAAAAGTTTGATGCCAGACTTTACAAACAACAACCACAACAAAACAACAACAGGAAAAGTAATGATTGCATCATTTACTTTCAAAGATAGAAAATAGAGAAATATGAGGATCTAAAAAGACAGCTGATCCGTGAAGGCTATAATGTAATCCTTCGAGCGGCATAAATTAGAACAAGGGGTTTCAATGTAGGCTCTGCATCAGTCTCTATGCCAGCTTGGGATTAAAGCCACCAAAAAGTCACAGCTTACAAAAGCTACATAAAGATAGTGAACGTAAACGAGTTCTTGATAAGCCATCCCCTTAAGTAATCAAATTTACCAATTTTCCACTTAACAGTTTACTTGTCAAATCACCAGTTGTTGCTACCCGGCACGGACTTCTATTATTGTACCCAACGGAACAAATCTGTTCTATATTTTATATCTATATATTGTTTTCCACTCGATGGTAGAACAATATGTGAGTGATATTATGCCGAATACAAGCAACGAGAAAAATGTCTCATCTACCAGAACAACTTTGGAATTAGCCCCATACTTACCCATTATAGTCCGATAGGTGAAGAATTACTCGAAAGATTTTAACTGGACCGAGAACTTTTCACGAACTATACACATACATATGTTCAACTTCTAATTTATGCGACTACGAAACAAAACAAAACAAAACATATTTTCTACAGCGTTTTGCATTGTGTTTTGAGGCAACTTAAATTTTGTTTTGTCATCTCCGTGTTGCGTCAAACACATTTCGCTTTTTGCACGGACATAGAAATATAGATGAAACGACAGTATTAAAAAACTGCAGACACATTCCTGATCAAAAACTTAAGACCACTTAAAAATCTTTAAAAATAAACCTTTTTTCTGTTTTTTTTTTTTTTTTTTTTTTTTTTTTTTTTTTTTTAGGATAGATTTTAAACCCCTCCAACTTAAGATTACAACCTAAAAATGTTATGGAAAAAAAAGTTACATTCCAGACATATAATTCAGAAATTTACATTTTTATAAAATGAGGCATTTTACACTTGATCAAAATTATGGGCATAAATTGTTTTTTAGTTCAGTTTCAGATTAGTAATCACTGCTTAAAGGTGTCACCATGCCTAATGCAAGCAAACTTACCGAAGTTGAGCCTGCTCGAATTTTAGATTTCTATAAACAAGATTTGTCACAGCAGGTGATCGCAGCTAAGGTAAATCACAGTAAAACTGTGATTTGCAACTTTCGAAAGAACAGTGAGAATTATGGAAAAACAAAATCCACTAGTAGCCCCCCCCCCTAATTCTCCTGCATTGAGAAGGAGAATAAGACGGATTGTTGTGAAAGACTGATGGCTTTCTTCTAGTCAAATTAAGGCACAGATGCTGATTGCAGTCCAGTAACCATCAGATGACACGACAAAAAAAAAAAAAAAAAAAAAAAAGCAATGGTAAATAAAACGCGTAAACAAATTGCCCGCCTGCTTCTACGTCACAAGGTGGACCACTTAATGTTTGGTTGTGGGACGTTGAGAAGTGGAAGAAAGCCTTGTTTTCTGATGAGAAAAAATTCAATCTAGATGGTCCTGATGGTTTCCAACCGTATTGGCATAACGAAAACATACCTCCTGAAAATTTCTCCACACGTCATGGTAGTAGAGGGTCCCTAATGGTATAGGGTGTCTTTTCTTACGATGGAGTTCCAAGTGGTGAAGGGTTGCCAAGCAACGGCTGGTTATATTAGCATGCTACAAAAACTATCGTTGATGACGGAGGGCCATCGTTTGTGTGGAAATGGATGTTTATTCCAACAGGATAATGCTCTAATCCATACTGCACGACAGACCTTGACCTCTCTGCAAGAAAATGAGGTCTATCTCTTGGGATATCCTGCATGCTCACTGAACTTAAATCCAATTGAAAATGCTTGAGGATGGATGACAATAGATGTTCATCGAAATGACAAACAATATTCAACAAAAAATGAACTTTGTAAAGCCATCTTCAGAAGCTGGAGTAACATCCCCAGCACCTTAATGGTAACGCTTATTTCTAGCACCCCCCGCCAAAAAAAAAGCCAATTTTTTTTGAAGTCATCAAAGCCAGTGAAGGTAGACCTCATTATTACATTTCGTAGAATTTATACCCTGGTCTTATAATTTTGATCAAGTGAAAAATGACTCATTCTATGAAAATGTAAATTTCTGAATCTGTTTGGAATGTAGCTTTTTTCTCCCATAACATTTTAGGTTGTAGTATTGGTAAACTTAAGTAGGAGGAGTTTAAAATCTATCCTTAAAAAAAAAAAAAGTTTTATTTTTTAAGAGTTTCAAGTGGTCTTAAATTTTAATCAGGAATGTATTAATTTTTTGTTGAAATAATCTGTAACGATCCTTTAACAAAGCGGAAACGAAATTAAATATTTTCGAACTAGTTTGAATAACCAGTTTAAAACGGCGTCTCTAGAAACGTCATGTCATAATTCGTTTTTTTTTTTTTTCGTTTTGTTTTTCATTTTTTTAATGAAATATTCTTTGTGATATTTTGTTTTGGTTTTAGTTTATATGTTTGTGCTAATAGCGGACGTGTTCAACGGAATTCGAAAATAACAAACGGGAAAGATGTGCCCATGTCTTTTCCAATGCATATATTGTAAACAACGAAAGCAACTTCTAAAGAATAGGAGCAGAATATTACTGACAAAATTCGGTGACGTTTCGAGATTTTACAAACGTCTCCCCATTCCAAGAAAAGTTTCCTGAAATAGTAAGAAAACAAAAATGCAGACATTTTTTGGTGCTTATTTACAATTAAACCTATTTTCAAAACAAAAATACAGAAAAATCTTTTAAGAACTTTATGACGTATGCACCCGTCACAGAAACGAAGATGTTATATTCTAAAAATCACATAAATTGATAAAGTAGTTATATTTTTAAATAAGAAAATTAAATTATATGATGAAGTGGGACGTTGTGTTTTGATGCGCCATGTTTTATAAATAAGAGGAGACAACTCAATTCGAAATATTGAGATCAAAATCAGCCTTCTAATTGTTACAATTTCCTATTAAAATCACTAAAAATCGTAAAAAAGGATTATATATATATATATATATATATATATATATATATATATATATATATATGGTACTTGTGCATTTAACGAACCAGACGTAACTCAGCATATATATATATATATATTTTTTTTTTTTTGTGCAATTTAGTTTTTAAAAACAGTTTTAATTCTAAATAAGCACCATTTTTTTTTTATTGAGTCTGCTTAATACTTTTAGGATAACATTTAAGAAAATTCTGGCAATTTTATAGAATCGCTCCCGTCTCAAAATGAGTTTTTCCTTTGAGCTAGAGTAAGCGCAAGAAAAGCCGGTTTCGAGGCGGGAATGCTTCAACAAGATACCACATTTTCTACTGGAATTTTAGGGTTAGTTTTTAGTAGTTAAACTTAGTATTACGTGTTAGGGTTAGGATGAGAGTAAGAGTTAGAGGTGAGAGCTACTGACTACCGAGGAAAAAATATTAAGATTGCTTTTAAGAGATTATGGTTACGTTTTGCTAGTAAGGATTAATGCAGTGGTTCCCAAGCTTTTTTGTTTTACATGGTGACACACTATTGAACTCTTTACATTTTTGCGGTACACCTATCACAAAAAAAAAAAAAAATAAATAAATAATAATAATATTTACGTGAATATTTTACAAGACTTATTAATGTTTATTCGGTGCACCTGAACGATTAGCACCTCCTTACAAATTGTTTTCGTTTTCGACTTTTTCGAGCTATTTCTGCCGATTATCGCTTAGAAACAAGATTACACAAAAAAATTGAATTCACGTGTAATTACTTACGAACAAAAGGTACTTTTGCAATAAATGACCCGCGCTAAAATAATAACGTTATTATTTAGAAATCTATTATTTAACATGAGGAGGGGAGAGTATTTTGTAACTATTCTGTACTTTCACCTAAAAATTTAATAATAAAAAAAAAGATATCGTAAAACTTGAATGTGACTTGAAAATACTATTTAAAAAGTAGCAAAATGTGTAAAGGGATTGCTGATTGTTCAGGTGCATCGTTTATTATGGAAAATTCAAAATATTTAAAAATTAAAAAAAAAAAAACGATTTATTATACGTTTTATTTCTTCATTTTGGATATTTAAGCATTGATATCATATAAGTAATAATGTGTGGGTTGGTATTTATTAATACAAGCAACTCTGTTTCTAACGGCATTAAATTTTTTTTCACCTATAACAACTTGTAACTTCCACTTATAACCTATTCGTGGCACATTAGTAATGATTAGGCCTGTGACAACAGAATATTCTTTTCATTGTTTTGACTCTCAAGCATATATCCGACACAATAAGACACAGTCAATCAACCGAGAACCACATCAATCTCTATAAAAACATATAAGATATTAATGGATACATAGAGTCAAAACAATGAAAAGAATATGTTGCTGTCACAGACCTAGTAATCATTTCGCAGCACATCACTATGCGACGGCACTATGGTTGGGAACCACTGATTTAGTGTTTAGTGATTAGTGATCGACCGTATAAAGCGACACAATTTTGATAATTATAGATTTGCATGGCTCCTTACACGAAACTTCCGCTTCTACATGCTTTTATTTTTTTCCGGCAAAAGTCGCAGATGTTCGTCAAAACTCGTACAAGTCTACGATTTTTGCCGATTATTTTCTGCTCCGATTCTTAAGAAATACCGACGACGACGACAACAACAAAGTCTACACTTATTTCACCTTTTCTGAACGTTTTCGGTGTCGATGGCAAATCTTCTGTTAAGGTGTTGTGGTCGTCATGTTGGACGAAATCCTTCAAAGGCGAATGAACAGCGGGAGAAGCCGGAGAAGGAGGCGGAGGCATCGAAGCCCACTGCTCGTAAGGATTCCAGCGTTTCTTCCGGTTTAAATGATAACGCATCAACTCATTCAGCTGATCATTGTTTTTCTTTCTTCTGGAACTCCGGAACGAAACATCGGCAGATCCGTCGCCACAAGAATGGTCCTTCTCATGTTGAAAGGACTTGTTCTTTTTGCGGACATTTGGATTTGGGCGTGGCTGCACAGGGTCCGCTTTGTTGTGCTTCTTCGTAGACAAATTCGGAAATACGGTCAGGTCGCCTGATGGAATGTTTGACTGATCGCCCGAAAACAATACTGCATGCTTAACATCTTGGTTCTGGTCAACCTGTGACAGCAAAGACTCTGACCGGTTGGCTACGTTAGTGTTCTCGTTAGTGTTCTCGTTAGTGACAATTTTCTCGTTAGACACAAAGGAGCAGCTTTCTCTTTGCCCTTTGGATAGGACGTGCATTGCAGCGCATGTGGGAGAGTTACAATCTGAGTGGAATCCGGAAGTACTAAGAACGCTTAATGCTTTTCCAGATAACTTATTTGAAGACCAATTGGGAGTTGATTTGAACGAATTCGAAACGGAGGATGGCATGATCGGTGATGTAAAACACCTAGTCGAGAATGTTTCTTGATATCTTTTTAGCGGGCACGTCGGTAAATGTGCTGGCATTTTTAAAGCTTCACGGTGACCAGAAAAGGCTGAGCGCCTTTCCTTATATTCACCCCCAACTATAAACATGTCACGAACTGCTCTGGTAATTTCACCGTTCTTCTGGGTTTGCACAGCCTCTCGATTTTGGCAGGAGCACTTATCGACTTTTCTCGTCACTGAAGTGGTGACTGATTGGTCGTCGTTCTGCGTTTGGTCTTTCTCACGAATCTTGGTCTTTGCTTCGTAGGTCGGGTCTTTCGTGATGCCAATCATGGTCACCGCAATACCGACCTGGACGTTTGTCGACGCATTATTTTCAGAGTCTGGCTGCGTCTCGATCGAATAGCTTTTTAGTTCGCGTTGGGCTCGCTCAGTTTCTTTGCATTTCTTTTCTGTTTTTTCTCGCGCTTGGCATGTCGGCGCAGCTTCTTTCGAAACACCAGTCGCATCACCGTTACCACCACCACCACCACCACCACCACCACCACCAATATGCTGTACAGCAGGGTCACCCTTGGTCGTTCCGTATACTTCATCTTTAATATCTTTTCTTATCAAAGGCTTCCTCATTTCGGACGTTTCAGTGATTAGCTGGGTCAAGAATACACCGTTCACATCTCGACGACTTGTTCTTGAGCGTATGTCATCTTTGTTTTGCATTTCGGTTGAAGGAGCGTTCAATAAATTGTTCTGCGTGACGTCGACTGTTTTCGGCGGCGAAATGCATTCTCCTTTTTTTCCGACGGACGACAATTCCTTGATAACACATCCGACACTACCAGCCTGCCGTTCTTCCATGTTAGATGACGTTAAATTGGGAAGTACAGAACTGTTCGAAGTAACGTTTTTGGTGATGTTAATTGAACTCGTATTCATCCTTCGAAAATCAAATGACGATTGATCCGTTTCAGAGCATTCAGGAACTTTGACGTCATCGATCGCCGAAGATGTCACCATAAACGTGTCTATGGAAGTTTCAGCCCTGCGATGATCTAAAGGTGCGAAATTCGAAGTAAGAAGCTTTAATTTATCCCTGGACATCATAGATGGCCCCGCCTTGGAGTGATCCTCTTTAACCCCATGCATAATCCGAATGCCGCCGCCTGCCTGTAAGTCGTTGTTACTGAGTTTTAAGATGGAGCTTGTCGACGACGTTGTCAAATGAAATGGTTTGGAGACATTAATGAAGTCTACATCGGTGCTTTTGTCCGCGGTTTTGCGAGTGCATTTAGTGGAAGCGATTTCTGTTTGGCCTTGAGTTATCTTGGCCACTACGGCACGACCATCATCTTCAACGGTCGGTCGGTATATGTTTTCAACATTATTTTCGAAAACTACGACTGACCCAGAATCGTGATCTTTTCTCTCTTCCTTGCTTAGCTCCCTTGAGTTTATACTGTAAACCCCATTTTCATGTTTGTTGTGATCGTCCTCCGCGGATGGTTCCTTTTTTGCCGCGCCAGGAACAGGCCTGCCGACCAAAGTGTCACCATTTTGTGAACCATCAACAGCCGACACAGATTCTTTGTTCGTTTCGTTCACTTTCGTCTCATCGTGGATATAGATGCACGAAAATTCGTTCTCCGTTTGATAACTAACATAACTCCGTAAAATCTCCGGCAGGGAAATAGTTTCTAGATTATATTGTTCAAAAACGTAGGTTTCTTGCTGACTCAAATCGGCAGTTTCTTGTGGCGTTTCCCTCTCGTTTGGATAATATTTTGTTTTGTTTTCGTGAATATTTCGTCTCCCTTCACTATAAGTTATAATGGTATTCATTCCATCCATTTCTGTGCCATTACTTTGATTGGTGCACAGTAAACTGGTATTTTTATATTCTGCATTCTCAAGCAAACCAGTTGTTGACATAGTAACCTCTTTATAAATATCGCACGTTTTATTCCGCGCTCGCGTTTCTTTTAAGCTATCATCATCAGTGTGTGACGTATCGACGCCATCTTGCTTTGAGCAGCCATTACGTAACCCATTCAAATCGAGACTTTGACTTTGCCCACTTTTATTAACCCTTTCGCTTGAATAAAAATTGACATTTTCTTTTATTCCATCTCGCCTTTCTACGCTGCATTTCATCTCAAACCGTTCCAATGGAATAATGGCTTTTATTTCAGATGCACGACCGTCCCGCTTTCTCAGAATTTCAGCAACGTTATTTTCGTTGAGGTTTTCTAGAGATTTTGCGTCATCGTTTCGGAACGAGACGAGGACATCTAATTCCCTTGACACACGGGAACCGATGTCCAGATTTAATGGAGGATATTCTCTCCATTCTTTCACAGGCTCTAGTCTATCGATTTCTTTCGTCTCCAGATTGGTCATAACCTGCATAACGCCTTTCATTGGCTCCTGGGCGTCTTCTTTTGCAAAAGCTTTCCGACCTTTTATCTCCTCTTGCGAAACACTAATGAAAACGCTCTTCACAATGGCTTCCTCTTTCTTGTTTGTATGGACTTCTTCTTTCCGCGTAGAATCATTTTTATCTGTTGCCTTCGCCACCAAAGATACATCTAAAACCATATGATCGCATTGGTTATGTTTCAACCCCGGTTCTGGTTGGGTGATCGCATGAGAAACGCTAGTGTTTGTCGCTTCTTCTCTTTTTGTCGCGTCGCTCGTTTTAGGTTTTATGCTTTCCTGCTGATCGTTTCGCTCCGAAGCTTTAGAACGATTGTCAGCGTTGATGATCAAATCACGATTGGGCGATACAGCATCATTTGGAACGGGTGTCTCCACCACTGCGCAGTCTGTCTTAAATACATCGTCGGCAGACGACATGCATCCGTTGTCGGACATTTCTTCCGAAAGGTCAGAGCTGAGATGGTTTAAAATCGAAGCCGGATTCGAATTTGAAACGGCGCATTTTTCTGGGATTGTTTCAACGGCAATGACGTCACTGATCGGGGCAGTGGAATCAGAGTCCGGACGTTCGATTAAGCTGAACTGCGTCGGACATTTATTAAAATTGTTAACATCAGGCAATTCAATGGCGCCCAGCATTTCTTCAAAATTTACCGACGGTAGTTTCGAGTCTCCAGTAACGAAGGTTTTCTCGCGATCTTCGCTAACTTTTAGAAAATTCTGGTTCGTAATTGTTAGCGTGTCGACCTGAGAATTACGTGCCGCAACACTTTGCGTCGCGTTTAGCGTCGATGCTTCCAGCTGAGTCTGCAACCACTGGAACTTAGTCACCTTGTAGGATTGAGTCAACACCGGATTCTTCAGAAAATCGTCAATCTCCAAGTGTTTTAGATCTTTCACGGACATACTCATGGATTTCCAATTTTCGACGTCAGCCACATTGAGGTCACACAGTGATATTAACTGCTTTCTGGAGTTGCCAATGTTCAGCCCCTGTAGAGTGGTGGTTCTAGTCGTAGTGGTTGATTTAGCGTTGGCTGTGGCCGCCTGTTGGATAGAACCAGTTCCTCCATCACTATAAGTGCTGTTAGGACTCTCTTCCATGTGTGTTGGGGGCTCATCAACATCGGACACAAAAGTGCCCCGGATCCAAACTTGATTAAAGAAAATGAAACGTTTAATTTAGACCAGAAACAATAGACCTTTTTCCAACTCTTTGATAACATGTATGACACAACATATCGTAATAACAAGATTTCGTACAATTTAATCAACAACTTTTGAACTAATATAATATATGCATTCATTCTTTTTGCAGACTGTTATCCTCATCTTTGGTTTTTTTTGTTGTTGTTGTTGTTGTTGTTGTTGTTGTTGTTGTTTCACAAATAAATAAATAAATAAAAATTAAAAAATATTCCATTCGGTTCAGAGTCGACAACGGAAGACCAGATAAGAACACAAAATTGAATTTATAAAACCAAAAAATCCAACCTTGATCGCCTTTCCGGGTCCGTGGCGCAGTGGATAGAGGCGTTGAGTCTCTACGGTTCCAGGCTGTGCATTGTCTGAAGATAGCGATTTCAGTCTTACCCGAGAAGGCCACAGGATTAGTATACCGAAACGTGGTGAGACAACAACTATGGAAGGCCGTGATTACTGGGTATACAGTTAAAAGATTTAGCATTCCTATCCTGTCGTGATTAATCACCTGAAGAAGGCCAGATGATGAGTTGGCTGAAATGTGCTGAAACAACAACTGTAAGATGAGTGTAACAGTCCGCAAAATGACTGAATACACAAATTATGGAGCGTCATCTCAAAGGATTTCCTTCCTACCCCACCCTATAATAATAATAATAATGATAATAATAATAATAATAATAATAATAATAATAATAATAATAATCATCATCATCATCATCATCTAAGGCCGATGGCCGATCGGCTTTTTCTATAAAATGTTTTACGGAAAGTGCCGGAAAGTTACGATAACTTACAGACGATAGAAAAAGTGACACTGAAATAAAGTAATTAAAAAGTCTGGTAAAAATGCGTTGGTTGACCACCTTTAAGAAGTTGGGTATTTGTTGTTGAATGTATTCTGTTTTTGGGGTTAATTATTTAGAAACCTATTATTTAACATGGGGAGATGAGGGTGTTTTATAACTATTCTGTAACAATTTAATCTCGAATTCTTAAAGGTAAGTCTTCCGGTAGTCAACCAGGGCACTTTCACCCAAAGTCTTTTTATGTTTTTTTTTTTTTTTTTTTTTTTTTTTTGCTGTGTGTTATTTGCAACTATTTGGTTAGTAATTAGTAAATATTAGGTGAATTAGTAGTTATTGCAGTTAAAAAGTATTTTTAACTAAATATTAAGGAAAAGTACAGAATAATTAACACTCGATAACTCGTAAACAAAAACAGCAATATATAATTTATACCAAAGGCATTAGAATGAAATTTCCTACCTAACTTGCCTAATTTTAATGTTTATAGCATTTTTATTTAATACTTTTTCTTCTACAGACCTTGTTTTTTTTTTTTTTTCGACAAACAATGCTTACAGTGAATGGCCGTCACCCTACACTTGTTGGCCGCCATGAAATGTGGATTTTCGAGAGATTTTATAAAAATGGCTACTTCTACAAAATTTGAACCGAACCGTATTTTCTGTAACCCCAACCCATCCTAACTCTAAACAAACTATAATCTTACTCTAAACTAACAATAGCCTAAGATCTAGGTTTAGTAAGTTTAGCTAGGTTCAAATTCTGTAGAATCACCAGAGACTGTTATAAACGTTAAAATCAGAATTTAGAAAATTTCATTCTAATGCCTTTGGTATAAATTACGTGCTTTTTGTTTTACGAGTTTGTTGTACTTTTACCAAATATTAATATCCACAGGCAGCAAGCACGAAAATAAGAAGAAAAACAAAAGGAAAGGATAGGAAAAAGTAGAAAAAAGAAGAAGAATAAACCGAATCGTATGATAAAATTGATACAAAGGGATCGGACGGTACTTCTTTAGATTGGCACATATGGCGGTATTTAAAATTAAAGAAAATACAGAAATGTCTGTATGGTGGACATATTAGTCATGGGATGAAGATGAAAAATTCCAAAAAATCACGTAATTTAATCAAGTAGTTTTTTTTATTCAAGAAAATCAAATTTTCCTCTGTTTCGATGAGAATAAAAAAGCGTCTAACGAATCGGTGGACAAGGGCAGACAACCCTAATGCGCGTGGAAATTGTTAAAACAATCACTGATTACCTCCCCTTATTATGGTCTCTAGAAAAACATGGCCTTGTCTGCCACTTAGTAAAAAACGGCAAATTTATTTTTCGTAAATAATAAAGCTACTTGATCAATTTTGGGGATTCTTGGAATAAAAAAGTCTTCATTCCATGACAAGTAGGTATAATATAAAAGTTTTTCTTCATTTTTGTTTATCGTTATAAGTGCCAATCTGAATAATCGCCGGTTGGTCTTTCTGCGTCTTTATACTTTTCTGTTAGGTATGTGCTGAGGGGAAGGTTCGCTTTAGAACACAAAGAAATGGCACAGAAGGGACTTTATAGCTTTTACTCCATTTATTTGCGGTTCCGCGTCTATTACGTCTTTGCTCTTCACATATGGAGACAGACCAGTTAAACTTTTCATGCGACACGTTTCCCTTACTCCACCTACCCAGTGTTATTGTAAGGAAAGAGGATGTGAATTTTATGGTAATAATTTGGTGCTTTTTGTGACCATGCAATGTCCAATAAAAATATTTTTGTGTCAGCAAGCAATGTGTTAACCTTGTGTCAACCTGATTGGTTATTTTGCCATCATTTTTTTTTAACGAACTACTTTCAAATGAATAACAGAACTACTTGATAATCATTTACAAACTGTGGTTACGCTGAGCGCATCGTTCTGCAATGAAAAATAGTACCGGATTTTTTTATGAGGTAATAGTGTTTTGTTTAACGGTTACGTTTAACGTTCTATAAACTCCAATTAATTATCATACGACCAGAGGACAACGGATCCTGGTACCGAGTCTTAGATTTTCACCAGCGTTCTGTTAGTCGAATAGCTCCAACACTACAAGGTTGCCGCTGGCTCTAGAACAGTTAGGAATAGTTGACCATGCGATGTCCAATAAAATGTTTGTGTTAGCTGAGTATAGGCGAACAATGCGTTAATCTCGTGTCACTTCGATTGGTTATTTTGCAAGCATTTTTTTTTAATGAATTACCTTCAAATGAAAAACAGCTACTTGATAATCATTTACAAGCTGTGGTTATGCTGGACGCATCGTCCTGCAATGAAAAACAGTATCGGATTTTTTTTTTTATACGAGGTAATAGTGTTTTGTTTGACGGTTGCGTTCAGAGTTCTATAAACTCTATTCTGTAGAAGAAGAAATTCTCACTCGACCAGAGGACGACAGATCTTGATGCCGACTCTTGGATTTTCACCAGAGCTCTGTTACCGCCGTTTCAAAAAATAATCATAAAATAGAGACTAACTCAGAGAATATAAAATTATTTACGGAGACAGTAACTTTTCTCTTTTCTTTTCTAAACAATAACCAACAATCCTGAGGACGGTCGAAAAACAATTCAACCGAAACGTTGCACAAATAAAACCCAAGATGAGAACAATAGTCCGATACAAACAAGTGATATAAACAATCAGCCTTCATCTAAAAAATTCAGAACTTTAATATTTTGTTATTTTGTTGTGAATGGAAGAACTATTGTCAATAAGAAACCAAATCCCTTGTAAAACATTCGTGACAACTTGCCTGCAAAGAAGTTCCTTTCCGTTCTCTGTCTACCTAAAACCAAACAGAATTTTCATTAATAGAGTTTTGTCTCCGAAAACTGCCTGTTCGTGAAACGCATTGCCACTAGATTGATTCCCTACAGGCTACAAGATGGCTGTCTTCAATTTTAATATTAAAAAAAAAAATACTTGTGGAAGAAAATTGTCATGCCGGTGAGCCTTTCAATAGTGTGATTAAAAAGTGGTACGAAATTGTACAACATGCCATCCGTTTCAGGAAAGGGATAAAGAAAGAAAGAAAAAATGGCTGCTCCTGCTATCTATAGAATGGTGGTCACGTGAGATAACGAGAGTTGGGAGAAATATGCAAATGAGATGCAGTCGGTTTTTCAAATAAAAAGCCTGCGTATCAGAGAGAAGGGGGTGTGTTTCTTTGGTAGAAGTAAGTTCTGACGGATGTGCGCTGGGGGGTTTGATAGCAAGAATTGCGAGAAGGAGAACATAATGGTTAGGAATTCTTTCTTTGGGCTTTAATTTCTAATAATACCGACATGTTTAACCCTTTTCATAGAAGGCTTTCATTTTCTTGTTCTCTTTCGGTGGAGGAGAAATCCTTCAGGACTGAGACAATTTTTATTTTTGTACCTTTTCTCCACGTTAAAAAACGACCCTGGTGTCTAACTCTGTCCCGTGGGGAGGCATAGTAAATAGGTACAATTATGCACGTCGAAAAAAGGTAAACATAAAACGAAGGGAAATTTATTATAATGTACGTGCAAAAGGAATGGCCGATATCCAAAATGTAAAAACATTTTAACGCCTTCCCTTCAATTAAAAATTCACCAAAATTTAAGAAATTTTAATGAAATTTTCAATATTTATTAATTAACGATCACGAACACTATTAAACTCATTATTTATTAAAATCTTCTCGAAAACGTATTATTTTTTATGAACAAAAACATCTTTACGAACAATATAGTTTTTAGTACTAAAAACGTATGAATTCTTATGAAAATAAAGCATCATAGATATAAACAATTCATTTTTAAAATACTTCTGATCTATCTATCTATATATCTATAAAAGTGAACGTGTCTGTGTGTCTGTGCCTGTCCGTGTGTCTGTTCCCCACGCAATAACTCTACATATTAAGGGGTCATAATAGGGGTCAAAGTTTAAAAAAAAAAAAAAATTGACCTCTGCGGTCTCTACCAAATTACTCAGACAATTTCTGGTCTAAACATTTTAAATTTTACATAAAGGGTATTCAGAGATAGGGCAAGCTTTTTCATCGGTTTGGGTCGAAAATTTGAGATACCAATATATAAATCTATGTATGTATATATGTTTGCTTATATGCCTAAAACTTTCGACAGAGGCGACAAATTTTCACAAGATCAGTATCGTTTTGAAGCTTGACTCTCCAGGCGACAAATATCGAAAAATTGGCTAAAAACATTAATTTCATCACCCTTAACTGAGCACTTTTCTACAGGGAGGGATCGCTGTTTTCGCCGATATTTTCGAAAGTCATCCCCTCTTTTTGATTGTATAACCTTAATTTAAACCTACGTCATTTCCGGTTTGACAGCAAATACGTCACGTTTTCCCCCATTCTTTTCCTCTTTCATGGTACAGGTTCGAGCCTGTCTTCCTACTACCACTTTTTTTTTTTTACTCAACACACACCTCCAAACACCCGGGTAACGCCGGGCACCCATGCTAGTACCTTCTAAAATTCGTGGTAATAAAATAAATATAATTCGAGGAAAAATTAATTTCTCGAACTAACGATATAATAATTGAATAATGTATTGTTTATTCAATATTTTCACACACACACACACACAAACAAACAAACAAACACACACACACACAAACACACACACACAAACACACACACACAAACACACACAAACAAACAAACAAACAAACACACACAAACACACACACACACACACACAAACAAACAAACAAACAAACACACACACACACACAAACACACAAACACACACACACACACAATATAATTGCAAAAATATTTCATGTGATTTTAATGATTTTTATTTCATATGAAAAAACTTTTCAACGCGATATTCTAACATTTCCCCTCTACACATGGACGTGTAATCATCAACCTAAGAATTTTTTGATAATCTTGAAAATAAAACTTTAAAAATGAGACTCTGGGCTACAAATAAATGAAATAGATAATTTCTACTAACGATTAATTTGAAGAAGTATGGGTGTACAAAAGAGCGAATAAATAAAATATAATTTGTATATTTCATTAATAATTATTTCTTTCAAATTGGAATTCTATTTAATCATTAATAAAGAATTGTCTAAGCTTATTTTTTTAATGAATTATACAATTTCAGCATAAATCGAGTTAGATGTTTGCTAAAATTGATGCAATATGCAGTTTGTATCGAAAAGTTTTGAATGACATTTTACTAATACTTTGTTTATCAATGTTTTTCTCGGAATTTGGAATAAACACTAATAATTTTAGAGTATTACTGTTATATATGGAAGAGGACAGGTCCCAGTAATTAGAGGAACGACGTAAATAAGTGTGAAAAATAATATTTATTATAAGGAAAAGGCTAGAATCGAACTCAGTAGTCAAAACTTAAAAGTGGATACATATTGCAATCGCAGGAATTTAGCGAATTGTCCATTATGTCATTGAAATAATTAAATAGTGATACAACTAGAGGTCAGAGTTAGAACAATGGAATTCAATTCAGGAATTTTCTTTGTGTTGCTTAAAAAGCTTGTTGGAGACATATGTAATATGTAGAATCCATGTGAGAAACATTCACGTGGCTGAAGCACGTTTCTGACGTCACAAAGAAAGATAATTTACAATATATTCAGAGAGTCAGTTCAGTCAGAGTCGGTTCGGAGAGAACGGATAGACACAGCTGTGATTCACAGCTAGGAAACTCGGGAGAGAGGAGAGTTGAGTTAGCTGAAACCCTTTTGGAAGCGACCAGATAAGGAAACAAGAAAAGGTAACTCTGCAAGGCAATTGGATTCCTGATCAGCATCTCATCCAGTTGGAAGAATAAATATCACCATGTATTTGTAAGTTTTCGTTTGTCATTTTTCACCCTGAAAAGTTAATTGTGTTTTTTGTGACCATCTTTGTAAACGAACCCTATATGAAACACCCTCCTTCCATAATATCTCCTCCCTCAATGATGTATCCATCCCCTATGTGTTAAAAAGGTCTACGTCTCTCTTTCTATTAAGCTCCTATCATAAATATGAACTATGTTTAATCTTCTCTTCTCTTCTTCTCTTCTCTATATAAATAAAATGAACTCATTTTTTCCCGTCTGATTTTGACCTTAATAGGATTAAAAATCAAAATATTTCATGCAAATATAATATGCACAAACGGCAGAACAATATCTGAGGTGTGTTATAGGCTTATTATTTCTCAAATTCCTCGATAATCTTAGATTTCTATACTTTTTCTGCTGAGAAGTCAAGGCCAAAATCGGTTAAGATCAATGGAAGTGGTAAAATATTTTCTCTCTATTAAATTCCTCCTCCTCCTGCCACCAATTAACACCGTTTGGGGATCGTTCACAAGGAACAGTTGAGAAGAGAACACCGGTTTGGCTTCGTAGTTCTTTCATGTGAAGTTATTTAAAATCACTAAACTAAGCTGCAGTGCTCTGTGGCGTAGTGGTTAGCGTGCTGGACAATTCACATTATATTTTCACGTTCGCGCCGACCTACCGTAGACGTTTTTCTTTTTGTTTTTTTCCTAAACAACTGGAATGGACTTTTCTTGGTGGCCGAACTGTTAACGTTGCAGATGTTTTTTTTGTTTTTTTTTTTCACACTTTATTTTCCTACTTATACTCGTGACTCCGGGTTTGATCCTTGCTACTTACCTACCATAACATTTTTAAAAACTCCCCCCCCCGTCCCGGAAACAAACACTCGGGCAACGCCGGGTACCCCCGCTAGTCTATTATAAATGTTTTGTCGTCCCCGAGATATACACCCCTCGCTATTTAACATTACTTTTGATACAGAAACAACACACAGCTTTTACTTTTGAATTAATTCTTGTTTTTCTTTTTTTTTTAATTATCTACTAACAGGTCAATCGGCGTTGCCCGGTCATAAAATACACATAAATATTACATTTTAATTCATGCAGAATTCTTACTTATTAATACATACATAAATATCGTAAGTATAAAACGTAACGTAAAATTCCTTAAAAAAAATGCAGTAAAAAAAAAAATCCGAAGAAACTAAGACAATGTACATGCGAGTATTATGTTTTTTCTAAACAGTTCACTTTTTGCAAGTAAAAAAAATTACTCGAGCTGAGATCGAAACTAAAACTTAAAGACCGTGATTAAAGTACGATAACTATTAGATCAGCTTGACATAATCTTTAAGGAGAGTTTTCAAACCAAATTTTACTTAACATAAGGTGTTCAGACATGCGCATTCGTAAAACAGTATAAAATCCGATTACCCCTACGTACCAATTTTTCAATTTTGACTCCTTAGCAGCCTTTTCTTCCGAATGAAAACCAATTAAAAAGTTTTCCACATGTCTGAATACTCTATATACCAAATTTCAAGTCTGTAGCTGAAAAATTCGTTGAGTATACAGTTGAGAAATGTCCTCACACACATGCTCACTTTATAGATAAGTGAGAACGTGTGGGTGTATGTGTGTGTGTGTGTGTGTGTGTGTGTGTGTGTGTGTGTGTGTGTGTGTGTGTGGACAACTCTCAACCTAATCGCGTCTTGTAACAAGTGGCGGCCACTTTTTCTTATTCTCACCTAACGCTCGACACGATTTTTTTGGGGGCCAAGTAAACATTGGAAAACTCGTTGCTGACATCAAGAAAATACTTTGGTATACTTTTTAATATCACACCAAACATTTCGCATGCAGATCAAATTTCAACAGTTATCAGATATGTACGTATTAGCAATGGTGCAATTGAAGTTCGGGGTCTTTCCTGGGTTTTGTGCATTTGAAAGGTAAAACAGCTATTGCACTGACTTACGATATCCTTGAGAAATAAGAAAATAAAGGACTAGATATCGAGTTCTGTCGCGGTCAAGGGTACGATAATGCTGCAGACATGGTCGGAATCTACGGACGTGCGCAAAAAAAAAAAAAAAGATCAAGGACATTAATCCAAAGGCCGTTTTCGTATCTTGTTCTAATCATTCCTTGAATTTTTGTGGGAAACATTCGTTTTCTAACAATCCCTTTTGTGTAACATTTTTTGGAAGTCTTCAGGCGCTGTACATATTTTTTCGCCCCGTCGACCCATAGCTGGGATATGTTAGTAAAGTACACAGGTCTTACAGTGAAGAGATTGTCCACAACTTGCTGGGGTGCACATGCTGATGCAGTGAAGCCGATGATACCAGTTAGTGAAAGCTATTGAAGCTTTATGTGATGTTAAAGAAAGCTACGAGACAAGAGGCGCTCCACACAATCTGTTACCAGCTATATGCGACTTTTCTTTCATTGTTTTCTTGTTATTCTGGAGTGACGTTTTACAAGAAGTAAACGTAACTCAGATGTACATGCAAACAACAGGTATTACCCTGGACATGGTTGCTACCAAACTAAGGGCTCTCAAGGTCTTTTTGGAAGAGCAGTATGAATGCTGTTGACAATGCTGCCCAGCAAGCACTTTCAAAATGTGAAGAACTTGATATCTCTACAGAGAGGAGAAGCAGAAGAAAGAACAGACTGCCAGGAGAGGAGACAAGAGATGCTGGATTGTCATTGCAGCAGAATACTAAGAAAGCAATGTTAGAGTGTCTGGACCGTTTCCATATCGAGTTGGATACCAGACTACAAGCAGGGAATGACATTTTGTTGACTTTTCATGCTGTTCAGCCAGATCATATTATTTGTTCCGGCGAGGAAGAAATACAATTGTCTGTTGCCAAGCTCACAGATGTGTATGATGAGCTATCTGAAGAAGACCTTTGTCTAGATATCCCACGTTTAAGGCGACACCTACAAGCAGCCGAAATAAACTTGGAGGATGCCAAACACTGCAATTCCTACATTTTATTATCAAGTGGGACTTTGTTGTTGAATCATTGCCATATCTTACGCTGGCTCTAAAATTCCTTCTGACGATATGTGTTTCTGTGGTATCGTGTGAAAGAAGTTTCTCCATAATGAAAATTTTAAAAACTTACCTCCGGCCAACCAATTAGCCAGTCGAGACTGTAGGATCTGGCTGTTTTTTTCATTGAAAACGAACTTACAAGATAAATAGATTTTGATAATATCATTGACCAGTTTGCCACAAGGAAAACAAGAAAAAATTAATTCTAGGACGATAATATCGAATGTACATCCTTTTGTGAATTGCCGTGTTTTGCATTTAAATGTTCTAAAAGTAAATATTTGCTTTTAAAGATTAAAGCACGACGGGGTGTAACGTTTTATGTAATGTTATGATATTTATGTAATTTTATGATATTTATGTAATGTTATGATATTTATGCAATGTTATGATATTTATGTATATTTATGATATTTATGTAATGTTATGATATTTATGTAATTTTATGATATTTATGTAAGGTTATGATATTTATGCAATGTTATGATATTTATGTAATGTTACGACATTTAATAAAAATATTTATTGGGATTTGCTTTGTCTCCGCTTTGTAACACTCTATTCTATTTATTTTTTGTTCTTGTTTCATATAAATACAACTACAACCCAGAATGGAAAATGGAAGAAACGAAAACTTCTTTTTCTTTTACACATGTTTATTTCAAATTTGATATGATGAAACAAAAAGGTAAAAATAACATAAAAGTTCTTTTTTCTGTACTCAGTTTTGTTACCGCGATTTTTCCGAACTTTCACGAACGTTTCTGAGCAGATATCGGGAAGAATCGGGATATACCGACGTGGAAACATAATGAAGACCAAAAAAAGAAAATGTCCAATGTGAACAAGTTCTAATTGAATCGTCCCCCTAAGTAATCCAAGTTGCAAAATTCCCACTGTTTACGATGCTAAAATCACAATGACTAATGTATACCTATTAACCCTTATCCTCGAGTGGCCTCTGGGCCTTGATAAGTGGTGACACCCTTGTAAAAAAAAAACAACCCCCCCCCCAAATAACGCAAAATGGTTACTAATATATCTTAAGAAGAAAATAATTAAAACAGTACTGGGAATGTTAAACTTTTATTTTAATAAGAAAACGAAAACGTAGTAAAACAAAATATGAAAAAAAAAAAAAAAAAATTTTGTGGATGAAACTTTTAAATTAATTTTTATTTATTTATTGTTGTTTGGGGGCCATTGCTGTTTTTTTTTTCTGGTGGGGACATTGTTATGAATTTTTTCTTGCTAGTTATAAATTGTTTTTGCCGATGGTTAGTGATCATGTTTATGTTTTTTTTGTTTGCTTTGTTTTTATTTAATTTTTTTATGTAGAGGGTAGATAGGCGTGTCAGAAATTTTGGGAATTTTTGACACCCTTAACTACAAAACTGCGAATAAAATATATAAAACTCGTAATTTCTCTTTTTAAAGTGGTTTGTTTAATTTCTTTATCGAATATACTTCCAAAATAAACTATTAAAGTTTTTTGAAAAATAATAGAAATATTATTTTTTATTAAAAAAAAAACAGTGTTTACAAAGTGCCTGCACGCGCTCATGCAGCCATTTTTTTTACGTAGTAAAATGAATTGAATTTTACAAGTTAATTCTTTTCAATTTTTTCAATTTAAAAATCTATCAAAATTTTTCTATTGGTTCAATTTTTACAATATTTGCAGGTTTAATGCGAAATTTTATGCTCTTTCCAATAAACCGAATATAATATTCTAGAAAAACGTATTTCTTAAATTCACGCCCTCCCATTTTGAAATGTCTATTAAAATGAAAATAATTAATTTTCTCACCTCAGATTTATATATCACAAATTGAAGATAAATGATCGATAAATAAAATAATCTCATTTAAATAAAAAAAAGAATAGTTTTGTGAAAATTTACCTGTAAAGTCAAAAGTTTAAAACCTTTTTTTTTAAACACGTTGATTTTCGTTTAAGTGAAACCTCACATTTTTAATATTTTGTCCTGAAAAGATTGAAACCTACAATAATTTTTTCTGCTTCATTCAATATTTTTTTAGATTAAAAAAAATCATTCCATAAAGAAGAAATAGAATATATTAAATCAAAACTCATGTATTTATTTAAGCAAAAACTGATGAGTAGAATGTGATCATTTTTCAAGTTACGATGGCCCATATGACTAACTTTTGTTTACAGCCAGCAATAGAAAGGGAGATTAATTCTGGTGCTTAAGGCCACCGAAGTTTTCAACTCGAATAAAAAGAGATATTAGTCTCCCTTTATTCAAGTTGTGAAACATTTGATTATCGCGGTATTTTTTAATCCTTGCTTAAAAAAGTATTGTATTTAAAAAGGACATGGAATATAAAATATAAATATGGATAAATTCTTAACAATGAAGAATGGAATTAACTATTGATTAGTAATTTTTATAGGTAAGTGGTTTTTTGGAATATATATATATATATTTATTATATTCGAAGGAAGTTAAAATTCGTTGATTTTCTTGAAATCTTTTTTAAAGAAAACCGATTTAAAAAACAAATATTGCATATTTTGCTATTAAACCTGTTATTATTTTTAACTTTGGTCTTTGATCATTTTATTGAAAAAAAAATAGGGTTTAAATTACATTTTTCAAGTAGTTATAAGCTTCAAAAGATAGTAAATCAAGATAGTATTCAAGTTTTTATCACGCATTAAAAATGTCGATTTCTGACACTCCTAGAGGGTAGGATGGTTGGCAAATTTTCTTTTGCTTCAAGAGCAGACAATAACCGCGAAGGTAGAGAAGAGGGCGTAGAGAAAGTGGAAGGAAGCTGACGGTAATATTGAGCTAACTGATTCATTATGCAGGTTAAAGGATCTTTGAATTTTTGTCTCCATATGAACTCTGTCAGGTAGCTTTCTGATAGTTCCGTATTATTCCCACATTCGATTTTGTTTCTTCGCTTTGCTTCCCTCCACATTCTATCGACGTGGTTTGTTGTTGTGTGCGGTCAACAAAGTTTATAGATTCATTATCCTTATTATCTAGAAACTTTAACAAAAAAAAAAAAATATATATATACTTTATTAAAGTGTGAACTTTTACAAGAAGAATAAAAAAAAAATCTTGCTTTTTTTTTTTTTTGCGTCTGTTAACTTGCATTCGATTAGCTAAGCGGTCAGGCATATCCCGATTCTTCTCGCTATGTGCCCGGAAATGCTCGTAAAAGTTCGGAAAAATCACGATAACAAAACTGCGTAAGTACTGTTTTTTTCTTTCTAGTGTAGATTTAAATATAAAACAGTTTCTTTGCTTTCTATTCTTTTTTTAAGTGTCTTATTTCGTCTTTTCTTAGTAATTTTGTTTTTCTATCCATTCATCATCATCGTCATCGTCATCATCATCATCATCATCATCATCATCATCATCATCATCATCATCATCATCACTTGATCCTCTTTTTTTATTTTGTTTTATTCGCTTCGTTTCATGAATTGATAAGGCAGATCGGCTGTTATGTGTCTTTTTGTTTTCAAACCATCTTTTCCGATTTTACTCACTGATTTTTCCTTTTTTTTTTCTTTTTCGGCGTTTCTATTCAGCTGCGTTTCTAACGCTCCCTTTTCTTCTTCTTCATAACAGCAATTAATTCATTCATTCATCCATTTACTAGGTGATTCGTCATAGAATACACTAGCGTAGCAGTGTCAGAAACCAACATTAAAAATGCGTAAAAAAATTGAATAATTCGATCTCTTATCTTTCCCAGCTTATAACTACTTGAAAAATGTAATTCAAACCCTAATTCTTTTTTCAATTAAAGGAACAAAGACCAAAATTTTAAAAATAACAGGGTTAATAGCAAATTATGCAATATTTTTTTAATCGGTTTTCTTTAAAAAAGATTTAAAGAACATCAACGACTTTTAACTTGCTTCGATAAATATATGTATATATAAATTAAAAAAAATCACTTACCTATATAAAAAATACTATTCAATGAGTACTTCCATTCTTCATTGTTAAGAATTTATCCATATTTATATTTTAAATTCCATATATTTTTTAAATAAAAAAATTTGTTTAAACAACTATTTGAAAAAAGCTGCCATTACATAAGCATTGTTACGTGTTAGCGAAATGCCGGAAGTAGTGTTTGTTCTTATTTTGAAATACGGATGGACAGCAGGAAGTAAAAACCACACGTTCGCGTTAGCCGTCTATCCTTGTGCGTGAAGAAATATGTGTATCCATAGGTGAAAAATAATCAATTTTACTAATAAGTTTTTGCCTTAAAAAAACAGTTGAGGATTTTTTTTCTTTTCTCAAAGAAATACATGAGTTTTTTTTTATTTAATATGTTTTATTACTTCTTTATGGAGTGATTTTTTTAATATTTGAAAAAAAAACATTAGATGAAATAGATATAAGTGTCGTAATTAAACAAAATTTTCTGTGCAGTATAAGAAGATTATAAGGTTTCACTTAAAAGAAAAATCATCCTGGTTTAAAAAAAATGGTTTTAAACTTTGGACTTTACAGGTAAATTTGCAAATAACTATTTTTTGTTTTAAATTAGCTTATTTTGTTTATTGATCTTTTATCTTCAATTTGTGATATATAAATTTGAGGTGAGAAAATTAATTATTTTCATTTTAATAGACATTTCAAAGGGGGGGGGGGTAAATTAAAAAAAAAGAAACCCTTGTCTAGAATATTATATTCAGTTTATTGGAAAGAGCATAAAATTTCACATTGAACCTGCAAATATCGTAAAAATTGAACGAATAAAAAATTTTGATAGATTTTTAAAGTGAAAAAATTAACTCGTAAAATTCAGTTGATTTCACTACGTAAACAAAATGGCTGCATGAAGGCTCGCGGGCACTTTGTAAACGCTGTTTTTTTAAAATAATATTTCTATTATTTTTTAAACGACCTTAATAGATTATTTTGGAAGTATATTCCATAAAGAAAATAAACAACCCACTTTAAAAAGAGAAATTACGAGTTTTGTATATTTTATTCGCAGTTTTTTTGTTATTTGGTGTCAAAAATTCCCCAAAACAGCTAACACTGGCGTTGTTTTACAAACCTTCTTTTACTAAGAGATTCATTCATTTTTATTTTATCCCATAATTTAGGACGCTAATAATGCTGTCAGTAAGTTTTCACGAGAGGTTTACAAACACATACTTTTATGTTTTGTTTTTGTTTTTTTTTTTGTTTTTTGGGCGGGGGTATTCGATTATAGAACTTGTGTAGCTTTGTAACAGGTGCTTTTGCAGTAAACTGCAAAAGCACCTGTTACAAAGTTTTAATCGTTTTCCCACATTAACCGAGCACAAGAACCGTTTAATATTTCACAAAAATTCTCTTTGCATTGGGAGAGTGGCACCGCAACAATACTCCCAATTCAGCATAAAGTGAAGTGGGAGTCAGTGGGGTGACATTTGAGCGGACCGCCCCGGGTGACCTTTACTGTAGCTACGCCGCTGATCCAGTTCGCGATATCTAATTTATGTTTCTATCAGGCACGCAATATGAAATAACTTTGACAGTTCTTGAATGTGTGTGTGGGTGTCTAGGGGTGTGTGGGTGTGCTCTGTACTATTAAGACGATTAATGCAATCAAATAAAGTTAATTGCGTTTCTTATGAAATTGCATACTGTTGTTTTACGCGTCTCGGCTTTTCATTTCTAAGAACAATATGGTTGACTATTTTATTACTGAGTCGACAGAGAAACCGTAATACTTTGAGTAAATTACAAAGTTGGGACGGAGATGACGGAAAGTAATCAACGAAATTATTTTGATATGAACAATAGAGTTTTTTTCTTTCTTTTTCTTTTTCTTTTATAAAAATGTAGAAGTCGCAATCCCCATTGAATTGGGACCAACAAAAGAATCAACAGATCTTAAAAAAAAAAAAAAGAAAGATTGTATGAAAAGTGTTAAAAAAACGCAATACAGAGTGTCTCAATATTCGTGCTCTATTTTAATGACATAAAATTCCTCCGACAATTTTGGGTATAAACAATTGAAACCTTAGATATAGGTTCCTTGGACATGGATCTAACTTAATAACTTGATTTGAGCCCAAAACTATAGATGTTAAGGGGTCATAATAGGGGTCAAAGTTTTAAAAAATTTGACATCTGCGGTTTCTACCAAATTATTCAGGCAATTTCTGGTCTAAACATTTGAAATTTTACATAAAGGGTATTCAGAGATAGGGCAAGCTTTTTCATCAGTTTGGGCCGAAAATGTTTAGTTACCAATATATAAATGTATGTATGTATGTCTTTTTGCATGTCTGCCTTAAACTTTCAATAAAGGCGATGGATTTTATCAAGATCAGTATCGTTTTAAAGTTCAACCTTTCATACGGCAAATATCGAAAAATTGGCTAAAAACATTAATATCTTCCCCTTCAACTAGGCACTTTTCTACGGGGGGGGGTTACTTTTTTCGCCGATATCTATATCTAAAGTTTCAATTGTTTATACCCAAAATTGTCGGAGAAGTTTAGTAAAGTTCTCAAAGGTCAAATCGTTGAACTTTGACCCCTTAATCGCCAAATTTCTGGCCCAAAACCGATCACATAAATTTTCCCAAATCTCAGTACCCTGTATATCAAATTTGGAGTCTGTAGAGTAAAAATTGACAGAGTTATTGCGTAGGGAAATGTACACAGACCCACACACAGACACACATACACAGACCCACACACATACACACAGATACACAGGCACACAGATACACAGACATGTTCACTTTTATATATATATATATATATATATATATATATATATAGAGAGAGAGAGAGAGAGAGAGAAATATATATATAGATAAAGTGACCTAGTCTGTGTGTATGTATATGCGAAACAGTCTCCATCAAACTACTCTCTCAATTTTTGGTCTACAGAATCAAAACTTCATATATAGAGGAATTCGGACCCATGGAACAAATTCCCTTTGTTTTTTTAGCTGGTAAAAATAGCTGTTCAATATTTAAAAATTGTAATTTGACAGGTGTAAGTCGACTTAAAGTGCCTCTCTACGCATGCACAAATATACATTTATATGTTAAAATGCATTGATTTTTAAAGTTCTGATATCCATCTGTTCTTATATCCTATGTTAGCGAATACCATTGGAAAGCTAAATGTTTTAGCATCGATTCTAGCTGATGGCGCCCAAGTCATACATTTTAAAACTTTTGAAATCATTATATATATTGGGTACAATATAATAATCAATAGAGAATTGGCTTTATAATAAAAAATATAAAATCTGCATAAATTACAAAAAAGTATCATAATCATAAAAAAAAAAGGAATTAAAAAAGAAGAGGTTTATTATTTTCAAAGATCTTACTTATCCTTTCCCCGCTCATAACCCTCACCCATGTTACATTCTAACTTTGTAAATGAAAGAAAATGTTTTTGTTTGAAATATCAGTTCTCGACGATAATTCTTGGCCTGAAGACGTAATCCCCCAACGCTGGTGATTACAGAAACATGTATGCACATATGTAGCCATCAATGTTTGTATAAATAAGTTTAATATACCTGCTCTGTTCACGCATTGAGCACTCTTTGGTAGACACATGTTGTTTCATTGGATGTACTTCTAGGAAACTAAACACTAAACTCTACTGGCTAAATATATATATATATATATTTATATATACTTGTTTATTGTTATATAAACATGCTCACATCCCGCTGCTACAAATAGCCACTTGTTTCAATCAAACAACAGATATCATCAGGCAGCGACTTGACTATTCAAAAGTTCAATGAATAATCTAATAATAGATAATAATAGATTATTCATTGAACTTTTGAATAGTCAAGTCGCTGCCTGATGATATCTGTTGTTTGATTGAAACAAGTGGCTATTTGTAGCAGCGGGATGTGAGCATGTTTATATAACAATAAACAAGTATTATCAGCTCTTTTTATTGAGCACTATCTAACAACCTCGTTGAATTCATTAGTCCATTACTTTTGAATATAAAAAACCCCAAATATATATATATATATATATATATATATATATATATATATATATATATATATATATATATATATATATATATATATATAAATGGAAAAAAAGTAAATGATTGATAATATTGGTTCGATAATCCTACCCGTTGAAGGAATGATTGTAGGTTCTGGTTCTGGTTCAAGGTCACTTGAAATAACTGGTGTAGTGATCGGCGTATCAATCTGCAAAATAAATATATAGATGATGATAATGATGATGATTGTGATGATAATGATGGTGATGATTATTAATAATACTAAATAATCAATAATAGTAATCCTAATTTCGTTTGATAACGAATCACTGAAAAGAGATGGGATTTATTCTCAGTGGACTCTCAATCTCAGTTCCAAACCAGGAGCTTCTAAGTCTGTCTGTTTTCAGTGCGTGTGTGTGTGAGTAATATACAGTGAGCGGTGTATATCCAAGAGTAGCAGAGGTCTGAAGACCGCCCAACACATTCAGGGATTCCTAGTTTTTTCAAATGTCTTTCCAAACGACTTGATACCACATGCAACACACCTACTGCTACCAGGATTTTAACCCGAAGCATACGCCTTACCTCTAAGGCCAATGAAGCACTTCTCATTTTCCTTCTTAATTACATTCTTGTCCTAGAACATGAAAAGTCTATGATTTTTCACTTCTTTGAGACCCTGTCAGAGACTGCCAAATCCAGGCGATTATATTCTAACTTTTGTCCCACCATACCTCCATATTGCTATCTTCATTAATTCTTACATCCTCATGTCAAATCATTTCCTAGTACATTTCACACTAAACTTCTTACCTTCTCCCCTCACCACCAGTAAATCTACGATTATGTCTTCTGTGGTACTCCCTCTGAGCCAATCTGCTAGATCCTGCTGCAAAGTGTGTCACTAACTCAGAAAATTTTCTACAAATTCTGCAGCAACATATCCAGCTGCCACACCCAGGATTTGGCAGCAGTCACCTGATTGCACAAGGGGATCACCACACTCTTCAGCACATCCAGTTACACTTTGGTGTTGACTTTTAATCTGATTTTGAAGATGTGAGGTGGCATGTACGTTGCGTTGAGCTGTGCCTTCATGCGTTGAACCATCCACATTTGCATTTTGAGGGTGCTGGCAATGGTCTTGTTGTCTAACTTGGATGGGTAGAGAGCATGAGTTGTACAGCTGTAACCCCTACAGGGCAACTCAGGTGCATAGGCTTGTGGTTGAGATGTACCCATAGCCGATACCTGTGGCGTCACCCGTGTTTTCATCTAGTGGTCGAATTCGTCTTCGTCGTCGGTCGCTCTCTGGTTCTGCTTTCAAATCAGCTTCCAAACGTCACCTGGGCTATCAGAGAAATATATTGCATTCACAACGGCATTCCAATTAAAGAAAAGAATGCCAAAACTTAATTGTTTTTTCTTAACATAGAATTGATTATTGTCTTCGACTTTACAAATAATAGTTACACACTGGCCTAGTCATGCAACTTAGGGGGCTGGCAGTTTTGTTTCTTTTACCAAGTTCTCATCTATCGTCAGTCACGGGAAGGGATCAGCTGCCAGAGTGAAAAGAAGACACCAATTAGCCAAGTGTCTCGTTTTTATCAAATCAGCAACTCCTTCCTCCACCTTTTTGGAGTTATTCATTCTCTTTCCTTTCCTCTCCCCCTCTTCTTTTATCCTATTAATTTGTACCCCTTTTTTTCTTTTCTTTCTTTTGAATTTCCTCCCTCTCTCTGTTTCCCTAATTTCTACTCCTCCTCTCGAACTTATCTCTACCCAATTTTTAACCCCTGCACTGAGGTGTTTCTAATTATTATCAAGTTAGGGGTGATTAGACACCTCGGTCAAACAAAGCTCGGTGGCGACCCTCACCCCAAGCTGTCTTTCATATCGCTCAACAGAAGTCTTAAAAACAAGCTTTTCATTGTTAACAGATACATAACGACAATGAGATAAAAACAATTATTTGTTTTTTCTCTTTCTGACAAAATCCCATAGACATTTCTGTTTAAAACAACATCAAACCATCATCATCATCATCATTAGAATTCAGCCGTGCGAATTCCTCTGAATTCGTGTCGACTAGTAAGGTCACTCGGCATCGCTTGGTCCCCATCGGGTCACACAGCGATGCATCTCCAATCCAGCTCGTTGAACATTGTGTCACTTTCAGACATAATAGAAGACTCCTATCACTCTTGGGATTTGTACACAACTGGCCAACTATTTGGTTTGGCTTGGTTGTTTTACAGCATATCAACTCTTTTCAGGTTATTTAATGCCGCATCCAGTTATTTTGAAGAAAATTTTTTTAATAGAATAGAATTTTTTCTTTTTTCAAGTCAGTTTCTATTTAACTTATAGTTGGGGCCCTAACAGGTACTACCATTCCGGGTCAAAGTGGACCTGAGAGCAATGGCAATTAAAGGGTGGCTCCACACTCCTCAAAGCCCGCAAGCTGGGGCCCTCACCGTCAGTGATAGTTTAAGGTCATATCCAGGACCAGCCAACTAGTAGATGATCTGCAACAAAAAAAAAGAAAAGAAAACCGGTTTTCAAAGAGAAATGGAATCATGTTGTCTTTTCTATGACGACAATTTTATCGTTCCACCCTGTATAACTGAATGTTAAAGAATGTACAAGATATGCAACAAGATTATGTATATATTAATACAATAGTGTGTGTGTTCTTTTGTGTGTCATGCTTACATCCGGGTTGTTTAATTGTTATGTTCTTCTATTTCTTGTAATAAATATTTTTACCAAAAATTCTTCATAAGTTTTGATTTCGGTTTCGATTATGGCTGAAGGAACTCAAGTTATATATATATATATATATATATATATATATATATATATATATATATATATATATATATATATATATTTCATAATTTTTTATTTCGGTTTCGATTCAAGCTAATGCACCCAAGGTATATGAATATATTTTTTATTTTTGAAATCGCAACTTTATAACATATAAAAATCGATAGAATATTAACTCTATGATAATATATACGAAATCTGCAAGAATTAAAATATATTTAAGTGTACTTTACGACCGGGCTTTACCGAATATTCGTGCTAGCTTAGATAAATATTTTGCAGTTTTAACAAAAAAAACCTACAATAATATCAGGGCGTCGCCATTTACACTGAACATCTACAGAATGCCAACATCAATATATTACATATGAAGTAGTCCACTGTGGAATTTCCACAGGTCCCACTAATTAATATTATTAAGAAAGCAATGGAAATGTGGAGATGGGAATTACCAGTTGGAGAACAATGGTTGACTGGGATAAGAATACAAAGATCTACGGAGAGTTATCTTCAAAAGAGACTCTCTATCACCACTACAGTTTATCATAACACTCAACTATATATTTATGAAAAATACACAGAAATAAAAGAGAAGATTCGAAAAGAATACCTGAGAAACTCTTAGAAACAAAACTATATATTAGAAACAAAACTATATATTAGAAACAAAACTATAAAGTAGAAATCTAGTTAAAAGAATAAACACTTGAGCAGTATCGCTAGTAAGATACTCTGGACCATTCATAGGTTGGACCAAAGAAGAACTTAAGCATCGACCAGAAAACCAAGAAACTAATGACCATGCATAATGCACTACACCTGAAAGATGATACTGACCGACTCTATATGAAAAGGAAAGAAGGGGGAAGAAGACTAGTAAGTAAGTATAGAATACTTTGTAGAAGACATAAAAAAGACTTGTTAAAATACATAACTGAGAACACAGAAAAATTTAATACTACAGCAAGAAAGTCAGTCAAATGAACAATTTAGGAAACAGCAAAACCAGAAACAAAAAGGCAAGAAAAGAAACGTGAGAAGAGAAACAGCTACATGGACGATTTATAAGAATGACAAGAGAAGAGACTCACAAAAAAATCTGGATGTGGCTAAGAAAAGGAAACTTGAACAGAGAAACAGAATTCAATTTGGCGACGAGTATAGATCTATAGATATACCACTTTTTGAGCAATTTTATAAGTTCGAAATCTCAGCAACTACTGATCAGAATTTAATAAATGAAGGCTGGTTAGAAAGCTTATGACCTGAATTGTGTAGTGGACTATGTGACATTTCCCTTTAAGGTTGCACATTACTGTTTCAAAAAGTGAGGGATCACTTTTCTATATTAATTTAATATATAATGAGCTTTCACTTTATGGCCACCTTGGCTATAAAATGGATGTTCATTTTACGTTAAATTAATATAGAAAAGTGATCCCTCACTTTATAATTTCAGCACCCTCGAAAACCTGTTATGGTGATGATTTTAAAGGATTTTTCATGGGTGGAAAGATACTGCACCTTTACCAATGTTTCAGTCATAGTCATTTGTTTTACTCATTTTGCATATGAATTACAAAATATCTGATATTTCCCTAAAACTTCTGGCCTTAATGGAGGGGGGGACTAAAACTTGCTGCTATGGTTTCAAATGATCTGAAATAACAGCAAGGGGAGACTTGATTCCAAATATTTCTTATATGTTATATCTCCCCTCTTTGGTTTTCGTACATAAAGTAAATTTCACAGTGTATAAGGATTATTTGATACTGGAGATATTCAGAATCGTACCTTATTTCCAAATGAGGGGGAGATATAACATATGACAAATATTTGGAATCAAGTCTCCTCTTGCTGTTATTTCAGATCATTTGAAACCATAGTAGCAAATTTTTGTCTCTCTTCCATCAAGGCCAGAAGTTTTAGGGAAATATATATATATATATATATATATATATATATATATATATATATATATATATATATTAGTGATAGGACAATTCAAATATTTTATATATATATATGTACAGCACAATCACATTGACACACTGATTCTTGCTGCCAAATAACCGAAGTTAAGCAACATTGACCCTGGCCAGTACCAGATGGGTGACCATTTAGGAAGCTTAGGCACTGTAGTACTGTGCCACATTGTAGAAGTTTCCAGGTTGGTATCTGGGGGTGTATTAATTCACTGGTATGCGCCTCCAGGTTCCGTTAAGATATGCCTCTAGGAGAAGGAAACTCTGATGTAAAAACCTGCAGTCTACCGTATACTCTGTCTTGTGGCAGTGATGTGCACCAACAAAGATTAGCAGTAATACCAAAATGTGGTTGGTTCTACACAAAGCCTTCACCAATAAAAAAACAAATCATCTGTTTGGATTTCTGAGCAACTTAGTTGTTGTGGTGGAAGCTCATGCGTTGAAATTGACAGGAGAGTCCATCATATATATATATATATATATATATATATATATATATATATATATATATATAATATAATATAAAGCTGAACGTGTGTGTGTCTGGTCACGAATAGGCTCCTATATGGTTGACTATTTTAAAAAACTGATTACATATAATGATAGAAGATGTATTGATACACAGGAATGGGTATGTTTGATCTGGCAAAACAGTGGTTCATTAAAAATGTGGAGTCTGCATTTGCGCCTGGTCCACAAAGTATGGAAATAAAAAATTAAAAAATTAAAAAAACGTTTACAAGTTTTTTTGATATAGATGTACATAAGAATACTTTGATAAGTATGTTTTAACTTAAATAGGGATGGTATAATAAAATTGTGGGGTCTGCGTTTGCGCCTGGGCTCCATAGAATGGAAATAGACAGAAACTTTAATATAGACTTTTCATATCTATCTGCGTGAGTATACTTTGATAATTATGTTTCAGGTTGAATAAATATGGTATATTAAACTTATGGGGTGTTCGTTCGCGCCTGACCTCCATAGAATGGAAATATGTCACAAAGTTTAACAAGGTTTTCTAATATAGATCCACAGAATATTGTGATAAGTGTTTCAGTGTGAACAGGTATGGTATAATAAATTATGGGGGTTATCTATTTTATGTTTACTTTCATCATATTTTGCTTTGGTTTTGATAACCCCAAATTCGAAGCTATCTCTTTACAACCCTTCCATTTCATAACCTATCATACTTTCATAAATCAGAGTCCATTTTCTGTAGGCTGTTTTTGAACCCAGTCAACGACAGGTACTTTTGCTAATATATATATATATATATATATATATATATATATATATATATAAAAATGTAATTCTTGGTTCGTTCAAAGTCCATAAAACCATATTTCTACATTACCAATTTAATTGAAATTTTCAGAAAATTTATGTGTAAAGTCAAGGAATGTTTGCATGTTATTAAAATAAATTAAGATCGTTAAGATCGCAAATTATAAAAATATATTAAATAAAATAAAAATATGTTTCGTAACTGTGAGACTGTACGCCATATTTCATTTCCGGTAGAAATGCGCCTTTCACGTGCGCCACGGGTTGACGACTTTCGAATAACAACATTTAACTATCTAATTAATAGATGGGTAAAAAAAAAAAAAAAATTCCCTATTTTTAAAATATATATATATATATATATATATATATATATATATATATATATATATATATATATATATATGCAATTTTTGGTTCGTTCAAAGTTTATACAACTATATTTCTACATTAACAATTTATTTGAAATTTTCAGACAACCCATCTTTAGAGTCGAGGGATATTTTTGTTATTAAAATAAATTGACATCGCCAATTATTAAAATATAAAATAAAATAAATATATTTTCGGAATTCGTTAGTGTGAACCTGTTTTGTTGATAGAACTGAACTTCCGGTTCGATTCATTTCACACCCACGAATGGACAAAACTAACTAGAAGATTTCGTTTTTTGTTTACTCGATAAGTAAAACAAAACATAATTCATTTGTTTATCTTCCAAATGTTTTAATTTAAACATTTTTTCTTTCTTATATCAGGCAAAAAAAAAAAAAAGTTTGTCGCTTGCTTTTTGAGTCGAAGTCGTTTTTTTTTTTTTTTTTTTTAATTTTTATTTTTCGATATAAGAATATATGAACTTTTTATTATTATTAACACTATTGTTTGGTAAAAGTACAGTTTTTTTTCCGAATAAATGTTACGGATTGGTAACTTGCTTAAATAATATTTGGTGCTAATGCAGAGAGTGGTCTGCGCTATTTTTTAAATCGTATTTCCAGGTTTAATTAAAGTTTTATTATATGTTTGTTTTATTCAATTGTAAGGTTAAAATACAGATTAGGTACAAAACACCCTCCCCATGTTAAGAATGGCTTTTTAAATAATAACGTTATTATTTCAGCACGTATCACTCTCTGCATGAGTACCGTACTTCACCTAACAATTTAATAAACAAAACATGGTACTTATGCAGAGAAAGTACCATGCTAAAATAATAACGTTATTTAGAAAGCCATTCTTAACATGGGGAGGGCGTTTTGTGACTATTCTATACTTTCACCTAACAATTTAATAAACAAAAGATGGTACTTATGTAGAGAAGGTACCGTGCTGAAATAATGCTATTAAGAAAGCCATTCTTAACATGGGAAAGGGAGTGTGTTCTGTAACTATTTTATACTTTCACCTAACAATTTAATAAACAAAAAATAGTACTATCGTTATTTAGAAAGCCATTCTTAACATGAGGAGGGAGTTTTGCATCTATTCAATACTTTCACCTAACAGTTTAATAAACAAAAATAGATAGTACGTATGCATAGAAAATACCGTGCTGAAATAATGTTATTTAGAAAGACATTCTTAACATGGGGATGGTATTTTGTAACTATTCTGTCCTTTCACCTAACAATTTAAAAACAAAACATGGTACTTATGCAGAGAAGCTACCCTGCTGAAATAATGACGTTATTATTTAGAAAGCTATTCTTAACATGGGAATAGGGGTGTTTTGTAACTATTCTGGACTTTCACCTAACAATTTAATAAACAAAAGTTAAACTTAAGCAGACAAGGAACAGTACTGAAGCATTAACATTATTTAGAAAGACATTCTTAATATGGGGAGGGAGGATTTTTTAACTATTCTGTACTTTCGGTGCTAATGCAGAGAGTGATCCGCGCTATTTTTTAAATCGTATTTCCACGTTTAATTAAAGTTTTATGATATGTTTTTTTATTCAATTGTAAGGTACAGATTAGGTACAACCCCCTCCCCTCCCCATGTTAAGAATGGCTTTTTAAATAATAACGTTATTATTTCAGCACGGATCACTCTCTGTATGAATACCGATTAACGTTTTGTTCTTACCGTATTTTTTTGTTTTTTTAAGAAAACTTTTTTAACAAAAATCGAAAGTGCACGTTTTTTCTTTTCTTTTTTTTTTTTTACAGAAGTTGTTTTTATATAAGAAAATATGAATGTTTTTAAAGAAATTGGGTACTCATGCACTTATTGATCCGTGCTGAAATAATAACGTTATTATTTAAAAAGCCATTCTTAACATGGGGAGAAGAAGGTGTTTTGTACCTATTCTGTACTTTAACCTTACAATTGAATAAAAAAAAAGGTAAATTTTTAGATTAGGTCCACCTCCACAATTTTCTTTTAAATGACGACTTTTGGAGGTTTTCGACTATGCTGAATACGGAAATCGCATTGAAATTTTGCAGAAATACGTAGTTATTGAGATATTAAAAATTTGTATAGTGCATTGTAATCTCTGGCAGCTATCTTTTTTACACGCTCGCGTCATAAACAAATCTACGTGCGTAACAAAGATGCCGCCAAAGAATACAATGCATAAAACAACTATCTATATCTCGATAACTACTTATTTCTGCAAAATTTCAATGCGATTTCTGTATTCAGCATAGTCGGAAACCTTGAGAAGTCGTCATTTAAAAGAAAATTGTGGAGGTGGACCTAATCTAAAAAAATACCAAAAAAACATAAAACTTTAATTAAACTTGGAAATACGATTTAAAAAAAATAGCGCGGATCAGTAAGTGCATTAGCACCTATTAATCGACTAACGTGACCCTATTGCCAAATAAGGTCCGGCTACAATGTTGAACGCGCCGTTCACATTGTTTTTTTTTTTTTTCAAGTTAAATTCAACTTTCACAATAGCTTTTTATTTTTTTTTATAATTTCACAATATCTTTTTTTAATAATAAATTGTTAGTTAAAAAAAAGCACAGAATAGTTACAAAACACCATCCCCTCTCTATGGTAAGAATGGCTGAAAAAAATATTATGTACTCATGTAGAGAGTGATCCGTGCTGAAATAATAACGTTATTATTTAAAAAGCCATTCTTAATATGGGGAGGGGAGGGTGTTTTGTATCTATTTTGTACTTTAACCTTACAATTGAATGAAAAAACATATCATAAAACTTTAATTAAACTTGGAAATACGATTTAAAAAATAGCGCGGATCAATAAGTTCATTAGCACCAGAAATTGTTAGGTGAAATACAGAAAGGTTTCTATCAAGAAAACCATTATTTTTTTTTGCTATTCTTACCAAGGGGAGGGGATGGTGTTTTGTCACTATTCTGTGCTTTCAACTAACAATTTATTAAAAAAACAAAAGGTAAATTTTCACGTTAGGTCCACCTCCACAATTTTTAACATGGGTAGGTTGGGGGTGTTTATTCTGAAAGCCGTTCTTAACATGGGGAGAATGGTGGTATTTATTCCAAAAGCCGTTTTTAAAAGACGAAAGACAGGTAAAAGGTTAAAACATGTGGTTAGGCATGGGTGTTGTTTATTCTGAAAGCCATTCTTAATATGGGGAGGTTGGGAGTGTTTATTCATGGCCATCAGTGAATTATAGTGCATAGTACAGGTCTTTATAGCTCGAAAACTAATTGCCTCTGCAGATTTTAAATAAGATTTTCTTATTCAGCATAGTCGAAAATTGTGGAGGTGAACCTAATGTAAAAAAAAACCCTCCCCCCAAAAAAGATATTGTGAAATTTAAATTTAAGCGCGGTACTAAAAATAAAATTAGACAGAAAAATACACCTTTGGGTTTGTACTTGTACAAAGACTTGAAAAAGTTGTCAACAAAAACAAATATATAACAAGTAAATATTTTCAAAAGCAAGATAAGTTACTTTTCTACCTAATTGGATAATTTTTAGTGTTTTTATTCGGTTTGTACTACTGTACATATAGATTCAAAAAAGTTGTCAAAAAATGAATGTATAACAAATATTATCAAAGGCAAGATATGTTACTTTATTATCAAAATGGATAATTTTTTTGTTTTTTTAATGTAAAATGTTTATTCAGCTCAAAAAACACAGCGTTTACTGCTATATTTGAAAATTACAAATGGCAGCAGACTGTGTTAAACACATTAGGTTTGAGAAAATGAGTTAAAACTAAAAAAACTATACAAAATACTCTTAAAAACCACCGAATACATGTCTGCCTATGTCACGGTAACATATATTGAGTTAGTTCCTGACAGTATTTTGTATAGTTTTTTAGTTTTAACTCATTTTCCCAAACTTAACGTGTTCTACTGCCGCCATTTGTATTTTTCAAATATACAGATAAACACTACATGTTTTCGAACCAATTAAACATTTTACACTAAATAAAAACACTAAAATCTTATCCAGTTAGGTAGAAAAGTAACTTATCTTGCCTTTGATAACATTTATTTGTTATATTTATTTTTCCACAACTTTTTCGTTTCTGTGTTTAGTAATACAAACCCGTTTTATTTACTGTAACGTTTAGTCGGTTCGAAAAATAGTGTTAATCATTGTATTTGAAAAATACAAATGGTGATGGACACTGTTGATGATGTTAAGTTTGAGAAAATGATTTAAAACTAAAAAAATATACAAAATACTATCAGAAACCCACCGAATATGTCAGCCTATGTCACAATAACATATAATCAGTAGGTATCTGACATTGTTTTGTATAGTTTTTAACTGATTTTCCCAAACTTAACGTATTCAACAGAGTCCGCGACCATTTATCTTTTTCAAATACATAGATAAACACTGAGTTTTTTTTAGCCGATTATACATTTTACATTAAATAAAAACACTAAAAAATTATCCAGTTAGATAGAAACGTAATTTACCTTACCTTTGCTTTCATTTATTCGTTTTTGGACAACTTTTTCGAATCTGTGTATAGTAACTCCCCCCCCCCCCTTACCCAAATATTAATTAAAAACTCACATTTTTGAATACAATGAAAAAAGAAAACTATTTAGCGTTTCAACGTTTTAGCAACTTTCGGCTTAATCCACTGAATGTTGGTCGAGCCCAAGCCATGATTGATGGTAACTCCCGAGGATCCGGATCCAATTCTGCAAGAGTACCATTTTTTTTTTTTTCATTTTCGCCTTTTTTTTTTACTTTTTGGAGTGGATTGCTTTACTAAGAATATAAGAAACATGCATTATCTCTTTTTATTAGAATTTTCCATTACATGAAATTAAGCCACAGCAACACGTGGCAGGGTACAGCTAGTATATATATATATATATATATATATATATATATATATATATATATATATATATATATATATATATATATATATTGGCAGCAAGTCATTATTTAGACACGTCTGATTGAACACGATGGAGTTATTCTTTTTCCCGATGATAATGGATAATTTTTCAATTTGTCAGGCGGTCTTTTTAATTTCAGTAGATAACTTATACAGAATAACACCCAAAGGTTGTTGTTCGGCCATATTCTTCTCAAGCGCTTTCTATCGGTGCATCCTGACGATAATCGGATGCACCGATAGGAAGCGCTTGAGAAGAATATGGCTAAACAACAACCTTTGGGCGCCTGGGGAGATTTGTTATCACTCAAACTCCAGAGAACACCACAAGTTGTTATCGAAGAGAAATCTTTAATGATAACCTGTGTGAGTACTCCTAGTGAGTAAATAATAATAATAATAATAATAATAATAATAATAATAATAATAACAATAATAATAATAATAATAATGTGTTA
This sequence comes from Euprymna scolopes, assembly GCF_053919585.1. Lineage (NCBI taxonomy): Eukaryota > Metazoa > Mollusca > Cephalopoda > Sepiida > Sepiolidae > Euprymna > Euprymna scolopes. The sequence goes on from NC_136488.1 coordinate 155,545,469, forward strand.
TATTATTTATTCGTGACAAGAATGATTTTATTTATAGAGTTCGTTTTACAAAATTTTTTAATAAAACTATTTAAACCAAAATTTGAATTGATATTTTTGTATATATATTAAAACAAACAAACAACAACAACAACAACAACAACAATAATAATAATAATAATAATGATAAAAATAATAACTTATAAGTTCTCTAACCCCACCCCCATCCCCCCATTACCACATCACTGCCCCTCCCCTGAGAAAAAAGAGTGAAACCAAATAGCCAAGTAGTCAAAGAGGAAGGAAAGACCGAGGAGTGAGCACTGATCAGACCTCCACTGTATAAGTGCAAAGAGAACTGGGACCTTGTGGAGGCTTATTGCCACTCAAATTCCAGTAAAGACCAATGACCACTGCCAACGAGAAATCTACTTGCGCAGCTGCCATTGCTCAAAAGCAACATGCATACTGCAGATTTATCCGCAATAAGTCCAATACAAACAGATAAAAGTTTTAGAAGCTAAAAGTAATCGTAAGAAAGAAACAGTGACAACTAAAAGAGAATACATCACAATCACCAGAAAACGCATTGAAGCACAGAAATTATGAACTTGTGATTTCTGGAAAATCTACAACATTTTAGTAAATAATGAGCAATCAACAATTGCCCTATTATCCAACAATCAGGTTGCTTGCACGGCAACCGAGAAGGCTAACATGCTTGCCAGTCGGTTTGCCTCAAACATTGAACCCAGCAAACCATTCCCCCATTGATTTTCCTTTGAGGACAGACACCACATTAGATGATGTGAAAATCACCATTCCTCAAGTGCATATAAAAACCCCCAGACATCTCAAAAGCATGTGGACCTAATCTCATCCCGGCTGTACTATTAAAAAAATGCTCTGCATAGGTTGCTCCAGTCCTGTCAAAACTTTTCAACAAATGCCTTAACAAATCTTGCTTTCCTGACTGCTGGAAAACTGCTTCTGTGGCCTCAGTTTACAAGAATTCTGATTAAAGAGCTAACCCATTAAATTATCGCCCATTAGTCTCCTCCCTCTTTTCAACAAAAAACTTTGAGTCCATAATTAATCAAGCTCTGGCCCACTACCTTACAGTTGCTAAAATCCTGTCAGACCAACAATATGGATTCAGGCAAGCCTGTTCTACTGCAGATATCCTAACTGTAATCTCTGAACATTATATACCATGTACTGGATTAAACAGGGGAAGGTAGGACAGTAGCTGTAGATATATCTAAGGCTTTTGACAAGGTATGGTACGATGGTCTCCTTTGGAAAATCAGATTATGTGGTATTACTGGACGAATACTTAACATAACAATATGATATAAATGTGGGTGGACCTCAAGGGTCGATCCTTGGACCTGTATTATTCTTGATATTCATAAATGACTTCCTTGATAAAATTATCTCTGAGATGGGCATATTTGCTGATGACACCACACTCTATGACAGGCACAAGGGGAAAACGAATAGACACATATGTAAGGCAATGGCAGAAACCCTAGAGGATGACCTCCAATCTGTGGTGGAATGGGGACAAAAATGGATGGTAACATTCAATGCTGCTAAGACTAAACTTGTTTCCTTCAATAATTACAAGAAACCTTTTCTACCACCAATAGCTATGGCTAAAGATACATTATGTAAAAGTACTTCTTTTAAACTCCTCGACTTAATGTTCACAGGGAACATGAGTTGGAACAGATACATCCAGGGCATTGCCACAGCTGCTGCGAAGAAAGTGGGCTCTCTCTACCGTGCTAGAAAGTTACTTATGCCTGAAACTATCCTGTACGTCTACAAGACCATCATTCACCCATGTATGGAGTATTGTTGTCACATTTGCGCTGGTGCATCTGCTACTAATCTCTCACTCCTGAAAAGGGTTCAAAAGAGAGTTGCCAACCTGATAGGTCTTGAACTGTCAGCTAGGCTTCAACCTCTGTCCCATCGATGAAATATTGCATCCCTCTGCCTGTTTTACAAGTATTTTAATGGTGGATACTCTGACGAACTACAAGTCCTTGTACCCCCTCAACGTAAATACCCTCGATAAACCCGACAAGCAGCAAAATCCCACCCCTACACAGTAGAGATCCATAGATGCCATAAAGCCTTCTACTCTAATAGTTTCTTCCCCAGAACTGCTAGACTTTGGAATTCTCTTCTGGATTCCTGCTTCCGGCTTTACTGACATGCAGAAGTTCAAGTGTAATGTAAACAGACATCTTGTTGCTCAACTCCCTACATAGTATCCCTGCAATTATGTCTCAGATAGTAGCCCCGCTTTGGGGTGAAAATGCAATAAAAAAAAATGACTCAGTCAGAGTATACTCCAATCACTAAAGACTATACATGCATATGCAAATATAGATTTATAGGTTAAAGAACGTTATTTTATTAACATTTTGTATGCATATGGATGTGGCTCAGACGTAACGCATAAGGCTGGAGAGCTATATGTTTTGGTTTCGATTCTAGCTGATGACACTGAAGTCATATTTTTTTATTTTTAAAATCACAATCATATTTTGGGTACAATATAATAATCAATAGATACCTGAGTCTGTAATATTAAATACGAAACCTGCATAAATCAAAATATATTTAAGCATATTTTACAACCAGATAACACCGGGCAGCTGATTTGTTTATAGTGGTGAAGGTTTTATGTAGAACCATCCACACTTTTTGAAACAACTGCTCATCTCAGTCGATGTAATTAGTTGCCACGCATCTACTAGATGCATGTCTTAACGAAAACTGAGAGTGCATCTCTCTCAGTGGATTAAACGCACCCCCAGATAACAACCTGGAAATTTCTACATCCCGGCGCAGTACATACAACGCCTAGCATTCCCAAATAGCCACCCATCTGGCACCAGTCAAACCCACCTTTTCTCAACTTCGTTGATCCGGCAAAAGCCGGTATGTCAACATGATTATGTCGTGTGTGTGTGTATATATATATATATATATATATATATATATATATATATATATATATATATATATATATATATATAGAGAGAGAGAGAGAGAGAGAGAGAGAGTGAGAGAGAGAGAATAAATGACAAAAAGTTATATTCCAAAATTCATGATGTTGATCATCTTATAATTTATTCCTTTAAGTCAGTTGACATTTACAATTCAATTATACAATTTAAAGGAATAAATTATAAGATGGTTAACATCATGAATTTTGGAATATTTTTGTCATTTATTCTATATACTGCTCTGTAATCACATTGATCTTCTTATATAAGGATTGATATATAATAAGAAAAATATATTTCTACATATATATATATATATATATATATATATATATATATATATATATGCTACACCGATGAAGACTGAAGGATCGGTCGAAAATTATGTACTTGTAAAAAAAGTTTTTTAATTTGTTTTCATAATATTATTTTGTATTCCTGCACGTCACCAATTGAAAACGAATAAAGAAAAGTTATAAGCTTTTATACTTTTCGTATTCCTTTTTATACATTTCCATTCATATATATATATATATATATATATATATATATATATATATATATATATATATATATAATCACAAAATTAAAACTTTTCCATGTGTATGTGGATGCGTGATTCGGCACTATAAAGAACGTTGCGAATTAAGAAATCAATTACACAGAGTTCAAAATTAGCTGTAGCTGTTGTGATCCTAATACTATTTGGAAAGGTACGAATTCGCAACTTACCGGTAAAGTAGCAACATGTGTTTAATGAATAGTATACACTGGAACGCTTATCATATGTATCCTGTTAAATAACCTCTAAAGTGTTGAGATGTCGTAAAACTGGTAAAAGTGGTTGCGCTTAAACGGACAAATGAACCTAATAAATGATAGCTTTGTTTTTTTTTTGTTTTTTTTTACAAAGGCATCACCACATTATCAAGGCCCAGAGGCCACTCAAGGATAAGGGTTAAAGAGTGTGCAGTAGAAATTGGTCAATATAGTAATCATTAGTAATGAAAATTTGGTAAATTTGATAACTTATATGGAACGGCTCTATTTTAAGAGGTCCGACCCATTTAAAGAGGGGGGGGGATAGCACCGCTTGAATCAAGCGGCGCTTGATGAACCAGTCTGAGAACGGTATGAAAGCTGGCAAAGAAGATAAATGAACAAATAACGATTGAACACTAAAGGTAAACCAGAAACACAGATGGAAATACTTGGTGCTATAAATGGATGTTTAAACCAGCTAGAAGATTAAAACAAACCAGGGTAAAAGCGTGAAGAAAAAAATGTCACCTGTTTGGCTTCCTCCGACATGTTTTTTTTTTTTTTTTTTTTTGTAGATGAAGTGCGTGCCTGGCTGGAAAGAAGAAGCAACCAAAGACGTTGGCAAAGGTACTTGAAATGTCAAGACGGGCGGATTACAGATCCAAACAGGGCGTCATTTTGTCACCAAGGAGACAGGTTGAACTCTGTCATGTTATATTCGAATCAACGAAAGAGGCCAAACCCTATTTCTTAAAGTAAACTCCGCCTAATACCCCCTCCCCCACGCACTATTGTCTTGCTCATTCATAAAACCTTGTCCTTCTACATGAGTTGATTTCCTCCTCCGCCCCCTCCTCTTCCTCCTGCTGTTTCTTTCATTTGCTTTTTCTAGTACTTCGTGAATATTTTTTGAAAGGTCTTTGCATTTCTTTTCTCTATTTTTCTTAATGTTTTTAATTATCGAAATATATTTTTTTCGTTTCTTTCCTTCTTTTCTTCTATTCTTAATTCGTTCATTTCTATTGAATTTTCCTTTTCTTTCTTTTTTGTCTTTCAAAAGTGGCATATTTCTTCTCTTTTTTCTTTCATTCAAAAATTATCTTTCTTTTATTCTTTCTCTAATTATGCATTCTTTTCTATCTAAACTCCATTCCTACAAAGTATGACATCTTCCTTATTTCTTTTTCTTTTTTCTTTTAAACTATCCTCGTTTTCCTTTCAAAGTGTCACCTTCGTTCCTTCTTTTTCTTTTTTCAAATTTCAAATCATTGTTTTTTTGTTTTTTTGTTTCATCGAAAGAACCTGTTTCGTTCTTTCTTTGTCTCAAAATTCCTTTCTTTCTCTCTTTATATGAAATTTGATTTTTTCTATCTTTATTTTTATCTGAAGTCTTTCTATTTTTTTCTATTTTCCTTATAAAACCTTTCTATCTTTTTTTTTTTTGTTTCTTTTAGATTCTAATTTCTTTAACCTGTACTGAGGATTGAACCTCCAACCTCCAGAAGAGCGTAACTTTTACAACGGAATTTTATCATCCACTGAGGCTCAGATCTTTGCGAAGTTCGTCACGATATACTTGAAGAAGTTCGAAGGTTACATTGACCAAAACGTTGTGAAAATAACACTCAAGATGAGAACGGTAGTCCGAATAATCCAAATACTTTCAATTATCAATCATCATCTCAAAAATTCAGAAACGTTCTTTTTTTTTTTAATTATTTTCCCTCAAAATTATTATTTTTATTCTTTCTTTCTTTATTTCCTTTTATCCACATTCTTTCTTTCTTTCTTTCTTTCAGCCTTTCAAAATGGCATATTGCTTTCTCTCAAAATTCTTTTCTTTTCTTCTTTATTTATTGATGTTTTTTGTTCGATCACGAAAAACCTTTCTTCTAAAATGACATCTTCTTTATTCCCCATCTTTCTTTCTTTCTTTCTTTCCTTCTCTCTTTCTTTCTTTTAAGCTCTTCTCTTTCTTTATATTAAAGCATTCTTTCCTTTTTCCTTTTTCTGATGAAACCTGTTTTTTTTTTGTTTTTTTTTTTAGATTCTAATTATTGCCTTTAACTTTTCGATATTCAAAAACTTTTCTTTCTTCTTTCGTTTATCAATCGAACTTTTTTTTTTACTTCTTCTTCTTCTTCTTCTTTCTCTCTCTCTCTCTCTCTCTCTCTCTCTCTCTCTATATATATATATATATATATATATATATATATATATATATATAATCTCCCACACCCCCTCTCCACCAATAGAAAGAAGGATTACGTTTGAGGCAAATCTCTTTTGACCTGCCAACCACAAACATGTCTCGACGAAATCAACGTTAATAGGGTCATTTCAACTAAGTAAGTTGGTAGGTAAACGAGTTAGTCACGACAAACAAGAACAACATATCTCTATCTATATATAAAGTTGAATTTTCTGTCTGTCTGTTTCTTCACGAACTCCCCCTCGAGTTTGTAGAATAAAAAGACAAGAATTTCTCCTATGTTTTAACTCCGGCTTTATTGGTTATTTTCCTTTGTAGGTTTAAGGACATGAGTTAGTCGTGCAAAGAGTTTCTGTTTAGACATTTAAGATTATACAGGCTTGTTGCAAGAGAGAAGAGTTCATGTGTGTGTTTGAAGTTATGGGTCATAGCCATAATGGAAACTACACAAAACTTTTGGCGACAGACCCTCCCTCATAAGAATATATATTAGTGTTGGAATGATTAATCGGAATCGATTATCGAAAAAAAAAAAAAGTCGGAACTTTTTGGAGGTATCGGAATCGCAAAGATTTATGTCTATTTTCCGATGCCAAAAAGCGATTCTTTTTATTGCTTTTATTTATTAACTTTTGTTTAATACTTAATTTTCCATGGCTCGTATTAATGATGAAATGATCAATATTTATTGATTTTTAAGCTACCAGTAAAAGTAAAAAAAAAAAAAAAAATCTATAAATCACCCCAAGAAGTGTATTGTTACGTTTGCGAAAATATATGCATGTATTAAATATGTTTTTTTATGATTATTCACAAAAAACAAACAAACAAACAAAAAAAACTATATTCAGAAAATTAAAAGAATCGGAATCGGTAATTTTATCGGAATCGGGAAAAATTCGAAATCGTTCTATTCCTAATACATAGTCTGTAGGATTACATATTCCGTAACATTGCATTATAGCGAGGTTTGCGTAGCACTGAAAACGTAGGTGTGTCGAGTTCGAATCCAGTTCGTTCCTCAGAAACACTTTTATCAAACCAACATTTGATCTTGTGCCTGACCCCTTGAAAAGGAAGTAAATAAAATAATATGAAAATTATATAAATTAAAAATAAGAAAAGTTATAAGGGGTTCAGGGCATGGGGCAAGAATACGCAGGCGTCCTCAATGATTCACGCTGAAACGCCTCGTGGACCTCGAGGAGGTTAAAATTATACATTTCAGGAATTTATTTTAATTAATGTTATTGTACTTACACCCCGTTATAATGATTAATGATAGAACTGCGATCAAGGGAATCTAACTCTTTTTACTTCTGTTATGTGAGTTCTCGTGTAGAGAAACGATAACGGGACGAGACAGATGCGAGCAGGCGCTAACGAAAGGATGACTTTGAATCTGAGTAAATGAATATGCAGATGTATTACTTCTGTCGGTGATAATTGTGACAGACAAACTCAAGTAATGCCGGACTAAGACTGATTGATGCAATTTGTATCATTCTATGTGTGGCACCCTTGTAAATAAAAATGTTTACGTCAAGTCAACTGTGAAAATCCTCACTTCTCCCACTACTTTCTGTCATTCATGCGCAACACACATACACACATATTTTATAAAAATCGACCCAGCCGTTTTGGAGTCCATAGGGAACGACCTCACACACACACACACACACACACACACACACACAAACATACACACACACACACACACACACACACAACGTTCTTTTTATATGATAGTAGATAATTGCAGTCGCATCAGATTCAAAGCAAAGAGAAAAATCTCGTTTCAGCTTCATTAAAAGTACTTAAAGATATATTAACATTTGTTAATTGTTTTAGTGCAATGAATAATAAAAATTGGTTCAATTACGATGTATCGTTTACAATGTACATATTGTATATATTTTCTGTGTATGGATGACCAGAGTAATCTTCCTTTGGGGAAAATTTATCAGTTATTCCCCATATACATAAGTCTCTGGTTGCAACTCTCTTTTGTTTGCTGGACAAAATATACGCAAATACGGCATGATCACGTTGACACACCGGTTCCCGCTGGATCACCGAAGTTAAGCAACGTTGAACCTGGGCAGTACTAAATGCGTGACTATGTGGGACTTTCAGATGCTGTATGTGCTCGCCGCTTATCTCGGCATTGTTTCCAGTCTTCCTGGTCTTCTCCTTGCCACTGGACTCGAACAGTGCCGATTCAACTGAACTCCACTGGTTTATTGAAGAAAATCTAATCTTTTAAAGGATTGAGTTGGCTCCCAGAAAAGTCGATTTCGAATAAATTCAGAGAATCCTTTGATTGGTCAACATATAATTATTTGTTTTAAATTAATTCAGGTTGGTGTATGCACAGACAATGTACACAGAGTTTAATGAATTCATTTTGGACGCGGAGGTGTAAACATCAGCGACCACAGTCAGATGTTGATACGATGTTGGACATTGGACAGATATCCAAAAATATATTTAGATGAAAAATATTAATGACTAGCGGGGGTACCCGGCGTTGCCCGAGTGTTTGTTTCCGGGACGGGGGGGGGGAGTTTTAAAAAATGTTATGGTAGGTAAGTAGGAAGGATCAAACCCGGAGTCACGAGTAAAAGTAGGAAAATAAAGTGTGAAAAAAAAAAACAACAAAAAAAACATCTGCAACGTTAACAGTTCGGCCACCAAGAAAAGTCCATTCCAGTTGTTTAGGAAAAAAAAAAAAAAAAAACGACTACGGTATGTCGGCGCGAACGTGAAAATATAATGTGAATTGTCCAGCACGCTAACCACTACGCCACAGAGCACTGCAGCTTAGTTTAGTGATTTTAAATAACTTCACATGAAAGAACTACGAAGCCAAACCGGTGTTCTCTTCTCAACTGTTCCTTGTGAACGATCCCCAAACGGTGTTAAGTGGTGGCAGGGGGAGGAGGAATTTATAAGAGAGAAAATATTTTACCACTTCCATTGATCTTAACCGATTTTGGCCGTGACTTCTCAGCAGAAAAAGTATAGAAATCTAAGATTATCGAGGAATTTGAGAAATAATAAGCCTATAACACACCTCAGATATTGTTCTGCCGTTTGTGCATATTATATTTGCATGAAATATCTTGATTTTTAATCCTATTAAGGTCAAAATCTGACGGGAAAAAATGAGTTCATTTTATTTATATAGAGATAGCGGGGGTACCCGGCGTTGCCCGAGTGTTTGTTTCCGGGACGGGGGGGGGGGGTTTAAAAAATGTTATGGTAGGTAAGTAGGAAGGATCAAACCCAGAGTCATGAGTAAAAGTAGGAAAATAAAGTGTGAAAAAAAAAAAACAACAAAAAAAGAACATCTGCAACGTTAACAGTTCGGCCACCAAGAAAAGTCCATTCCAGTTGTTTAGGAAAATAAAACAAAACAAAAAAAAAACGACTACGGTATGTCGGCGCGAACGTGAAAATATAATGTGAATTGTCCAGCACGCTAACCACTACGCCACAGAGCACTGCAGCTTAGTTTAGTGATTTTAAATAACTTCACATGAAAGAACTACGAAGCCAAACCGGTGTTCTCTTCTCAACTGTTCCTTGTGAACGATCCCCAAACGGTGTTAAGTGGTGGCAGGGGGAGGAGGAATTTATAAGAGAGAAAATATTTTACCACTTCCATTGATTTTAACCGATTTTGGCCGTGACTTCTCAGCAGAAAAAGTATAGAAATCTAAGATTATCGAGGAATTTGAGAAATAATAAGCCTATAACACACCTCAGATATTGTTCTGCCGTTTGTGCATATTATATTTGCATGAAATATCTTGATTTTTAATCCTATTAATGTCAAAATCAGACGGGAAAAAATGAGTTCATTTTATTTATATAGATAGAGATAGCGGGGGTACCCGGCGTTGCCCGAGTGTTTGTTTCCGGGACGGGGGGGGGGAGTTTTAAAAAATGTTATGGTAGGAAGGATCAAACCCAGAGTCATGAGTAAAAGTAGGAAAATAAAGTGTAAAAAAAAAACAACAAAAAAAAACAAACATCTGCAACGTTAAAAGTTCGGCCACCAAGAAAAGTCCATTCCAGTTGTTTAGGAAAAAAAAAACAAACAAAAAAAAAAACGACTACGGTAGGTCGGCGCGAACGTGAAAATATAATGTGAATTGTCCAGCACGCTAACCACTACGCCACAGAGCACTGCAGCTTAGTTTAGTGATTTTAAATAACTTCACATGAAAGAACTACGAAGCCAAACCGGTGTTCTCTTCTCAACTGTTCCTTGTGAACGATCCCCAAACGGTGTTAAGTGGTGGCAGGGGGAGGAGGAATTTATAAGAGAGAAAATATTTTACCACTTCCATTGATCTTAACCGATTTTGGCCGTGACTTCTCAGCAGAAAAAGTATAGTAATATAAGATTATCGAGGAATTTGAGAAATAACAAGCCTATAACACACCTTAGATATTGTTCTGCCGTTTGTGCATATTATATTTGCATGAAATATCTTGATTTTTAATCCTATTAAGGTCAAAATCAGACGGGAAAAATGAGTTCATTTTATTTATATAGAGATATATCAGCAATAAGATTCACTAACATATTGACAACTGAAAGAAGAATTTACTTTTAACATTTTGACAATTAATTGAAGAGCAGTGTGCCGACACACGTCTGTTGAAATCTGTTCTCTGAAAAAGAATGCAAAGGACGTAACGTTTTTGAAAATATCCGTGTTCCTGATTGTATGTATTTACAATTTATATGATTCTGATTTATCTGCTCTTTCCTCTCCTGATAACAATCTCTCTCTCTCTCTCTCTCTCTCTCTCTCTCTCTCTCTCTCTCTCTCTCTCTCTGTCTTTCCCATCCCCCCATTTAATTATTTCCGACACTCGGCTCCTCCCACTATTTCTCTTATATTTTTTTATTTACATTTTATGCGCTTCTTCCTGCCAGCTAATAGCTTCATGTTCAAATGAAAGGTGTGAACAATGACAAGCAAGCAAGTTTTCATAATGTACTACACCAGAATAACGTATATAAATGGATACGTTTAGAAGGGTTTACCGACATTTCATCACCTGACATTTAAGCACCCGACTATTAATCACGGACATATAATCACAATACATTCAATCACATGTTTTTAATCACGTAGACATTTAATCACTCAACACCGAGGCAATTAATCACCTCCAAGAAAAAAAAATATTTATGTAATAATGTTATGCAATTATTATATTATTAGGGTAAATTTTTAGCCCCTTTGACAATTTTAAGGTTATTTTACGATATATATATATATATATATATATATATATATATATATATATATATATATATATATATATATATATGGTAAAACTGTCCCCCCCGCTTCCAATCATGCAAGTGTTAGAGGAGAAGCTATCTGTTCGCTAAAAGTAAATATCAGCCAATTTTTAAAACTTTTTAACAAATAAACAATAAACATAACATTTAATTGTCTGTATTTTTGAAATGAGGTGTTTTCATTGATTGAGATTGTCGGAATGATTTCCTCATTCCCGAGTTCGATACAAAACACCTGATGAAGGCCGGAGGGCAAAACGGCCGAAACGGCCGAAACGGCCGAAACGGCCGAAACGTTGTGACAAAAACAACCAAGATGAGGAAGTCAGTCCGACAAACTCAATCAATGAAACATAACATTTATTTTAATTAATTTATTTTTCACTTTTAAATGTAAACAAACTTCTGCAAATAATTTTATTTTTTGTTTTTTACTTAATTTTAACAAACAATACCGAATTTAAAAGAAAACAATACAGAATATTATAAAAGAAACTTTTTCAATAACTATTTTATTAAAATAGACAAATATAATGCGATGAAAAAATAATACCTTCAAGCGCTTTCGGAAATCGCCAAGTAATTAATGATGAACAAACCATGTGATTAAATGTCGGGTGATGAAAAGACTGTACACCGTTTAGAAGGCAAAAAACAACGCAATTTTTTTTTTTACAAAAAAAAAAAAAAAAAATTCATTTGCTTATATCAGATATATTTCAATGTTATACATCCTTATCAATGAAGAGTCTGTTTTTTTTCTTTCTTTTCCTTGACCGCATGGTGGAATTCTGCGAGCGAGAGTGTGTTTGTCCATGGATCTTGATAATGGCTTCATTTTTAAAGATAAAAAAATAAAAAAGCAGTCATCGCGTTAGTCAGAGAACTGGAAATAATGAAAGAAAATCTTTTTTCTTTACATGCACTTGAAGATTTGTATATGAATTGAAAATTGAAATAAAAATTACGTACATGAATGGATGCGTTTAGAAGGTTAAAAGCAAATCATTTTTACTATATATAAAGTAAAACTGGTAATTAGCAAAAACCTGAAGAGAGTGCTCAATACTATTGCAGAGCAAATATGTGTTTTATTTTTTATTACCGTTTTATCTGTTTGGTTACATATGTTTCGAATGTTGGACCTTCTTTACGACCCAACAGCCTCGTCAGACCTTACAGAAATGGTTGTTAACATTTTGGAGGAAATGCGAGAAAGAAAAGGGGGGGTAAGAGATAATAAGGGGGGGAGACGGGTATCGACAATAGTTAAGTTTTGAAGGTTAAAATACATTAGATTGCAATGTGTGTGGAGGGGGTACCGATTCAGGTTGGCATGGGTGGAGATATATGGATATGGGGAGGGAGAGGGGGAGAGAGGATGGTAAAAGAAAGGGGGGGGAGAGAGGAAGGGGAATTTCAATTTTAGGTTTTTAAGTTTTTAAAGTTTTGGCTGCTTTTGGTTGTTTAGCCAGGTATATGAAATAGATGAGGGAGAGAGAGAGAGAGAGAGAGAGAGAGAGAGAGAGAGAGAGAGAGAGAGGGGGGGAATAGAAAGAGAGAGAGAAAGAGGGAGAAAGGGTTTGTACGTGTCATATGTGTTTGACAAGTAAAAGGTTCCATTTAGAATGTTCGTAGTCACTATGAATCGACTCGTTCATTTTAGCTAATAATGAGTTTTTTTTAGGTAGTTAAGGGTTAATACATACGCCAACGCACACGCAAATACGCATACATACAAACACATACATATGTACATTTCTACACATCCACATACAGACACATGCGCACATACACATATATATATAAACAATGTATATGCAGACATACATGCATCTATATGCAGACATACACACACATACACACACCTCATATACACATATACATATATATATATATATATATATGTATATATATATATATACACACCTACATATATACATATACGTGGAGATATAGAACTCCAGATGTACATACATACATACATACATACATACATACATACACATGTACTCATATACACGCATATACAATTATATAAATATACATATTCATATTTATATTTTTATGAATATGGATATTTATATAATTGTATACGCGTGTATCTGCTGCCTAAATATACCAATTTCATATATATATATATATATATATATATATATATATATATATATATATATATATATATATATATATATATATAGTAACCACACGTAGCGTCATCTACAGATAAAACCAACTATTTTAGGTAAGAGGGAGGCAAATCTGGTACAAACACTTTTATATTGTGCCTCGAGGTAGGTGTACATTCTCATATTGTTATAAGCTTGTAGACATGGAGAGTCTATTTAATCAAATGTTTGCAATGGCGACTTGCCCCAAAATTCTTGTACACCTAGCCGAGAGGCACTCCAATCAGTTTGATGTAAAAGGTTATATTCCAATGAGAAAGATAAACACGCATTTTCTTTTATTTGCAATGAATGCGATGTAAAATAATGTACTTACACTATGTTTTAATAAATACAGTTGAAAAATGAACAAAAATAAGTAACTATTACCATTACCGACAAGAATTATTTTAAAGGAAATAAAATTGGAAAATTAATCAAAAGAATTTATTTGTTAATTTGTGAGATATTTGCGTTTAAAGAAATATCACTAACGTATTAACGGACGCCATTGTTAGGGGGCGATAACTCCAATTTCTTTTTGGTCAAATAACATGGCAAATAAATAACAAACAAGATTTTTTCTCCGAACATAAAAATATTTGAAAACCGAAACATTGTATAAAAATATATCAGTATATAATTGTAAAAACATTTATTGAAAAGTCTGCGAAAGAAAATATAATTTTCATAAAACAATTTTGGAATTAAAACAACATTGGATTTTTTGCCCGAAACGCTTTTTTATAATGAAAGTAAAATTGGATTTTTTTCAGAACAGTTTAATATTTTAAACGAAACATTTTTTTTGATTTAAAGCAACATTAGATTTTAGGGTTCTTTTTTTTCGAAACTTTTTTTTGAATTAAAGTAAAATGGTCGCTGTAACAAAATATGGTTTTAATTTTTTTGTGGCACCTATTGAAAAGTTTAAAGTTGTCGGAGATACCGTGCTTAAGCATAGCGGCCATTTTGTTTACGTTCCTGACTGACTAAACAAAGATGGCCGCCTTGCTCAAAATAGGTATTACGCGAACTTCAAAGACTTATAACTTCTATTGAATATTTTTTTAATGTAAATAAGTTAAAAAATGAGGAGGTAAGACAAAATAACTTTTTTTTAATAATTTCCCAATTTTATTTCCTTTAAAATAATTTATGTCGGTTATGGTGATGATTTCCAAGAAATATTTAAACTTAACCAAATTTCAGTTACAAAAAAAAAAAAAATCACGCACAAATGATCTTTTCCCCCCCGACTATGTTTTCTTTTCCCGTTTTTATTTTATCAAGAAGAACGTTTTTATAGCTTAACCTACATCGTTATAATAAAAGACGGGTGTTTTTTGCATAACAAAACTAACAATGAAACGGAGTCGGAGGTGGTGGTGGTGGTGGTGGTGGGGAGGAAATAGCTGTAGAAAGCAAACGAAAGAAGAAAACAAGGTAGAAAAAAAAGAAGAGAAACGAGGGTAGAACAAGAATGGGGGAGGGAACAAGAAAAAAACTAGAAAGAAAGAAGAAGGTAGACTAAAAGGAAACAAAACAAGGAAAGACATGGAATATATAAATACGCAAAAGAAAAGTCGAAATATGAAAAAAGAAAGGGCGATAAGAAGAAAATAATGATGATGATAATAATATAACTATATAATTAGAAGTCATCTTGCCACATAATAGCGACACCAGTTCTCATGCGCCGCCTAGCCATGTGGGTAATTTTTGCACACGTGACAGATTTCTGTTTGGTTTCCTCACGTTGATTACTGAATAAATATGGCGACGAGCGGATGAAACGCTGCCGTAAACACAGTGAACGAACTTAAATTAAAGGAAACAGAAAACGAAAACATAGCAAAACTAAAACAAATACAAATACAAAAATATGATATGGCTGGAGAGAGGAGTGGGGATCTCCAGTTCGACATCTTTATCAAGCCCAGCCGGGCACATTCTGACAACCTTGGGGACTGACTGTCTTTGCTTCATTCATTCTTTGTCGAGACGAGGTATGATTCTGTTTGATCGTAGAGGGCCATCCTCACAGGAATTACCTCCTCTCATCACAGAGGGAGTGAGGATCTTTGGCAGGTCCCCAACATAACGTAAAAAAGGAGCTTGCTTTTCTTACTCCATATTTTTTAACTGTTATTTCACCCCAAACAAGACAGTGCCACATTGTCGTAAAGCGCTCGCTACACTATTTAGGCTCCAATATACAGGGATACTATGTAGGGGGTTGAGCAGCGAACTGTCTGTTTACGTTACACTTGAACTTCTAAAACATAGATACGGTACAATCACGTTGACACACCGGTTCTCGCCAGATCACCAAAGTTAAGCAATGTTGAGCCTGCCCAGTACCAGATGGGTGACCATTTGGGAAGGCGGGGCGCTGTATGTACCGCGAGGTAAAATATCAGGTTAAGGAACTGGCGTGGTCTATACTTCTCTCGAGGGTATATGGGACTGTCTTAAGCCGTGGTAGGCACCCCATCTAGTGATGGCGTTACGATTAAAAAATACTCTTGATAGCCCTAGCGAAACATCAAGTATTCAACCACCGAAAAGATTAGAATTACACTACAAACTCACTCGAAGGTCACTCGAGGATAAGGGTTCATGATGTAAGGTGGTTGAGTTCAATCTCGGCTGCGGCCGCACTGGATTAATGGATATGTAGTGAACTACTACTATGATGCTGCTACGGTACGCTTCACTTATTTCTCTTTCTCCCTACTCTTCTACGTTTCCCTTCCTTTCTTCTCTCAACGTCACCAGAGGTTTCAGCCAATCGGAATAGAGGACTATCCTGGAGGGAGATACAAAGAAGAAATGTCTCAGACATGCGGAAACGATAGAAGCATCAACACGCGACGGACCAGTTTCCCTGGGTAAAGACAAAGAAATGTACCATCCTCTTTGTACCCTATATCTTCGAAACCTTTATAAAACATCATCAGTCCTAAAGTCTCGTCGCACTTAATTATAACCGATGTTTTCTTTTCTACAACCGTTCTTTTTCAGCACTCTTGTTCTCTCTCTAATGTCGGAGGTGCCCCAAAAGAGGGACCGGCCGAAATGGTGACCCTTTTTCAAACGTCGTTAAAATTTATGGTAACCGCTATAGATGAACTTCTGCATGCCAGTACAGAGATTCGAGAGAGAATTGCAAAGTCTCGCAGTTCGATGGAAGAAACTATTAAAGTAGAAGGCTTTCCAACATCTAGGAATTTCTACAGTGAAGGTGGAAGGATTCAGCATTAAAGAAAATTTCATGAGCATATATTCTTCATAAAGATTTCTCGTCTGACAATGCAAAATAAAACATTAATTATCTAAACATTTATTGAATTAAAATAAAATTAAGAAAATTCTAACCACACAAAATAAAAAATAAATTGCCTAAACATTCATTGAGTTAAAATAAAATTAAGAAAATTCTAACAATATAAAATAAAACATTAATGAAATAAAATTAAGAAAATTCTAACAATATAAAATAAAACATTAGTCAAATAAAATTAAGAAAATTCTAACAATATAAAATAAAACATTAATCAAATAAAATTAAGAAAATTCTAACAATATAAAATAAAACATTAATCAAATAAAATTAAGAAAATTCTAACAATATAAAATAAAACATTAATCAAATAAAATTAAGAAAATTCTAACAATATAAAATAAAACATTAATCAAATAAAATTAAGAAAATTCTAACAATATAAAATAAAACATTAATCAAATAAAAATAAGAAAATTCTAACAATATAAAATAAAACATTAATCAAATAAAATTAAGAAAATTCTAACAATATAAAATAAAACATTAATCAAATAAAATTAAGAAAATTCTAACAATATAAAATAAAACATTAATCAAATAAAATTAAGAAAATTCTAACAATATAAAATAAAACATTAATCAAATAAAAATAAGAAAATTCTAACAATATAAAATAAAACATTAATCAAATAAAATTAAGAAAATTCTAACAATATAAAATAAAACATTAATCAAATAAAATTAAGAAAATTCTAACAATATAAAATAAAACATTAATCAAATAAAATTAAGAAAATTCTAACAATATAAAATAAAACATTAATCAAATAAAATTAA
This sequence comes from Euprymna scolopes, assembly GCF_053919585.1. Classification (NCBI taxonomy): domain Eukaryota; kingdom Metazoa; phylum Mollusca; class Cephalopoda; order Sepiida; family Sepiolidae; genus Euprymna; species Euprymna scolopes. Next base: position 155,563,071 of record NC_136488.1, read on the forward strand.
GAAAATCCTAACAATATAAAATAAAACATTAATCAAATAAAATTAAGAAAATTCTAACAATATAAAATAAAACATTAATCAAATAAAATTAAGAAAATTCTAACAATATAAAATAAAACATTAATCAAATAAAATTAAGAAAATCCTAACAATATAAAATAAAACATTAATAATCTTAACATTAGAAAATGAATAAAAGTTCTCATTATATGGAATTTAGTTTTATTTATAACAACTGTCAATTATTTATTTTACTGTCTGCCAGTGCCTAAAACTGAACGAAAACTCCATGAAAAAAGTTTCTGTCGGCTCTGGAACACAATACCACGTGGCTGCTCACAGCTGACTATAACATTATTGTTTTCAAGCCTAATGTTAACAAGTTCTTATTGAGCCGTCCTCTTAAATAATCAAACTCTATCCAAGTTCTAAAATTATCCATTATGACAGTCTTATCTCACAAACTATACGACACTCATTAACCCTTATCCTCGATTGGCTCTTGAGCCTTGATAAGCTGTCACCCCTTCGTAAAAAAATAAAACTAACTATCAAGATAGATTAAGGATTAACTATATTGCGTATATGATTCTGAATTGCGTTGTGGACAACGTATATTTCAACGTAAAACACGTTGATACCATGGAAACTGGATATGTGTTGGATTATGCCTGGACAGTGCCGCGTTTGGGAGTTGGATGACGCCAGAAAATACCAGGTTTTACAATGTCCAAGAATTTGATCGCGACATCAATCCTGGCAGAACAAAGGACTTGAGGTTAGATATGAACAAATGCTTTTGTGGGTCAGGTCAGAAAGAGAATAGAACGCAAACCAGACACGCGTGATCGCATTCCTTAGCAGTCGCTCACCGCCACAAACCCCCCATCCATGTCTCTTTATCTCTATAACTGACGAGCCTGGTTGTCAAAATAAACGATATTGTTGATAAACTGAAATTGTTAATTTGTTATTGAAACCACAGCATATTTCAACAAGCGTGTGTCACTAAGGTACAGAGAAACCGACGGATAAACGAGTATATGCTTATGTTATGTTGATTAATCGGAATATTATTCTCATCTTGGGTGTTATTAATAGTATACGAGTATACGTTTCTACGCACGAAAAACATCCAAGTAAAATTATACCTCCATTTTCTAAACTCGCTCATAATACACCATATGGAAGTTGACCGTGTTCGTATCATTCTCTCCAGAGTGTCCCATCCGGGGTGCTAGGTTTAATCTCAACGTTAAATTGACTTCATATTTAATCGTGCTGCAGGGAAGAAAGTAAATCGAAGTAATTGTACCAAATGAAATAAAGTCGGTCTATTTCTCGACTTTGTTATCGATAACTTCCATCCTACTAGATCAATATTTCATACTGAATTGCTGGTTCGGCTTGTACATTTTTTTAATAATGTAGTCACCACTTATAAAGGCTCGAAAGCCACTCGATGATAAGGGTTAAAAATGTAAGGTGATAGTTTAGTAATCGTTCATCGTGTAGATTGGGTAGAATTTGGATTATTTAAAGGGATGGCTCAACAAGAACTTATTTACGTTGGACTTTAAAGTAATCGCCCGGGAAGAGGGGAAGTGGAATAGTATTTGACAGGCGAGCAGTTTTAGGAAAGAAACTGTTCATGAAATCTGCATTTAGATTCAGGCACAGATAGAGAGTGAGGAAATTGTTGATAGTGATAGTCGATTGTTTTTTTGTGAAAGTTTGACAAAGGGGAATCATAGATTGGAGCTCAGACGAGCATTGCCATGAAAATAACGATAGAACTGAGATAGGCTCGCAACGTCTTCTTTGTGGGAAAAAGGTTTCAGGGAAGAGGAAGAAAAGGGCATCACCTACTATGTTTCGAAGCCGGTTTTGAACCCTATCAAGGCAGGTGCTCTATACACAGGCAAATGATGACTTTGTAAAGGTACAGGATACTCTCGAGTATGAGTAATTTTCTAGCACGGTATAGTGAACCTACTTTCTTTGCAGCAGCCTTTGCAATGACCTCAATTGGGCAGAAGCTGCTAGAAAGGACTTATCCTGTCTTGATAGAGTTCAAAATAGACTTCGTAGCCCCGTAGGGGATGTCCTTTTCTCTTCCCTGTAACCTCTTTCTCACAGAAGAGATGTTACGAGTTTGTCTCTGCTTTATTATTATTTTCATGACAAGTGCTCGGCTGAGGTCTACTCTATGGTCCCCCCTCCGCCAAAATTTCACAAGAAACACTCGTCTAGATGAAAACATTATCAATAATTTCCCCCACTCTTTATCTGTGCCTAAACCTAAACGTAGATTCAATGAGCAAAGCTTCTTTCTTAGAACTGCACGCCTATGGAATTGTCTTCCGTTTTTCTGCTTTCCAGCTGACTACAATATGGTTGTCTTCAAGTCCAATGTAAACAAGTTCTTGATGAGCCGTTCCATATAAGTTAACAAATTTACCGAATTCCCATTATTAACGAGTATTATATTGTCCAATTTCTACTGTACACTCTTTAACCCTTATCCTCGAGTGGCCTCTTGGCCTTGATAAGTGGTGATGTCTATGTAAAAAAAAAATTCGACAGGAGCATCGACTACAGAAATATCCCATTTATTTTAAACATAATGAATTAAAATATAAAATGACGGAAAGGGGTAGGTAACCAGTTTGAAACCTCGCTCAACTAAAGAGAGCTAAATCGAGGTTAGGATTACGAGTGAGAGAACAAATATGATGAAGTGGGTATTATAGCGATGGAAAGAAAAAGTAATCAAATAGAAACAATATTAAGTCCGAGAAGATTTTTTTTGTTTGCAAAGAGGTCTAAAAAATTGATATAAATGCTTGCTAGAATTTTCAAATGATAAAGTGAATGTGACTTACTAAGAATGGAGAATAAGAGGCACATAAACGATTATTTATAAGATGTTCAGCAATGGATGAACCACAGGTATTATTCAAGACATCCGGTGACAAATAATTTGCATAGCGAATTATATATATATATATATATATATATATATATATATATATATATATATATATATATATATATATATATATATAAGAATAACAGTATAGTAACATTTCAAGGTCCAAATATTTATTTTTCAAGCAAAACAGCCCCTCCAAGATGATAAAATTCAGTAAACTTTTTACAGATCCGTTTCGTTATGCAGAAACAATCGGTTATTATTATGTCAATACCGTCTCTTTTCGTGCATATACGCTTCAGAAAAATAGAAATTCTCTGATTTGATAGAAAAAAAGGTATTACAATATAATGCTGCAATATGAAAAAAGGTCATAGAAGACTCAACATCGTGTTTGTTCCAGCAGTCATCTTTGTTCATAGCTAGTAGCATTTATTTAGTAAACAACAGCACTTGTCCAGAATTCTCTCCATTTTAAAAACAAAACTACAGAATTTTTTAATATACGTACTCGTGATGGAACTAAAAAGCTCATATTCCCAAAATCACATAAAGTAGTTTTGATTTTTATAAAGAAAATAATTTTTAAACGATTTAAATTGATTAATGGGAAATTGTAGGCATTACAAAGTTGACCTCGCAAGTTTGAATTATTGTTGAGTTATCTGCCCTTGTTTCTCCAACATTGTGACGTGATACAATTTCTTCGTGTTTACTCATAGAATTTGACTTTTTTAGTTAAAAGATAAATCTACTGTATCAATGTAAAAAAGTGTCAAAAGTAGGCTCTGGATGATAGATGATTCCCTTAATATGCGACCTTACGGGAAAATGTCACGTAGCCCACTACATAAGTCAAGTCATTAGCTTTCCAACGAGTCTTCATTCGTTAAATTCTGATCAATATTCGCTGGATTTCGAACATAAAATTGTCAAAAAAGGTTGTATATCAATTAGTTGCTGGCAAAGCCGAAGGAGACAACCAAGCAAAGAAAAACCGTAAGCAAAATTCTATCCCAAAACAGCAAAATTTAAGCAAAATTTAAGCTAGCCTATCAGGACACTATATATTCAAATGTAGGCAAATTTGGGCATATATATATATATATATATATATATATATATATATATATATATATATATATATATATATATATATATATATATATATACTCGCAGCCAAATTGAATATTGAAATGCTCATATCTTTGGTTGTATGGGACGAAACTACATGAAATTGTTCAGGCTTTTTGAAAATTATAATGCTATTATATCATTAAAACTTTATGAAAAATAGTAAAAAAAAGAACGTATATTTTTAAACAAATAAAATATGTATCAATTTGCCTACATTTGTATATATAGTATCCTGGCAGACAGCTTCAGTTTTGCTGCTTCGGTTGTCTCCCCTATGGCTTTTCCAGACATATATAAGAAACTTTCTGTGTGTGTGTAAGATCGTTCCCTATGGACTCGAGAACGGCTGGGTCGATTTTTATGAAATTTCACATGAATGTACCTTACGTGCCTGGCAGTGTTCTTAGATAGGGTTTGTGTCGCAATGTTTTCGATAAGTATCGATAATCTCTAATCAAAATATTCCAATGAAAGAAGGAACAAGAATTTTGGCCAAAGTTAACACATTACACAGCCTAATATCACAAGTGCATTTGTGAAGTTTTAGGCTCGACATATAAAATCAACAATGGGTTCTTTGATATGATAGGGGCGCGTCGAAGTAAATGTTTCTGTTTAAAGCACAACTGCACCATGATACTTGACTTTTTCATTTTAAAACTTAAATTAAAACCATTATCACTGCACAACCAGTAAGGTCAGGCATATAAAACCAACAGTAGGTCCTTTGATATGACAGGGGCGCGTTCGAAATGAATGTTTCTGTTTATAAAATCTATAGTAGGTTCTCTACAGTGCAATATAGACTATAATATATTGTGGATTAAGTTAATGTATGGAGGCATATGAAGCTTCCTCCCGGTACACTGCGATAGGTCCCCAACTGGAGCAGGCAATCAATCGATTTCATTGAAAAATGAGCGATTTCATCGATTTCAATAAAATTATATTATTCGTTGATCGTCATTCAATTCCAGACAACGTCAGGTCTCCTTATATATATATATATATATATATATATATATATATATATATATATATATATATATATATATATATATATACTGCCAAAAGTACCCGTCGTTGACTGGGTTCAAAAACAGCCTACAGAAAATGGCCTCTGATTTATGAAAGTAAGATAGGCTATGAAAATGAAGGATTGTAAAGAGATAGCTTCGAATTTCGGGGGATCAAAACCAAAGCAAAATATGATGAAAGTAAAAATAAAATAGATAAACCCCATAATTTGTTATACCATACCTGTTCATACTGAAACACTTATCACAATATTCTGTGGATCTATATTTAAAAACCTTGTTAAACTTTGTGACATATTTACATTCTAAGGAGGTCAGGCGCGAACGAACACCCCATAATTTTATTATACCATATTTCTACAAACTGAAACATAATTATCAAAGCATACTTACGCAGAAAGATATGAAAAGTCTTTATTAAAGTTTGTGCCTATTTCCATTCTATGGAGGCCAGGCACGAACGCAGACTCCACAATTTTATTATACCATCCCTATTTAGGTTAAAACATATTTATCAAAGTATTATCATGTACATCTATATCAAAAACACTTGTAAACGTTTTTTTTATTTTTAAATATTTTATTTCCATACTTTGTGGACCAGGCGCGTACGCAGACCACACAATTTTAATGAATCATAATTATGCCAGATCAAACATACCCATTCCTGCATCTCGATACATCTGTCATTATATGTGATCAGTCTTCTATAATAGTCAACCATATAGGAGCCTATTCGTGACCAGACACACACACAGACGTTCAGCTTTATATTATAGATTAAGTACGGGCAAAATGAATGCCGATGCTCAAAATGTATAAACATTTTGACCACTCCCTTTACTTAAAAATTCACCAAAAATCAGGAAATTAACCAATTTTGATGAAATTTTCAGTATTTATCAAATAATGATCGCGGAGTATAATGAACTAATTATTATTTTTTTTATTTAATCTTAGAGAAAATGTATTATTTTGTTTAAACAAAAAATACCTTTACTAAAGTTATGGTTTTCAGTAGTAAATAAAAAACGCAAGAATTTATTTTTGCTTTTTTTATGTAAATAAAACATCGTAATTTGTAACAATAAAATAAAAATAAAAAATCTTTTACAGGAACATTACGAAAAAAGCCCCTGAATTCCGTATTAATGAATTCGATATAACTCGAAGAAAAATTATTTTCTCGAACTACCAATATTACCATTGAATTAAGCATCGTTTATTTAATCTTTTCACACACAAAAAAATTATAATTGCAAAAATTATTTCTACTTTTTTACGCTTACATTTTTAACGTAATCTTTACATTTAAGATTCTAATATTTCCATTGCACGCAAGAACGTATAATTATCAACGTAAAATCTTGGAAAATAAAGTAAAAAAAATTAAATCGAAAAACAGGAACATAGAAAAATAATTTAATTAAAAAATGGCAAAAATTATATCAACGTTCCATGTCGGTAAGTACGGATGCGCAGAGTTTAAATGAAAACCAGTCTGTTTTGCCCTCCCTCCTCCTCTTTTCAACTACCTGCCTGTTTGTGTCCATCAACTTTAAATTTCATGTAAACATTATGATAAATTTTAACGGTAGTCTGTATTATTTTAGTGTGTAATTTTTTCAATGGTTATAAATTGTTTTCTTAATATATTGTATTAATGAAAATAATGGTGCTAACTTTTTTTTTCAAAGAATAAATTGTCAGTAGTATAATTAATTAATTTAATTAACTTTTCTGTATTTATAAATGAAGGAAGGAGGGGGTTGCGACTCAAAAAAAGAAAAAAAGTCGCCCGGTATGCCAGAATAATGTTAAATAAAGACATGAATGATGTCTAATTTGTTCTTCCATACATATTTGAATATTGCCGCCAGAGTTTTTTGGATACGATAAACAAGTCTCGTTCTAACCAGTGATACATTTTTGGATAATTATTACTCTTTTAGCAAAAGTTAAGTACATTTATTGTATTAATTCATTATCTTAAGACTTTAACTTTATACTTAATTTGGAAATAATTCCAGAAAACTTATATTTTTCTTGCCAGAAAAATGTAAACGCGATTTTTATCAAAATGAATTTTTACGTGAAATCTAGGGTTTTTTCAGATTTGAGATAAAATTATTCCATGTATTTTTTATTTCACACACTTTTTTTCTTTGAGAAATTAACTTTAAACTATAATCTTTCAAATACAATAAAAAAAAGTACTCGAAAATTTAAAAAATTATTATGATTAACCGACGTAAAAAACCATGCCCACCCCCGTACGGAAGTAGCCATTAAATTGCCCGTACTTAAGGCTATACCTTATTTAAGACACAAGAGTCGAACTTTCACGCAAATGTTATCTCTAGTGCTAAAATGTGTTAAGGTTTACCTTTATCTATTGTGTGTGTATGCAGCTTATTTACGAAACTAAAAGTGACAAATGAAAAAAAAAAAAAAAAAAAAAAAAAAAACACTGAGCTGCGGTGCCGTTTGTAAACGAGGGAAACCATACGAACAAATACCACTGGTTAAGTGAACTTTTAATAGCATAAACTAACGCCGCTTTTTGTATTAACGGTTAGATATCGAATTCAACTCATTTTTTCCGACGCATAGTGTACATCTTGATTGTATTAGAATTCCGTGTCAAATTAACTGCGGATAGACAGTGCAATATACCTTACACAATGGAGCTTTAAATTCTTTATGTGGCGTGAGTCGATTGGCATCTGGCCAAACGGAAGACTAATTAACATTGACGATCGGCACATGAAGAGAGAGAGAGAGAGAGAGAGAGAGAGAGAGAGGGTGTAAACCTGTTTTCGCTCTCTAAATATAACCCACTAATCAACACATAATAACCTTGAAAATGTCAAGTTCTTTATCTGAATCGTTAACTTTCAAAAGAATGTTGAACATTTGCAAATTCGTATTATTTCGATGATTCGAACTACTAATCTCACTTTGGATGTTATTCTCACAACGTTTCCGCCGATGTAACCTTCAGCCTTCTTCATGTACATCTTGTCGAGCCTGAGAATCTTTTGTTTCTGTTAAAATCTGGATTCTATGCGAAATTTATTTATTTCAGAGCAAGCTGCTCTCGTTTCATTAGCCATGATCGGCCTGAAGCCTTAAGTAATTTTTTATTAATTTAAGGGTTCAACTATAAATTCTGTTAGATTCCAGAGTTTGACATATAAAAGATTCTCGAGTTCTGTAATGCGGCCACTACACCTCAATCGTGCCGTAACATTTCAACCACTCGAACCCACACGTTGTCTGGTAATGTCACAAGGGAACAAAAAAAAAAAAAAGGAAAGAAATAAAAATCCGACTCGGCATTTTTTAAAGTGCAAACAAAAAAGCACTTATTCGTGGTTCTTCCAAAATAATGCATTTCATTATCTGTCAAAAATCTTTTCACGCACACATGTGTTTTACAACGCTCTTCTATAAAACATGTGCTTTTTAAAAGTCTATCTCCCTGCCACTTCATGCAGCCCAAGCCAGTGCTTTCTCGCCTTCGACTTCAAACGTCCATCTTCTCCGGCATGCAATTTACTTCTCTTTTTTGCTTGACCATGTACTGTCCTTTTTCTCCTTTGTTCTCCTCCTTCCCGAAGTGACGTTAGTGCATGTACACTTGTTTAATTTGCATATGTGCTAAGACGGCTCCTGCTGCTAATATTTTTGCTTGTCAGATATCCTACGGCTGCTGCTGATTTTCTCACACGCGTGCCATACATGTTATGTTACAGTTCGACAAGATGCATTTGAAGAAGGTCGGAGGTCACATCGATCGACATCTTGTAAAAATAACATCTAAAATGGAAATAGTAGTTCAAATAATCTAAGTAATCAATTCCCATCTCAAAAGTTCTGAAAAATTTGCAAATTAGTTATAGGTTTAGTATTTCCTGTTATAAATCTCTCTTTCTTTCTCTCTCTCCCCCTCTCTCTTTCTCTCTCTCTCTCTTCCCCACCCTATAAAAGATCCTAGTGTAGCATAACCGTTACATACAAGCAAAATAAATAAATAAATAAATAAATAAAAATCCGGGTCGGCATTTTTTCTCTTTTTTAACACAAAACATTTATTACGTTACTTTCCCGTCTGGACCCCCCCCCCCCATTAAAAGTTTCTTGCTATTGTCCATCTCACCCGGCATACATTTTTCTTCTTTCCTCCGACCACAAGCTAGCCACAGCCGCCCCATTATCGTCCTCGAATTTACACGTTCATTTTCTTCAACATGCACTTTCCTTCTCTCGAGAAAATGGTGCATTTTTTCTACTTTTTTATCCTCTTTTTTCATCTCGCGCACACTTCCTAATTTGCATATGCACAATTCTCGGCTTCTGATCTCTTCGCAAGCCAGCCATCCTTTGATGCTGCTGATATTTTTCCATACGCTCATATGCACTATGTTGCACTAATTATTCACTCTCGACTTGAAACGAAAGTCTTACATCAAATCTGTTGCTAAGATCGCTGGAAAATCTATCTATCTACTATTATACAAAAGTCACTTTGTGTGTGCGTATGTGTGTGTATGTGTGTGTGTGTTTGTGTTTGTATGTGCGTGTTTTTATGTGTGTGTGTTTGTGTGTGTTTGTGTTTGTATGTGTGTGTGTACGTGTGTGTATGTCTGTGTCTGTCTGTGTATGTGTTTGTATGTGTGTGTATGTGTGTGAGGGAGAGAGATTGAGAGAGACAGAGAGAGATAGAGAGAGGGGGGATGGTTCCGAAACGGCTGATCCTATCTTTTGCAAATTTCATACAAGGCTTATTTATATTTCTGGAAGTGTTCTTAGATATATTTGGTATAGAAATTCATTTGATAAGTATCAATAATCGAAAAAATCTGATTTTTAAAATAGCTTTTCTCTCTTATATAAAAGAATAGCTTTTACAGGGGAATATTTTACGTTACATCTACCAAGGGAAATAAGAAAATTTCAGCAAATCATTTCTTCTTAAAAACAGGTTCATTTTTATCTTGAGATATAGTTTAGTAGTAGAGCATTCGACTACAGATCGAATGATTCCCTGTTCAATACCGAGTGAACTTCACCAATTTATTATTTTTTTTCTTATTAATGAATTCAATTTACGATAAATGAAGAAGTACCATTTAAAATCGCTGCAAATCATTTCTTTGCATATTTTAAAACTAAATATTAATCAGAAATGACTTTTCCAGGGCATCCATCGTCAAGCCCAAATATCAGCTGACGTGATATTCTAAACAAACACAGACGGAATTTGGTGAACGACATTATCATTATTATTATTTTTTAAAATTTCTTTATTGTTTTTTGCAAATCAGTCCACCGCGCAAATTATTCTTTGTAATATATAATAAGAAATAAAGGATTGATTCTAGAAAAATACATGCGCAATCTACATGAATTTAAATAGCATATTGTAGGACCAGGCAACGCTGGGTTGCCTGCTAGTGATTAGATATTTATACTGCCACAGGAAGTACTCAACTCTTGAAGCAATCTTTTACCTGCATCAGAGCCAGGTACGTCACAAGATGGAGTATTGCTGCCATATCTGACGCGAGGGCCAATCAGAATAACCTCTCTTGCCTTGATTGAGTACAAAACTAACTTCGCAATTTAAAAGTAGAATAGTTTCTTCTTGTTCCTACAGACCCTTTCTCATGGGAAAGAAAGATATTGGTATTTTTTTAAAAATTCTATCATTATTTTCATGGTAGGTGCTTGACGGAGAAACAACATTGCCCTCTACCCCACTCTGTAAACAGTTCAAAAACCCTTTTTCTCTGTATACCCCAAAACCAAAAGCTGCTTCCATTAACAGAGTTTCTTTCCATCTGTGAAATTCTTCCCTGCTGACTAAACATGGTCGTCTTCAAATCCAATATCAAACAAAGCTAGTATAAACCGTTACTCTCAAGCAATCAAACTCTGACCTTATAAGCCATCATTTCCAATCCTCTCATAGTATTGTTCGTCAATCCTTATTAATAATCGCATCAACTCTTATCCACGAATGACCTTTGAGCCTTGAGCTTGAGTAGTGACTCATCCATATCTATCTATTTATATATATATATAAAGTTGAGTTTTTTTTTTTTGTCATATTTACATTGGTATTAGAACCTACTTTTTCTATTTAAAAATTATTAAAACGAACTTCTTAATATATTCAGTCATGGATATGCGAGCGTCTTTATAAAAGTTAATTGATTTGCATATTTCTTTGAAAAACGAACTTTCATTAATAAATTATTCATTTTTCATGGTTTCTTATTGGATGATTAGTTTCATTTAAATATTGCGCTCAGTTTTATTTATGCATATTTTCTATATTGTGCATAATTACATGCAATTTAGGATAAAAATGTTCTCACACTCACCCACACACACGTTTGTGTGTGTGTGTGTATGTGTGTGTGTGTGTGTGGATGTCACCTTGTTTCTATGTGTGCGGAACGGTCAGTGTGGCTAGATATACCACCGAAAATTAAAATTCAATAAAAAAAACTTTCAAGGAATGTACTCGTACCTGACAGTATCCCGTATCTCTACAAGACCACCATTCGCCCATGCATGGAGTATCGTGGCCACATCTGAGTGGGAACATCCACCACTAGTCTCTCCTTAGACAACGCCAGTCTCATCACTTCAATGTTGTATCCCTACGCCTGTTTTGCAAGTACATTAATGGAATGTGCTCTATAAAACTCGTCGCACTTGAGCTCCCTCAATGTAAGTATCCACGATTATCCTGACAAGCAGCAAAATCCCACCCCTTCACTTGATCTCGAAAAGCTTTATACTCTGTTTCTTATCTTGGATCACTGAACTTTAGAAGTCCCTCTGCTTACTTCTTCGCTGGCATGCAGAAGTTTAAATGTAATGTAAACAAACATCTTGCTGCTCAACTCCCTACATAGTACCCTATTGCAGGGTTTCCCAAAGTGGGGCTCTGTGAGTGAAGCTGAGGGGCTTCGCAAGCCCTTTCTTAAAGAGGACCAATATATATGAAAAATTTAAATGGCTGCAGGCATTTAATTATTAATCTTTTTTTACTGGAAAGAGATATGATACATAACTACAGATGTAAAGAGTTTCAGGATGATTCATGAATTAATAAATAAATAAATTAACAAAAATGCAATAATTTTTGATTAATCAAAAACAAAAAATGGTGGTAAATACAAAAATATAGTAAAATCACGAACAGGAACAACTAATGAACAAGTATAAGTTAAAATTTGAAATGAACGTTTTTCATTTTTATTTTAGAATTTATCTTGTTAGTACTCCGTGAAAAACTTTGCCCTGCTCAGTGTCCTGAAGGTTGGGAAACCCTGTCCTATAGGCAAGGTTTCACATAATAGCGTTCAATTGGCAATATGCCTTGTTTGGGGTGAATAAGAGTAGAACAAACTCATCTGGGGTTTCTTCTCTATCATTCGTATTGAACATTAAACCGACGCCATTATCCTAAAACATCTTCGTACGGAACAAATTTCGCCATTTTTCGACAAAAAAATCTTGTTATTTGGGGCAATTTTTTTTTCTATGTTCAAACGTTTCTATTTCCATCGAGGACAAACATTCAGGCATCAAAACTTTCGCTTATCAAGTTTTATTTTTAGAACAGCCGATGCGATACATGCATAAAGTTTCTAGTTATGCTGCTCAAGGACGCTGCTACCTACCTCCGAACCCCCCGACCGACTGAGTAATTTGGAGTGGGTTTGTAAGTCTGCTAGAGACACAGAAGCCATCGTTTCGAATTTGCTCGAACACAGTTTTAGATTTAGTTTTGGTCGCTTAATTAAAATACTGCTGGAAAAAATAATTATATACTGTCGTTTCTAGCAGTAGCAACATATTTATAAATAAATAAATAAATAAATAAGCAGCAGCAGCAGCAGCAGCAACAACAACAACAACAACAACAAAAACAAAACTACTACTACTACTACTACTACTACTACTACTACTACTACTAATAATAATAATAATAATAATAAAAAATGCAAAAAGAGCTGGGACCTTGGGAGGCTTATTACCACCCAAATTCCAGTCATGAACAGGGAAAGATCTCTGAAGACCTGAGTAAAAGCTCCTTGTGAGCCAATAATAAAATAAATAAATAAATAAATAAATGAGAGAAGATACAACGTATAATAACAATAATAAAAACGGTTGAAATATTAAGGAAAACCCTTGAATGCAGAAACTAATACACATGAGATACAGACACTAACCAGACATATAGAAACTGTTACAGAAGTAAAACACAAATAAACACTACATGGAATCAAGGAAACTGAAACTGTATAATTTTAAGTTAATCCTTCACCCCCAGAAAAAAGTGTCAGCATCAACTGGCACCACACCAAATAGTCGAGGAAGCTCAAGGGGGATGGAAGACTGAGGAAAGAAAGCACTAACCAGGCCTCCACTGGATAAGGGCAAAAATGACTGGAACCTTGGGGAGATTTTTTGCTTCCCAAATACCAGTGAAGACCAGGGGTCATTGTAAAAAAAAAAAAATCAATGGTAGGCGACTGTTACGATAAATCAATTTGCAAAGGTTATTGAAATAGGTGAAGAGTACTGGAAATCAGGGGAGACTTGTTACTCAGAATCCTGGGAAAACACAGAAATCTCGACCAGAACACCAAGGAATTCATGACAATACACCGAAAGGATGATACTGACCGACTCTATATGAAAAGGAAAGACGGGAGAAGAGAGGTGATTTTATAAAAGACTGTATTAAAAAAAAGAATTAGAAAGATACATAATGTAGAACACTGAAAGAATAATTACTACAGCAAGAGACACTGAAGAAACAAACAAGATAGAAAAATAAGAGATGAGGAATAAAACGAAGAAAGAAAAAATAAGAAAAGAAACAGCTACACGAACGATTCATAAGGATGACAAAAGATGAGATTAACGAAAACTCTTGGAAATAGCTACAATAAGGAAACCTATACAGGGAAACTGAATGCTTAATAACAGCCGTACAAGATAACGCAATTAGAACCAACTACATCAAGGCAAGAATTGACACGACCCAAGAAAACAACAAATGCGGACTCTGTGGACAAAGAGACGAAACAATAAACCACAATATGAATACAACAAACTAGCACAAAAAGACTATAAAAATAGACACGATCAAGTGGGGGAGGCAGTAGACTGGCAATTATGTAAACAATTGCATCTTGAACACCCAGAAAAATGGCACAAGCACAAACCGGCAGCAATACTTGAAAATGAAAGTCATAAGATCCTATGGAACACGTATATACAAACGGATAACCCATCCAAGCAAAACGACCGGATGTCATAATAGTTGAGAAGAAGCCAGATTGTAGATTTTGCCATTCAGCAGACCACAGAGTGAAGTTCCAGGAAACAAAGAAATGGAGCAAATACACAAAACTGGTCAGAGAGTTCAGAAGGATATGGAAGATGAAGAAAGGCAAGATAGCATCATTAATAGTAAGAGCACTAGGAAACATAGCGAAAAACTTTGAAAAAAGAATGGGAGAGATTGGAATCAGAAGGATGATTGATAAGATAGAACGGATAACAAATATAGAAAACTGCAGGAATATTAAGGAAAACTCTTGAATGCGGAAACTAACACACACGAGCTACAGACACAAACTGGGTATACAGAAACTGCTACAGATATAAAACAAAAAGGAACATCACACGTAATCATGAAAATGGAAACGGTACAATTGTAAGTAACCCCCTTCCCTGAGCCCCTGCCTTCCGACCCCTTCTTTTTCTGTGTGTATGTCACCATAAACTGGCACTACACCAAATAAGTGAGGAGTGTTAAGAAGGATGGAAAGACCGAGGAGAGAAAGCACTAGCCAGACCTCCGCTAGATGAGCGCAAAGAGGACTGGGACCTTGGGGAGGTTTAGTGCCACCCAAACTCCAGTGAAGACCAATGGTCGCTGCCAATCAATGGTAAGAGGCTGTTGCAAAGGTTATTCAAAGTGATGGAATGTACTGGAAATCTGGGGAGACTTTTGGCGTTCTCTGGAGTCTGAGTGAGAACAAGTTGTTCTTAATTAGAAATCTTGGATGATGGCTTGTGTGACTCCTCCTAGTGTGTAAATAATACTGTGCATGTGCATCAATCTAACCCAAACATGTTTCGAAAAGTTCTAGGTTGTTAAATCTGAAAACACGTATCTCGAAGTTAAACAAGATATTTATTTCATGAAAATTAGTCGTGCCCCTCACCACCACCACCACCACGGCCGTTAAAGTTTCGGCACTCCTAAAAACACCTTAGATATTTCATCTTTGAACAATTCCGCTCGCACGGCAGAAAATTTGTGCATAGCGTCATGTCGCCCACGCTTCACACACACACACACACACACACACACACACACACACACACACACACACACACACACACACACACACACACACACACACACACTAGCTGGGATATCCGACGTTACCCGGGATTAAATGAGGATCAACAAATGTTCCACACTTCCAATACTTTTATTGTTTTCGAAATCGGAGAAATCGCATATTTTTCAATCAAATAGTGATTGCCTTCTCTGGTCAGGGACCCACTGCGGTACACCGGAAGAATGCTTTGCATACCTCCCTGCAATGACTTAGTCCGCAACATATTGTAGTCTTCGATACATCGTAGAGAATCTACTATTGATTTTATAAAATTATGTTTATATATAATGGCTTGAATTAAGGGCAAAATGCAAAAATCAAGTATCATTGCTAATTGTGCTCTAAAGAGAAACATTAATTCGAACGAACCCTGTCTTAGCAAAGTAGCAATTGTTGATTTTATACGCCACCTCTTCTGCTTGTGCGTTGATAAAACTTCTTAAATGCAATTGTAGTCTTAGGCTGTATAAAGGTGTTAACTTTGGACAAAATCGGACTGTTCCTTTTTTAATCTGAATTTTTCGATTATCGATTTTCTATACTTATCGGTGGCAATCCGGTACAAAACATATCTAAGAACACTTTCGCGTAAAATACATTAGTGTAAAATTAAACAAAAATCAGCCCAACCGTTTCGGAATACATGGGGAGCGAACTCACCCACATAAAGTGCCTTATATATATATATATATATATATATATATATATATATATATATATATAATTATTTACTATAATAATCATTCAATATCTACAGACACTAGTGTTTCACCCTTTCAGGAATTATCAGTGGAAGGTGTCACGATTAACACCAGCCGAAAGATTCGAACCCGGCAACAGAAGTCATGTCTGGCTTCATTAGCAAGGACCCAATCCATTCGACTACTGTCAACCGCGAGAAATACAGTTGAGATTTAAACATTTATTGTTTTTTAAATGCTTTTAACGGCAGTCAGAGTGATCTAATCATTATATCACGATCTGCGCGTATGAGCTAAGTTAAACGACTTATTTCAACTGAAAGTGCTCAACGATAAGAAACACACACACACACACACACACACACACACACACACACACATATATATATATATATATATATATATATATATATATATATATATATATATATATATATATAAAGGGGCTACACACACACAGACACATATATATATCTATATATATAAAAGCGAAAATGTATGTATGTATGTATGTATGTATGTGTGTATGTTTGGATGTCTGCTAAAAACTTTCGACAGACGCGACGAAAATTTACAAACTCGGTATCACATCGAAGCTCCATCCTTTGCTCGAAAAATTGGCCAAAAACGTTAACTTTTTCACCCCGAAATCGACAATTTTCGACAAAAACGGTCCTCTCGTGACAATGACCGATTCTACGCATGCGTCAGATGACATCGTGACCTGATTTACTTTAAATAGTTGAAAAACCGAACAAGTTCCATGTACGTCGCGTTGGCTCAGTTAGTTAAGGCTTTGGTTCAATATCAAAGCGTTTTGGGTTCGAATCGTGGTGTGAGATTTTTTTTTTTCGATTTTTTAAATTTAAATATTGAACCAGTGTTATTTAAGCCATTTTTCACGTAATGTTCGTTTTCCTGCTTTTTTTAATTTTTTTACTTCGCTTATTCTTAGCGACACCCCAAAACACCCGGGTACCCACCGATTTTTTAAATTTTAACATCGAAACAGGCTTATTTAAGTCATTTTTCACGTGTTCGTTTTTCTGTTTTCATCGTTCGTTTGCCAACACACACCTCCAAACACCCGGGAAACGCCGGGTACCCTCGCTAGTATATATATATATATATATATATATATATATATATATATATATATATATATATATATATATATATATAAAGGAGCTATATATATATATATATATATATATATATATATATATATATATGACAAAATAGCTATATTCCAACTTTCAACATGTTATTAATCTTACCATTTATTTATTTCCACATGCCAAAACGTCTTAACAGTATCTGTTTCGTAGCGCAGAAACAATAATATAATTATTATGTTAATTATGAATATTTCGGTAATGTCGCTACATAGAGTTTGCGGGTGACATGAGAAAAATAAGACGTTCAAAATGTTTCTTAAACATTTCGTGTAAAAAGTTCATTTATTTTACCCGAAACTCGAGAAATTTACGGTTATAATGTATAAACATTTAATGAATAAAAAATCAATATGGCTTCCTTTGGCCATTCGTTAATCAATAAACAGCCTTGACCTTGCAATAAAAAAATCAAGATTTAGTCAAACGGAACGAATCGAAGGGGCTTCGGCGAATCTGTAGCAGTGTCAGAAATCGCCATTAAAAATGCGTGATAAAAACTTGAATAATTAGACTTAATATCTTTTGAAGCTTATAACTACTTGAAAAATGTAATTTATACCCTAATTTTTTTTTCAATAAAAGGAGCAAAGACCAAATTTTAAAATAATTACAGGTTTAATAGCTAAATACGAAATATTTGTTTTTTTTTTTAATCGGGCTTCCTTAAAAAAAAATTCAAGGAAATCAACGAATTTTAACTTCCTTCGAATATAATAAATATATATAAATTCCAAAAAGTCACTTACCCATAAAAAATACTAATCAATGGGTACTTCCATTCTTCATTGTTAAGAATTTATCCATATTTATATTTTATATTCCATGTCCTTTTTAAATAAAATACTTTTTAAGCAAGGATTAAAAAATACCGCGATAATCAGATGTTTCACAACTTGAATAAAGGGAGACAAACGTCTTCCTTTATCAGAGTTGAAAACTTCGGTTGCCTGTAAGCGCCAGAATTAATCTCCTTTTCCATTGCTGGCTGTAAACAAACTTAAGGTTTCGAATGAAGCAGATTTCATTTTTTTCCCCATCATATTTTTCCTTTTGGCAATGGTTTCAACCATTTGTTTGATTAAAAATTCGGTAATATGCGTAAACGCTTACTTTCTTAAGTGGTCTTATGATTTTGACCAGGACTATATATATATATATATATATTGGTATTAAAAGCTCTTGAAAGCATCATTACGAATTTAAAACTGTGAATAAAAAGATAAAACTGTTTTAGAACACGTTAAACATGCAAAGAAAATATTTTAATAAAAAAGGAAGGAAAATACGATCCAATTTCTTTCTTTTTTTCATTTTTTTTAAGTTGAAATGTTTCAACTTTAAAAAAGAAAAAAGAAGGAAACAAATCGAATCATATTTTTTCTTCTTTTTTTACGAAAATATTTTTGCATTTTTATCGTATAATATACTTATATATATATATATATATATATATATATATATATATATATATATATATATATATATATTTATTCCTAAGAATTTTTTGTGTGTATTGATATTCATATTAAATACCCTTTTTCCTATTTATTTAAGAAGAATATACAACTTTGTTATGTATGGGTATTGGAATTGCATTCATCTGCACAAGACCTAGCTAATTTGCATAGTCTTTTAAAGATTATAAATAATCAATTCATAACTTAAAATATTGCAGCATTAAGAATTTTAAAAAATCATTTATATCATTATATAATCAATTTTTAATGGTGCAATAATTTAAGTTATAAATTTATTATATTTTTACTAGAATATCTTGTCCTTTCCTTTTCCAGTTTCAACAACCAGTCCTTTACTTTTCCATGATTAAGCTTAACCATATTACTTTTCATGCTCGCATTTCTCTATTGTAATATATATATATATATATATATATATATATATATATATATATATATATATATATATATATATATATATATTGTGTACAGAAAGTTGTTAGTTGAAACAGATCATTGGTACCGTCGGTTTTAAGCCCGATAATAAGGCCCGTTTAAGGTATCATTATCAAGCTCTCTTCAGCCAAAACGGGCCTTATTATCGGGCTTGAAACCGACGGTACCAATGATCTGTCTCAACTAACAACTTTCTGTACACAAAATATAAATACGCTCTTAGATTTTGGATTTTCCTTTTAATTGAGCACTCTGCTTGAATTATTTTTCAAAAAAAAAACTAATCATATATATATATATATATATATATATATATATATATATATATATATATATATATATATATATATATAGTCAGTGAGAGAAATCCAGCAGAATGCTCGATTATTAAAAAAAAAATCAAAATAAGAGCGTAATATTTATTTCTATATATGTTATAGAAGTTTAGAATAACGTGATACCGTCGGTTTCCAATCAAAAGTGATCGCGTCTCCATGGCATTCACCAACTATTGCTTTAAGAACTCATCACTTGTTGATCATTTGTTGATTCGAAACCGACAGTACCATGCTGTATTAAAAACTTCTGAAATATATGCATATATTGAGAATGCGCTTTAGTTTGATCATTCATCGATACCCTCTATTTCAATTTCATCGAAACACTGAAAACTAAAATAAATAAATAAATAAACGCCGACATGTCTCCTGTTTTCGTATTTGACTAATAAAGGTGATAGAATTACCGAAAATCATCAGACTGCACGAAGTAAAAAGAAAACTACATTGAATAATTAAGTGGTTGATTTTGCGCTACGAAACAGATACTGTCAAGAATTCTATAAGTCAACTGAATTGAAGAAATAAATTATAAGATGGTCAACAAAATGAATTTTGAATATAACTTTTTGTCATTTATTCTCTATATTGCTCTGCAATTACACTGAGCTTCTTAAATAAGATATATATATATATATATATATATATATATATATATATATATATATATATATATATAACTACTTAATTTACTCACATAAAATTAATATACGAAAGTATGGATTTATGCGCAAACTTTAAGTATTTACTTCAAAAGTGCTCAATACGTAGGTAGAGCCAGTTAGTAATTTATAAAATATATATGGCGATTAAGCTACACTGAATATTCGGCGTTTTATCAACTCTAGGACTCCTCAGGTTTATGCGCATAAGCCTGAGGAGTCCTAGAGTGGATGAAACGCCGAATATTCAGTGTAGCTTAATCGCCATATATATTTTATAAATTACTATATATATATATATATATATATATATATATATATATATATATATATATATATATATATATATATATATATATATATATATTATGAGGAAATATATTTCTACAGAAATATATATATATATATATATATATATATATATATATATATATATATATATATATATATATATATATATATATATCAGTTTCTTCTCGAATAATATTTAATGAAATTAGTGAAAAATAAAAATTCCACATCGTTCAGATTATGTGTTATGTTTAAGAACCCCTCTCCATGCTCTGATCGCACTGTACTATCATTGCTTGTCCAATTCGCTCTTCATTGTTACGTCACATTCGGGCAACCGGAAAGACGTCTCGTCATAACAGTTAGCTTAAGAGCCAGTGTATACCTTAGTACCAATTAAATAAAGCAGTTTAACCCAGCCCGTTCGCGCACACACTGTCTGTTTCCTTTTCCGTTAATATTATGCGTAGGAATAGATGTCAAGATTGGCCATGAAACAAGACGTTTGCTACTATCATAGGAGAGGCTATTAATCTAAATTATTCGGTGAGGAGTTTAAATATTTTGTAACTGCTCAAACAAATAACGGCCTTGGCCTAATATTACAAGAAATGACGCGAGTAGAAAAAATACTGTAATACAATATAATTTAGTATTTGCATTTATTTCAGCTTTCTTACCATGATTATCACTTGTTCGTCTGTGTATTTTTTTAAATTTATTTCTTCATCATCATCATTATTATTCATTCACTAGGAGTTTTCACACAGGTTATCATCAAGGAATACTCTTTGAGAACAACTTGTGGTGTTCCCTACAGTCAGAGTGACAACAAGTCTCCTCCTTAGATTCCCAGTACTCTTTACCTCTTTCGATACCATTTACAAATTAATTTGCGTTATCGCAACAACCGTTTACCATTGATTTCTCGTTTGTAGCAGCCATTTAACCTCTCTGGAATTTGAGTGGCAATAAGCCTTCCTAAGATCTCAGTCCTATTCGCACTCATCCAGTGGAGGTCTGGTTAGTGCTTTCTCTCTGTGTTTCCATCCTCCTTGACTCTTCGACTATTTAGTACAGTGCTAGTCGTGCTGACGCTAGTTTTTATTTTTGTGAGGTGAGAGGGAAATAATAGGGGAAAATGGAGGAGGGAGGGGGAAAAGGAGGTAGTAGAGGGAGTGGTGAAAGGGAGAATAGACACTTTTCACTTTTGATACACCAGTTCTCTTAGTGTCTCCTTTTTGTTTAATTTCTGTTACAGTTTATATCTACGCAGTTAGATTTTGTCACTCATATGGACTAGTTTCTGCACTCAAGGTATTTCCTTAGGATTTCAGCTGTTTTCAGCATTACTGTTCGGTGCATAATTTCAAACTTTCCGTAGATTCCGATTTCTCTTTGTCTTTTTTTCCAAGTTTCTGTGTCTGTTCCTAGTGCTCCTACAATTATTGGTATTATATCGATTTTCTTCAGGTTTCATATTCATTTAACAAGTTATGCATGTTTGTTTCGTTTTCTGTCTCTTTGTAATCTGCTGGGACGCCCAAACCTATAATTGGGCAGTTTTTTTCTTCTGGCTAATTATTATAACATCCGGTCTTTTTACTTGGACGGGTTTATCTGTTTGTATCCTCATGTCTCAAAGGATTTTGTGTTTTTTGTTTTCCTGCACCGGTTTGAGTTTGAACCATTTATCAACATGTTCAAGGTGGAGTCGTCTGCAGAGTTCCCAGTGCACCGTCTTCCCCATGTAGTTGTGCCTGTTCTTATATTCTTTTTAGGCTAGTTTGCGGCATTCACTTATTATGTGGTTTACTTAGAGCTATATAAACAAAGGTGAGAGATAATTAATTGTTAAATTATCAATCAAGTTTTCATATGATGGAACATAACAAAATCATGTTCATATCATATGATTTTATGTTCCCTCATATGAAAACTTGATTGATAATTTAACAATTAATTATCTCTCACCCCTCCCTCCCTCCTTCCCTCCCTCCCTCTCTCTCTCTCTCTCTCTCTCTCTCTCTCTCTCTCTCTCTATATATATATATATATATATATATATATATATATATATAATTTAATAAGTTATAAAATATATATGTCGATTAAGCTACACTGAATATTCCGCGTTTCATCCACTCTAGGACTCTTCAGGCTTATGCGCCTAGCTCTACCTACGTATTGAGCACTTTTGAAGTAAATACTTAAAGTTTACGCATAAATTTATACTTTCGTATATTAATTTTATGTGAGTAAATGAAGTAGTTATATATATATATATATATATATATATATATATATATATATATACATACATATATATATAGGATTGATATGTAGTTTGCTTGAAGCATTCTGTGGGATAGGTGTGTAAAAGAGATTTAGAAGGCTGTCACAATGCGAGGAATGAATTATAGTCGCTGTTGGTAAGAGGAGACGAGAACAAGTGGCGATTTACAAATCAATAAGTACATATATATATATATATATATATATATATATATTTATATATATATATTTATTCAGTTGTATGATAAAATGTCTTACTTGTAATTCTATGTGACGTATTCCATTATTAATTTCGGAAAATTTTTTCCTTTTTCAAATAGTGTGCGTAACAGGTCGATTCAAAGCATGCTTTCATTCATTCAATCATCTATATATATATATATATATATATATATATATATATATATATATATATATATATATATGTGTGTGTGTGTGTGTGTGTGTGTGTGTGTGTGTGTGTGTGTGTGTGTGTGTGTGTGTGGTGTGCGTAACAGGTCGATTCAAAGCATGCTTTGAATCGACCTGTTACGCACACCATTTGAAAAGGGGAAAACTAGTTGTAGAGGGTCAGAGAGTATGGAAAGTCCGAGGTGGGAGAGTATTAACCAGATCTCCCCTGGCAGTGCGCAGTTCAAATCTGGTATCTTGGGGAGACATTTTGTCACCCAAACCCCAGGAAACACCAATGGCCGATACCAACGAGAAATCAATGGCAACCGGCTGTTGCGATAACGTGCAATCATCTGAAGGAGTGGTCAAGAGGTGGAGAACACTGTAAATCTGGGGAGACTTGTTGTCACTCGATCTCCAGCGAATACCACAGATGATGGCCTGTGAGACAACTCCTAGTGAGTGAATAATAATAATAATAATAATAATAATAATAATAATAATAATAATAATAATAGCCTCTCCCAAATTCACCACCAACCTGATTTAATATCGTAGATTTTCTTAGTTTTAGGATTTTTTAGGATTCCTAACCATGTAACTGATGAAAATATGCTACACATTTTGATGAAAAACATGGGGAAAAATAGACATAGAAGAACAGAAAACTAAAACTTTAAATATTAACTCTGTATTGAAAGTAGTAATTATTTAAATATTTCAACATATAATCTTGTGAGGAAAATCCAGGAACAAACATAAAAATTGTCTCAGTCATGAAGGATTTCTCTTACACCGACCGAGGACAGAAAAGGTGAATTGTAGCATCAGAACAGATACTACACTGTGATCTTATCCCGAAGGCCAAGAATTGATTGTGTTTTATGTTTCTGCAATTGTTTGTTCCCTAAGTTCATAATTCAGTTTTATCAGTATTAGATTGTATATTGCTTTAAAATTACGTAATTTTGCATAGATAATATTTATACCTCATATTGAATAAAGTTCAGTTTCATAGAATGATGGCAGATCAATTATTACATGCTTCCATCATTTCAGGGGTTGCCTTAACAAGGCTTTTGGGAGTCCACTCCACCCCACATAAACATATACACGTACACATACAAGCATGCATACATACAGATGCACGCAAACATACATATGCAAGAACACACACATGACAACATGCACATACACACATACATGCATACATACACATATGTACATACATATGCACGTACACGTACACATACACGTACATGTAGAATATACATGAAGGAGCATTCATGATGACGATGATGATGGTTTTACGAATAGGTGAATTCGACATGAATAAACGAGTAAAACAATCCAAAATACACAGCACATAGAATAAACAGACGTTCGCTTCGCCGCTAGTACAGCTTTTAAAATGAACATGCGTTCATAACGGCATAAATCCTCAACGTTCATACATACATACATACATACATACATACATACATACATACATACATACATACATACATTTAAACAGACACGTGAACTTCATATTATAGATGGAAGATTACTGAAAGGATATTTCTTTCATTGATATTTATTCGGTCAACCTGTTTTCAGAAATTCTGTTTCATTATCGCTTTAAGCTCTTTGCGTGTATTTCTTTTCGCGAACAAGAGTATCGTCTTGATATAGAACACTTGAACGCAACTTCGCAACTCTCGCAAGATAAATATATCCCTCAACAGTTGAAGAGAACGTTTTCATCTAAAACTTACTAGTGTCTCTTTTTCCCGGAATTACTGGAACGAAATATAGTTTAAAGCGATTCAACAGCTGCTTCTTATGACCGGGAGCACGTCTGTGCTTTTTTTTTTTTTCGTACTCGGATTATGTTACATTAAAATATTTTCTCTTCCTTCACAGAGAAGGAATTTAGCCGAAAAGGCTGGAACAAATTTTTGGCGAAACTTGTTGATGCGATTAAAAGAAAATGGGGAAAAGCTAAAAAAAAGTGTGTCACTACTACGAAAAATTAATAAAAGAAAAGAAAACTATAAGAAGTTGCGCAAAATCGGCCCCGAATTCAAATAAAATAAAATAGGGTACTTGTGCGGAATGATTAGCTAAGAATTTTCGTACTCATGGAGATTCCCGAGTTGTGATGTACGTCGCTACTCAACCCCAGCAAAAAATGAATATGTTCTTTCTTTTTTTTGGTAAATGTTACCTTACGCTATAACAGAACACCGATACATGATACATTCGCGTGTGAACGTATCATGGAAGAAGATCACTACCGAAGGTGGTGAAATGGCACAAGATAGTCTCAAGGTCTAGGGGTTCATACCATGCAAACGGTAAATTTGCGGCGGGTTTGATTATCAGATTTGTTGTCAGCGACCTCGAATACCCATAAAAAAATTTTAGAATGGTCGGTATTCCGTTGTAGCGTAAGGTAACATTTACCTTTTTTTTCCCAAACAATTTGTGTATTTTCTTGATTGCAAAAAAAAAAAAAAAAAAAAAAAAAAGAAAAAAAGGTAATGCTTGTAATTGTTTTTCGTTTGTTTTATTTTGCAGTGTTTTTTCCCGGGGTGGGGTGGGGGAGTGTAGAAACGAATGACACGAATGTTGGTGTAAAAATAATGTCGTTTTTGACGTATATATATATATATATATATATATATATATATATATATATATATATATATATATATATATATGATAAACAACGATATTATTTTTGCACCAACCTAATAAATTTTCTTTTAGTTATTTTTATTTATTTACTAGCAGAATCTGTAGAAATTTCACAGCAGTATCTTTCATATGTAATTTATTGTTACTGGGCATTCTGTGGACATTCAGCGCGAATGCAGACCTCACGATATTATTGTAGCTCTTTTATTAAAACTGTAAAAGTATTTATCTAAGTAATCCGGTTAATGTAGCGTCAGAATATATCTGGTTATTACGGTTTATCTCCAATATCCTTATAGGAGTCTGTGACATATTTTCATTGTATGGTTGCCCGGCGCGAACAAAACCCCCATGGTATCATTATACTATCTTTAGACAAAGCAGATGCTACCCTTTGATCCTAACCAGAAGACCAAGGAGGTATATGTTAGTTTAACGTATAGCCCAAAATTGACAATTAATTTTTTTGCTTTTTACATTGCGTCTTTGGTGATCGGGAGATCCTATTTATTAAAAAGTAGAATACTACGAACATTAAATTAGTGTATCTATAATTATAATTTAATGGTCATAGTATGTTATCACCGTCTATCATTCTTTTTAATACATGGGATTTCCCGATCGAATAATGTATAATCTGGAAACCGTGACACAAGTACGTACGTATGTGTGTCACGGTTTCCAGATTATATATTATTCGATTGGCAGATCCTATTTATAAAGGCACTACGGTATGAATATATAGATTATTCATTTGATTTTTTTTTTTTTTTTTTTTTTTTTATTATTATTATTATTATTATTATTATTATTATTGTTGTTGTTGTTGTTGTTGTTGTTGTTGTAGTAGTAGTAGTAGTAGTAGTAGTAGTAGTAGTAGTAGTAGTAGTAGTAGTAGTAGTATTTTGGAGTGGAATCTGTTGTAACCTCGACTTAGCGTTAACTTAGGGTTCCAGTGATGTTTTTTGTTAGGAAGAGAGAGAGAGAGAGAGAGAGAGAGAGAGAGAGAGAGAGAGAGAGAGAGAGAGAGAGAGACACACACACACACACACACACACACACACACACACACACACAGACAGACAGACAGACAGACATACAGAGACAGCAAGAGATGAGTCTTCATGAATTCAAAATAATTTTCAAAGCAAGTTCCAAATAAATTATTATGGTTGTTTACAGCCGTTTCAAAGTAGTGTTTATTTTAATCACACAATGCCTCATAAAATTATAAGTGTTGATTCTCATCAGAACAAAACATTTTTTTAAAAAATAAAAACACTCTAAGGGTGTGTCAGAAATTTCGTGAAAAATAGTGAATAATTCCACCCCGTCTTTCCAAGCTTATAACTCCCCGAAAAATGTAATTCAAGCCCTAATTTTTTTTTTCAATTAAAGGCGCAAGGACCAAGGTTTCATTAAAAAAAAAAGCATAAAAACAAACAACGTGTTTTTTTTTTAAAAAAAGGTTTTAAACTTCGGACTTTACAGGTAAATTTAAAAAAAACAGTTCTTTTTTTGTTTTAAATTTGAATATATTATTTATTGACCTTTTCTCTTCAATTTGTGATATATAACACTTTGGTGAGTAAATTAATTATTTACTTTTTAATAGACATTTCAAAATGGGAGGCGTGAATTATTCGACCCCCTGTCTTTCCAAGCTTATAACTACTCGAAAAATGTAATTCAAGCCCTAATTTTTTTTTCAATTAAAGGAGCAAGGACCAAGGTTTCATTAAAAAAAAACAAACAACGTGGTTTGAAAAAAAAAGGTTTTTTAAACTTCGAACTTTAGAGGTAAATTTCTAAAAAAGACACTACTTTTTTTGTTTTAAATTTGAATATATTATTCATTGGTCTTTTCTCTTCAATTTGTGATATATAAAACTTTGGTGAGTAAATTAATTATTTACTTTTTAATAGACACTTGAAAATGGGGGGGGCGTGAATAAAAAAAAACGTTTGTCTAAAATATTATATTCGGTTTATTGGAAAAATAACCCTGAAAATATTGTAAAAATAGAATCAATAGAAAAATTTTGATAGATTTAAAATTTTAAAAATTGAAAAATATTGAGTTCGTAAAATTCATTACTGTTTAAAAAAAAAATATTTCTATTACTTTTAAAGCAACTTTAATAGTTTATTTTGGAAGTATAATCCATAAAGAAAATAAACAACCCACTTTTAAAAGAGAAATTACGAGATTTTTATATTTTATTCGCAGTTTCGTGTAAGGGGTGTAAAAAATTCCTACAAAAATTCTGATACACCTAGTGCACTACAAAACAAACACATTCAATATATATGTAAAAAAAGGTTCAACGGTCCATTCCAAAGTAAAGCCGAACCACAACGAATTTTGTCATGATTTTCTTTTCCACATTGTGATTTTTTATAAACGTTCGCGCCCCAGTTTCTCGTTCGTGGTTTACTTTTAGTCGAGTTGACGATTCACATGGCAAACAATGCCCGTCATACGTTGCGTCCTTTTATTAAGGCAGAGTACGTGTCGTCGAACGCTGTTTTGACTTGATTTGGTCGTTGAGCCTACGCGAGAGATCGGAAAGAAAGTATCAACATAGTTGCAACGCAACAGTTGACTAATTGATGTATGAAACAGTAACGCAATTTGTATGAGATACCAAAAAAAACAAGTGAAGCATGCATGGTCCCCCGTGAGTGCACAGTGAACGAAGCATAAAAAAATGACTAAGTTCAGCATTTGCCCCCCCCTCCCATTTAGCCCCCAAAACTCCAGGGGACGTCAAATCCTGGTGAAAATGAACAAACGGTGCAGTTTTAGGCCTTAACATATGTAAATTTGAGTTCTGCGCCATGCAAAAAGATAAATGAATAAGTCCATCATTTGCCCCCCCCCCATTTAGCCCCAAAAGTCCTCAAGGCCTTAAGATATTTAAATTTGAGTTCAGCACCATGCAAAACTGCTAAATAGACATACACAGAAAATTTTGGACAAATACGGTAAAAAAGTCCCGAAAATGAAATGTTTTTATTAGCCTTAAAAGAGCCCGTGGAACACACCCAAGAGTTATCGTGAAGTATAGGCAAACAAAATTGTATAACTATCAGTTAATTACAACTTTTCAGAAAGTTTCATAAAAATCCAAGGCATCAATTTTTTTTTAATTTTTAAGTATCAATTTTAGCCATTTTAACTCGAATGGGGGGGGGGGGCAACCAGAGTTTTCCCGGAAAATCCGTTCTGTTACTTTTTTTTTTTTTACTCATATCATGTTTAATTTTTGTGCAAAATTTCAAAAAATCCCAAGGCATAGTTATTGAGAAAAGTGTGGACGGACGAACGGACGAACGGACAAGGGTGAATTTACAGGTCCACCCTCCTTTTGTCGGAGGACCAAAAATAAACAAACTTCTCGGTACACTGTGTGCTGTTAATGCTTACATAAATATATCATTTAGTACTAGTAGTTAGGACTGCCGACTCTAGTAGATACTTGTTGGTTCGATCAATTAGTTTTCGGTGCATGCTGGTATATCCACACTGAAGAGCTGTGGTAGCGAAACAGTTTGTCTGTGGATAAATATATAAGCTCCTTTTTTTGGTGAATTGAGCACTGTCGTTAAGGATATCACCTGCTACTAATTAGTATAATGCAAAGCTCTTTGTAAACAACAAATAGAGCAGTGTAAAGTTGTGAATAATGTGCTTTTTTATATAAAAAGTTTTAGATATTATTGTCTGGTGGTTATAGCTACTGGCTATCGACTAGCAGATTGTTGATTCAACCGTTTTCTTGGGATGGTTGCTGGCCGAGCAATATATAATAACAATTACTATGAATTACTGTATTTTCTCTCTCTCTCTCTCTCTCTCTCTCACACACACACACACACACACACACACACACACACACACACACACACACAAAAAAAAAAATGCACACACAACATACAGAAATGAATATACAAATTGTACATAGTTAAATTTTACATTGAACGCTGGGGTTATTAGTTAGATTAGGATCCACAGAGTGATTGAGGTATTTTGGTAAATGTTGCCAGTCAAGAGTAAGACTTCAAAGTCTCATCTGTTACATAGTCAAAAAGACCATGTACCCTCCCCCTCCCAATTTCTTGTAGGGCCTTGTGCCTAATTTTGTTGAATTGAATTTTTTGTACGTTTTTTATGTTCAATTTTTTCTTTCTCAATAAAATATATAAACAAGATCAAAGTGTAGTATCTGTTCTTCAGATGCTGCGCTTCCATTTTTTGTTCTCTTTCGGTGGAGGAGAAATCCTTTACGACTGAGACAATTTTTATTTTTGTACCTTTTCTCCACGTTAAAAAACGACCCTGGTGTCTAACTCTGTCCCGTAGGGAGGCATAGTAAATAGGTACTATGAATTACTGTAACGTAGTCACGTCAGCATTGGGGTTGTGGCGTAAGCATGACATCACGGGCGCAAATGCATATAGAGGGATTAAAGTTGGAAGGAAGAGAAGAGAAGTAAAGAGAAGAAAAAGAAAAAATGTGTGTCGGTTGGCAAGTTACGCTCTATAAGTACACGATGTCTTCTATCTCCTACTACCCCTTTGGAGAGTAGAACTTTTGGAAAATTGTCGTCGTGCCAGAGACATTTACGGCATGTTTGTTTGGTGGCGTGTACTGAAAGCCAGCGGTGTCTGGTGCCGTATATTGAGATCCGGTCCACGTGGCGGTCAGGTAGAGAGACCAACAACCTTACATTACCTGAAAATTCATATTCAGTATCCTTTAAGATGTAAACAAACGTTGCCAATATCGTGTTTTCTATCACCATATATACTAGTGCCATCAGATATACGTTGATGAAACTCAACAAGGACTAGAGAAGAGGTATAGCGAATGTAAAAGAGATAAAAATGAAATTAGCAATTCCCTTAATGCTTTATTCTCCCATTCATTGTAGTATTTTTTTGTTTACTTTAAACAAGCTAAATTAATTAAATTCAGTTTAAATGAAAACTCTGAGAAAACTCTTTGAATCTGTGCTCATTGCAAACTCAAGCACAATTAAGCAGCTTGGCGGCTTCTACAGTTTATCTCCTTTAATTATTAATTAATTTTAACTTATATATATATATATATATATATATATATATATATATATATATATATATATATATATATATATATATATATAAATAAAACTTAAATTAAATTAAATCAATTAAATTAATACATGTTAACTTACTTATATCACAGACAATAATACCGATAACAAAATAGAAGTAAAAATCAGTCAATCAATGAATAAAAACAAAGAAACACTCATTCCATTTCATATACACATCCAACATTTTGAATTCTAACGATCATATTCGTTCCAAAAAAACAGAACAGAAATTTCATTAACTCTTTAAAAAATTCGAATGACTTTATGTCGTTTTTTTTTTTTTAATCACTCACTTCATAAACGCAATACACAGTCTGAATGCTAATGGCTTCTTATTTTTCGTTCGGAAATAGAATAAAGACATTCATTTCCCATTACAAACACAAGTATATTTTCAAATATTGCATGGGTATTTTAATTCTCCAAATCAATCATCCCGAGGAAGTCTTAAAATAAAGACGAAGCGTTGATGAACATAAAATTTTGGTTTCTTCCGTTTTTTTTTTTTTTATTTCTCCCTATACTACTGTCTATCTGTATCATGCCCGAACCGTGGAACAGTTAATGACGTCATTCATCGAAAAAGAGATTTGATGACGTCATCATTTATGCTGTCTTAAGGAAATGTGTGTGTGTGTGTGTGTGTGCGTGCGTGTGTGCGTGTTAAATCCAACTGATTCTATATTCGTTCAGCGACGAAGTTTTAGTTTTATTACACAAAATAAACACACAAAATGTTTCAGTTATTCGTTTTTTTTTTAATGTACGCAAGAAAATTACATTAAATCTTCCTAATTTTCCGTAATTGACAATTAACACTTTCAACTCAGCGTTCTATCTGTTTGCGTGGTAATTTGTCACTCTCAAGTATCTCCCACCTCAGTTTCAAAACTCCCCCTCTCTCCCTCTCTTTCCCTCTCTATCTCTTACTCACACTTTCTCCCCACATAAGTCCTCACTAAAAACTAGTATAAGAAAAGTTTCGAATAACTTTTACTTTATTCGTCAGTCAACATTAATAATCATCTGTTGCTGATTTTCTCGCGCATTTAACTATCCTCCCCGGCTTTCCTTCTTTTACATTCTTTCTTTCACTTAAAAAACACGGTGTAAAAAGGAGCGCCAACTCTCTCTCTCTCTCTCTCTCTCTCTCTCTCTCTCTCTCTCTCTCTCTCTCTCTCTCTCTACTTTTTCGTTATGTATCTATCTTTTTTGTTTCGGTATTTATCAATCTATCTATCTATCTATCTATCTATCTATCTATCTATCTATCTATCAATCTATCTATCTATCTATCTATCTATCAGTATTTTAACGATTTCGATAATTTTTAAAAATAATTTTTCAAATAAAGAGCATGCACAAATTTCAAGGCAGTGTTTATTTTAAGTCATACAATGAATATTTTTCGAACACAAGACTATCTTCAGAACAAAATTTTAATAGGTGAATGTGATCTACAAAATAACGCTATTAGCTTCCATATAAAATAAAATTATCTTTCTATCTTTCATATCTGTAGGGTGTCCAAAAAGTCGTTCTGTGAATAGATTCTTTCTGTAATCTTGATACAATCTGACTAAGACATTGGGAAATAAAAAAAGCAAAATTGAAACAATCTTTATTTATGAAAAATAATGTCTTTTAAATATTGCCCATTTTCAGCTTCGCATATTTGTGCTCTTTCCAAAACATTATTTATGACAGATTGCAGAATCTCTGGCTTGCGATTTAACTCCTTTATTTCGTTCCTGATGTTTTCCTTCAATTCTTGCAAGGTTTGGGCTTTGACGGTTCAAGGGTTGATAGCGCGCGGCATATAAAGTCTCTATAAAGACTATGTATCGAATATTCTTGCCACATTTTGGCTGGTGCGTCTATTTGTAACAGCCGATGTTTACATCTCAGCATTCAAAATTAAAATGCTTAAACTCGTTTCTGCGCATATAGTTTGACGCATGCACTTGCATGAATTAATAAAAACAAACACATTCTAAGCCAATCAGATGCATATCTCCGAATTTATAAAAAAAAATGCTATTTTCAATCCAATCTGAATGCTATAAAAAACAGATTTTTTTTTTTCAATAACAAGTTGACCCTAGTCGATTGACCGGCGCCGCTCACCCGGCCTGGGGCCTTGAGCCTACTACAATTCACCAGCTCTCTCTCTCTCTCTCTCTCTCTCTCTCTCTCTCTCTCTCTCTCTCTCTCTCTCACTCACTCTCTCTCTCTCTCTCTCTCACACACACACACACACACACACACACACACACGGGCTGTTTGAACCTCTTCGTTGTCATCTGCTCATCTAGAACAAACTTATTCATCGAAATATTTTCAACCAGTCTCACTGAACTTTCTTTCTAATATGAAAACAAATGAACATTATTGACTTCTATTAATAACTTCTAATGAAATATCTTCCATTTAAAATATATATAATCTTCCATTTTAAACACATATAAAATATCTCTTCTGTGAATGTATGCCTCTGAACTAGTTATTTAGTTTGTGTTTATCGGATAACATGTTTATCATTTTCTCACATTTAATTATAAATCCAAGGTTTTTTTTTTCGTTCTTGGATTTATAAGACAAACAAAAAATCTAACCTTGATCGCCCTTTGATGCCCGTGGTGCACTGAATAGAGGTGTTGAATCTCTACGGTTCCAGGTGAGCATTGTCTGAAGATAGCGGTTTCAATCCTACCCAAAAGTCAGCCAGATGATTAGTTGGTGAGTGAGACGACAACAACTATGGAAGGCAGTAATTACTGGGGAGACAGTTAAGAGAGCATTCCTATCCCGTCGCAGATAACCTGAGGAAGGCCAGAGGAATGGTTGGCCGAAACTTCGTGAAACAACAACTATGAAGATGAGGATAAAAGACTGCAAAAATAAATTGATAAATATACAAATTACTAATCTCAAAGGAGTCCAATAACAAAATAATATAATCTCAAAGGAGTCCAATAACAAAATAATATAATCTCAAAGGAGTCCAATAACAAAATAATATAATCTCAAAGGAGTCCAATAACAAAATAATATAATCTCAAAGGAGTCCAATAACAAAATAATATAATCTCAAAGGAGTCCAATAACAAAATAATATAATCTCAAAGGAGTCCAATAACAAAATAATATAATCTCAAAGGAGTCCAATAACAAAATAATATAATCTCAAAGGAGTCCAATAACAAAATAATATAATCTCAAAGGAGTCCAATAACAAAATAATATAATCTCAAAGGAGTCCAATAACAAAATAATATAATCTCAAAGGAGTCCAATAACAAAATAATATAATCTCAAAGGAGTCCAATAACAAAATAATATAATCTCAAAGGAGTCCAATAACAAAATAATATAATCTCAAAGGAGTCCAATAACAAAATAATATAATCTCAAAGGAGTCCAATAACAAAATAATATAATCTCAAAGGAGTCCAATAACAAAATAATATAATCTCAAAGGAGTCCAATAACAAAATAATATAATCTCAAAGGAGTCCAATAACAAAATAATATAATCTCAAAGGAGTCCAATAACAAAATAATATAATCTCAAAGGAGTCCAATAACAAAATAATATAATCTCAAAGGAGTCCAATAACAAAATAATATAATCTCAAAAGAAGTCCAATAACAAAATAATATAATCTCAAAGGAGCCAATAACAAAATAATATAATCTCAAAGGAGTCCAATAACAAAATAATATAATCTCAAAGGAGTCCAATAACAAAATAATATAATCTCAAAGGAGTCCAATGACAAAATAATATAATCTCAAAGGAGTCCAATGACAAAATAATATAATCTCAAAGGAGTCCAATAACAAAATAATATAATCTCAAAGGAGTCCAATAACAAAATAATATAATCTCAAAGGAGTCCAATAACAAAATAATATAATCTCAAAGGAGTCCAATAACAAAATAATATAATCTAAAAGGAGTCCAATGACAAAATAATATAATCTCAAAGGAGTCCAATAACAAAATAATATAATCTCAAAGGAGTCCAATAACAAAATAATATAATCTCAAAGGAGTCCAATAACAAAATAATATAATCTCAAAGGAGTCCAATAACAAAATAATATAATCTCAAAGGAGTCCAATAACAAAATAATATAATCTCAAAGGAGTCCAATAAAAAAATAATATAATCTCAAAGGAGTCCAATAACAAAATAATATAATCTCAAAGGAGTCCAATAACAAAATAATATAATCTCAAAGGAGTCCAATAACAAAATAATATAATCTCAAAGGAGTCCAATAACAAAATAATATAATCTCAAAGGAGTCCAATGACAAAATAATATAATCTCAATGGAGTCCAATAACAAAATAATATAATCTCAAAGGAGTCCAATGACAAAATAATATAATCTCAAAGGAGTCCAATAACAAAATAATATAATCTCAAAGGAGTCCAATAACAAAATAATATAATCTCAAAGGAGTCCAATAACAAAATAATATAATCTCAAAGGAGTCCAATAACAAAATAATATAATCTCAAAGGAGTCCAATAACAAAATAATATAATCTCAAAGGAGTCCAATAACAAAATAATATAATCTCAAAGGAGTCCAATAACAAAATAATATAATCTCAAAGGAGTCCAATAACAAAATAATATAATCTCAAAGGAGTCCAATAACAAAATAATATAATCTCAAAGGAGTCCAATGACAAAATAATATAATCTCAAAGGAGTCCAATGACAAAATAATATAATCTCAAAGGAGTCCAATAACAAAATAATATAATCTCAAAGGATTCCAATGACAAAATAATATAATCTCAAAGGAGTCCAATAACAAAATAATATAATCTCAAAGGAGTCCAATAACAAAATAATATAATCTCAAAGGAGTCCAATGACAAAATAATATAATCTCAAAGGAGTCCAATAACAAAATAATATAATCTCAAAGGAGTCCAATGACAAAATAATATAATCTCAAAGGAGTCCAATAACAAAATAATATAATCTCAAAGGAGTCCAATAACAAAATAATATAATCTCAAAGAAGTCCAATAACAAAATAATATAATCTCAAAGGAGTCCAATAACAAAATAATATAATCTCAAAGGAGTCCAATAACAAAATAATATAATCTCAAAGGAGTCCAATAACAAAATAATATAATCTCAAAGGAGTCCAATAACAAAATAATATAATCTCAAAGGAGTCCAATGACAAAATAATATAATCTCAAAGGAGTCCAATGACAAAATAATATAATCTCAAAGGAGTCCAATGACAAAATAATATAATCTCAAAGGAGTCCAATAACAAAATAATATAATCTCAAAGGAGTCCAATAACAAAATAATATAATCTCAAAGGAGTCCAATAACAAAATAATATAATCTCAAAGGAGTCCAATAACAAAATAATATAATCTCAAAGGAGTCCAATGACAAAATAATATAATCTCAAAGGAGTCCAATGACAAAATAATATAATCTCAAAGGAGTCCAATAACAAAATAATATAATCTCAAAGGAGTCCAATAACAAAATAATATAATCTCAAAGGAGTCCAATAACAAAATAATATAATCTCAAAGGAGTCCAATAACAAAATAATATAATCTCAAAGGAGTCCAATAACAAAATAATATAATCTCAAAGGAGTCCAATAACAAAATAATATAATCTCAAAGGAGTCCAATGACAAAATAATATAATCTCAAAGGAGTCCAATGACAAAATAATATAATCTCAAAGGAGTCCAATAACAAAATAATATAATCTCAAAGGAGTCCAATAACAAAATAATATAATCTCAAAGGAGTCCAATAACAAAATAATATAATCTCAAAGGAGTCCAATAACAAAATAATATAATCTCAAAGGAGTCCAATGACAAAATAATATAATCTCAAAGGAGTCCAATGACAAAATAATATAATCTCAAAGGAGTCCAATAACAAAATAATATAATCTCAAAGGAGTCCAATAACAAAATAATATAATCTCAAAGGAGTCCAATAACAAAATAATATAATCTCAAAGGAGTCCAATAACAAAATAATATAATCTCAAAGGAGTCCAATAACAAAATAATATAATTTCAAAGGAGTCCAATAACAAAATAATATAATCTCAAAGGAGTCCAATAACAAAATAATATAATCTCAAAGGAGTCCAATAAAGAAATAATATAATCTCAAAGGAGTCCAATAACAAAATAATATAATCTCAAAGGAGTCCAATAACAAAATAATATAATCTCAAAGGAGTCCAATAACAAAATAATATAATCTCAAAGGAGTCCAATAACAAAATAATATAATCTCAAAGGAGTCCAATAACAAAATAATATAATCTCAAAGGAGTCCAATGACAAAATAATATAATCTCAAAGGAGTCCAATGACAAAATAATATAATCTAAAAACATTCACTGAAATTATTTCTCTTAAATCGGCTTATCCCAAACCAAAAACCCTAAAGAAACCCACTAAAACTGGTGACTCCCTAAAATAGGAATCTCCAAATATTCCTCTTATTCTTACAGGGTCTCCCACCTAATAAATCCCACACTATCAACCAAACTCTAACCCCTGTCCCCTCACGGCAATGTTGCATCCTTGTTTTATAAATACTTTAATGGAATGCGCTGTGACGAACTCAAAGCACTTTTGCCCCCTCAACATAGACCCCATAAGCAGCAAAATTACCGTAGAGATTCCTAGATGCTGGAAATCCTAGTCTACAAGGTGGAACGATAAAATTGTTGCCCAAGAAAAGACAACATGATTCCATTTCCGTTTGATGAAAACCGGTTTTCTTTTTTTGTTGCAGGCCATCTGCAAAAACTGTACAAATTTCCAGAACGATAGGAGCCTTTTATCATGTCTATCATGTTTGAAAGTGTCACAATGTTCAACGAGCGAAATCGGAGATGCGCCACTGTACAACTCATGCTCTCTACCGATCCAAGTTGTGACAACAAGACAATTCGCAGCATCCTCAAAATGCATTGCTGTATTTCCATGAATGGTGATGAAATCAAAGTTTCTGGCCAGAGTTATATAGTCTTTGGTGTGGTTTCAAGTGAGGATCACATCATGCCACCTTATCTTCAAAGTCGGCTTGAAAGTCAACACCAAAGTATACCTGTGTGTGCTGCAGAATGTGGTGATCCTCAGGTGGCCACTGGCAGATCCTGGGTGTGGCAGCAGGACTCGGTGCCAGCCTACGTCCAAAGAGGCTCAAGCTTAGTTTCAGAAGGAGTCCTACGACTTTGTACTCTTCTCTCACTGGCTCCCTCCTTTTCCCTCGACTTGAATCCGCTGAACTACTTCGTTTGGGCATACGTCGAGAACATCACCAACATGACCTCCCACAACACCAAAGTCAGCCTGATCGCCACCATCTGCCGAGTATTCGTCAAGATCCCACCGGCGCTTGTGGAAAAGGCATGCTTCCAGTTCCAGACTCTTATTGAGGTAGTGATTGAGGCTGAAGGCAGCTACATTATCGTTCCGCCCTGTAATAGTTTCTTCCCTTGAACTCCTAGACTTTGGAATTACCTCCTAGTCGCCTGCTTACCTGACTGTACTGACATGCAGAAGTTCAAGTGTGATGTGAAAAGACATCTCGCTGCATAGTGTCCCATTACGTCCAAGGGGCACTGTGCCCTGTTTGGAGTAAAAAAAAAAAAAAAAAAAAAAAAAAGAAAGAAAAAAATTAAGGTCGCTGGAAAGATGGTTGGATCCTTCTACCGCTCCAGAAGATATTTCACTACTGATGCAATTCTCTATCTATATAAAAGCCAAGTACGTCCAAGGATGGAATACTGCTACCATATCTGGGCAGGAGCTGCTAGAAACAGCCTATCCTGCATTGACAGAGTACAAAATAGACTTCGTGGCTTAGTGGGGGATGCCCTTTTCTCTACCCTGCAACCTCTCTCCCACAGAAGAGACGTTGCGAGCCTATCCTTGTTTTATCGTTATTTCCATGGCAGGTGCTCGTCTGAACTCCAATCTCTGGTCTCCCCTCGCCAATCTTTCACGAAAAACACCCGTCTAGCTGAATCCACTGTGAAAAATTTCCCCCACTCCTTATCTGTGCCTAAATCAAAACGTGGATTCCATGAACAAAGCTTCTTTCTTAGAACTGCACGCCTGTGGAACTCTGTTCCGTCTGCCTGCTTCCCACCTGACTACAACTTGGATGTCTTCAAGTCCAACGTTAACAAGTTCCTAATGAACCGCCCCCTTAAGTAAACACTTCATAAAATCTCCACACTAACGTACTGTACTTGCAATAACCTTTATCCTTGAGTGGCTTCCGGGCCTTGATAAGTGGTGACCACCGTGTAAAAAAAAAAAAAAAGAAAAAACCCTCAGATGCTGGGGCGAAGAGGGTTTGAGAAAAGAAGGAAACTGACAAAAGAAAGCAAACACATTGCACCCATCTTGTAGACAGACTAATTACTGTTCACAACGAGAAATGGGAAAAAGAAAGGGTTAATTTTTACGTGGTTTCCACATTAACATTTTCCTTTAAAATGACGCTCTTTAAAGGTTTTCTGATATATTGAAACGAATATCGCATTTAAATTTTCCACAGTTTTCCGGATATTAAGCAATAGACACCATTTTTACCATAAAGAATTACATTGCTTGATATCCGGAAAATTTAAATGCGATATTCGTTTTCAGTATACCCGAAAACCGTCAGTATACCCGAAAACCTTTAAAGGTTGTCATTTTACAGGAAAATGTTAAGGTGGAAACCCAGTAAATATTTACCGAAAAAACTTTTCAAACTTACAGACGCACATAAACTATTTATCCATGCAAACACATTTTCTCCAAAACCAGCTAATTTTTTATATGAAATAATTCAAAAGGGTTGATATGCCGCAAAACAAAACGGTCAGATAATGACATGCGATGAGTCATAACTGAAATAACTGACACTTGCAGTTACAACCTTTTTAATCGCAGGTTTTAATCTATGCTTAATCCATGCTGAAGTTGTTGAAGAAGCGGCGGGTGGTAAACAAATGATGCCTATTAGTCTTTATTTCATAGCAAACAATTCTTAAGAGGTAAAAAAAAAACAACAAAAAAAACATTTCAGAATAATAGAACAGTCTAGTAAATACTTTTGCTGCCTACGACCAGCTGAAAATAAACAGAAGCCCCACCTCCCATTCCATAAAAAAAAAACTCTCCCACAATTCTCGTATTTTTTTCACGTTTCTCCGCCTCCTTCTCTTTCTCGTAGGAGATTCTAGATTTATAAATCGTTTCTTAGAGAGAGAGAGAGAGAGAGAGAGAGAGAGAGAGAGAGAGAGAGGGGGACGGTGAGGGGTATCTCTAAATAATCGTCTGCTCGCTGTACTCTGCGGAGGAGATCTCTAATTGTCGTTGCCACAGATGAGCAGATCGTATAGTCTTTGGTAGAACATAGTAGCAAAACTTAATCTACTTACAGCCACTGTAAAAAGAAAGTTCTTTTCTTCCTCTATATCTGGAGCTCAACGAAACTTCCATGAACAGAGTTTCTCTCCAAAAACTATTTATAGACTATATTGCATTTCACAGATATAGTATAAAAGTGACTATATATATATATATATATATATATATATATATATATATATATATATATATATATATATATATGTGTGTGTGTGTGTGTGTGTGTGTGTGTGTGTGTTTTGTACAGGAATTTATCCGATAAGTATCGAAAATCGAATAAATTCGATCTTAAAATTAACCTTTCTCTCTTATAGATAAGAAAGAATAATTTTTACAGGGAAATATTTTACGTTACACGGGCCAAAGGAAAAAATAAAAAAAAAAGAAAAAAAACTCAGATTTATTGTCATCTGACGATATAGCTCAGTGGTAGAGCATTTGACTACAGATCGAATGATACCCTGTTCAAGCCCGGTTGTGCCTCACTATTTTATTTTATTTTTTCTCATTAATGAGTTCAATTTACGATACAAGAAGACGTACCATTTAAAATCGCCGCAAATCATTTCTTCGTTTGCACATTTTAAAACTAAACATTAATCAGTAATGACTTTCCCAGGGAATTCATCGTCAAGCCCAGATATCAGTTAATGTGATATTGTAAACAAACACAGACGGCATTTGATGAACAACTTTATAATTATTTTGAAAAAAAAAACTATTCCTCGTATATGAAAAATATGTTTATTACTATAGTTTCGAACGTTATCTTTACTTGTCATGTTATTGTGATATGGAAGGAACTGTGTGTGTGTGTGTGTGTGTGTGTGTGTGTGTGTGTGTGTGTGTGTGTGTGTGTGTGTGTGTGTGTGTGAGTTCGTTCTCTATTGACTCGAAAACAGCTGGGCCGATTTTTATGAAATTTCATACGAAGGTACTTTATGCGCTTGGAAGTGTTCTTAGATAGGTTGTGTGTCAGAATTTATTTGATAATTATCGATAAGCGACAATCGAAATAATTCAATGAAAGAACGAACAGACGATTTTGACCAATGTTAACACCATACGCAGCCTAATATCACAAGTGTATTTGAGAAGTTTTATTACCACGCAAGCCGAAAGGCCCGACATACAAAACCCGCTACCATGAATATCATGTTTTATTCATGGTCACTTGGTCTTGTAAGTAGGTGACCACACGCCTTATTCATGGAAGATGGCCACGGAGCAAAGACAATTCTTGGAAATGGAGTTTGATGTCAAAAGGCAAAGTGGTACTCCACACAAATAAAAAACGACATCCTGTCAAATATCGGCCACGTGGGTGAATAAATACATACATTGACTGAATAAATAAAATACATAAAAAGTCGATCTCCAGCCTATGGTGGCTGCTGCTCTACCCTTTATTACGACTCACACGAAAAAGTGGCAACGGATGTGTGCTTCAACAGAGCAATAACATTACTACTTCCTCTGACGTCATTTGCTAACTAGCATCTGTATTTTCTCTTTAGGTGCTGACAAAAATACCGATTTATTTTTTTTATACATACCGTCACAACGGGAAGCACTATATGCTTTCTCCCGCTTCAATCATCATTATTATCAGCAGTAAGAGTAGCAGCAACAACAATAACAGTAACAACGGAAATAATAATAAAGGAGGGGTAGTGTGCGTGGAGTAAGTAAGTATATAGCGTACATGCAGCAAATATGGTGTTCAGGGTATGGCATTTGGGGGGGGTAGATGTAGAACTGTTTGGTGTTATAAAAAAAATAAAAATGATCAATGTCAAGTTTTTTTCAACTCCCCAAAAAGCGTTAAAATGACAACTTTTATATGTTTTCGGTGTTGCTGAAAACGAATATCACATTTAAATGTGGGGCAGTTAAGTAGTTTTCATGATATGAAGAAATGACCTTTTCAGAAAGTGGAGGATCAGTTTTCTAGTAAATTTAACGTAAAATGAGTGTTAGAGAACAGTCGCCTGTTCTTGTAAGTAAGTAAAAATGAGATAGGATAGTCCGAGAATTCGAACCTGGGAAGCTAGGTTTGGAATTAGGATTCAGGAGAGTTTAAAATAAATAATACAGATATGTTATTGAAAATGGAATGTAGAATTACCCATTGTTTAGTTCACATAAAATAGTTTAGATTCTGTTTACGTGAAAAAGGAATTTGCTGATGCAATTCTGTTTATGAAAATGAAATGAAATTAAAATAAGGAAGTTGAAACGAAAATGATAAACATATTTGTAAAGTAGGTTAGTCGAAAAATAGGTTAGAGAACATGTGAGGAACAGTGCATGTTTTTTTTTTTTGTTTTTTGTTT
Source organism: Euprymna scolopes (assembly GCF_053919585.1). Taxonomy (NCBI): domain Eukaryota; kingdom Metazoa; phylum Mollusca; class Cephalopoda; order Sepiida; family Sepiolidae; genus Euprymna; species Euprymna scolopes. The sequence goes on from NC_136488.1 coordinate 155,606,032, forward strand.
TTTTAATTACATTTTCACCCCAAACAAGGCACATTGCCATTTTGGTGTAGAGGGCTACTATCAGGGGCAGCAACTACTGGAGCACTATGTTGGGATTTGGGCAGCAAAATGTCGGTTCACATTACGCTTGAACTTCTGCATATCAGTACAGTTGGGGTAGCAGGGACCTGGAATGGAATTCCAGAGTCTAGCAGTTCTGGGGAAGAAACTACTGGAGTAGAAAGATCTTTTACATCTAGGGATCTCTACTGTGTGGGGTGGGATTTAGCTGCCTGTCGGGTTTGTCGAGGGTGTCTACATCATGGGGTCACAAGTGTCTGCAGTTCGCCAGAACATTGACCTTTAAAATACGTGTAGAACAGGCAGAGGGACGCAACATTTCGTCGATGGGACAGAGGCTGAAGCTTAAATGCCAGTTCAGGGCCTATCAGAGGTTTAGACACGTGAGCCATGTCAGGCCACGGGACTGATATGCACGTTGTTTGGTCATGCAATGACGTCATGGCAGAGATGAGTTGTCAATATAGTTAGAGCTTTAGGAAACAAACAGGCGGTCAGTCAGTCAGAGAGAGAAAAGTCAGTGCCGGGACAGGGTCGGACAGACAGAGCTGACATCCACCTTTGGAGGTGAAAGGTTGGAAGTTGAAATCATGTAGAAACTTTGAATTCCTTGATGCGAAACCATTGACGTCGTCATCATTTTGTAACAGCTGTCTTGTGTTACGTTATTCTACAAACAAGGTATTGTGAATTTGTATTTATAAGAAGTTGTGTATAAACTCATCTAGGAATGTGTTTGCATCATCTTAAGAATGCATCTTCCTCTCAGTATTAAGTAATGACTGGTTCCTTCTTTATGATAAAAGAACTGAGAATCATCATCTCAAAAATATATGTGTCAATGTTACAGAAACACTCCCAGAACATTCAGAACTGTATAAATCTCTATCCCCCTCTCATTGTGTATTACATGATCCCGTCTCTCCTTTAAATTGTACCCTGTCTCTATCGCACTAATATGAACACTCAAGAACACCTACAACATAACATATCGTAAATTTGATGCCCGTGACCATTTTTTTTTTCTGCAAGGAAAAAAAACACACACACACATACAAGGTTTTAGGGTCCATTATAAATAAACCACAAAAAAAACACACACACACATACAACGTTTTAGGATCCATTATAAATAAACCACAAAACACACACACACACACACACACACACATACAACGTTTTAGGGTCCATTATAAATAAACCACAAAAAAAACACACACACACATACAACATTTTAGGGTCCATTATAAATAAACCACAAAAAAACACACACACACATACATACAACGTTTTAGGGTCCATTATAAATAAACCACAAAAAACACACACACACACACACAACGTTTTAGGGCCCATTATAAATAAACCACAAAAAACACACACACACACACACACACACACACATACAACGTTTTAGGGTCCATTATAAATAAACCACAAAAAAACACACACATACAACGTTTTAGGGTCCATTATAAATAAACCGCAAAAAAACACACACATACAACGTTTTAGGGTCCATTATAATAAAACCACAAAAAAAACACACACATACAACGTTTTAGGGTCCATTATAAATAAACCACAAAAAAACACACACACACATACAACGTTTTAGGGTCCATTATAAATAAACCACAAAAAAAACACACACATACAACGTTTTAGGGTCCATTATAAATAAACCACAAAAAAAAATACTAGACGAAATGAAAAAATTATTAAGAAAAAAAGAAAAACGCACACACACAGACGCACAGAGAAAAAGAAATGCACACATACACACAATGAAAAAAGTAAAAAAAGTATACAGGAAAAGAATAAAAGTGTTGATATGCCGCAAAAAAAGAAAGACAGACATAATGAAAAAAAATTGTCATCATGCATAATTCATTCATAAAAGAGTTGTTTAAAATTTGTTTTGATAAATATACAAACACACAAAAAAAAGTTGAGCAAAAGAAAAATTGTTTTGATGTGACCTTTTCAAAAGCAACTCATAAATAATTTTCATTGTTTTAATAATGTTTTGAAAATATACAGTACACACACAAACACACAGAGAAAAAGGAGGTCATTGTGTCATTGGGAAAAATTTGATCGAAATGTCTGTCTGCACAAATGTAAATATGATATTTGTTTTCAGCACCTCCGAACTTTTCATTGTTCTGAGGGAGATAACTGTCTTTTACTAGGAGATTCGTTCCGTAGAAGGAAAACATCGCTGCTCAGAAAGCGTAAAAAGTAAACACACAAGGAATGGGTCGCGTTTTTAGAATAAGTAAGTATATAGCATATATGCAGAAAATATAAGTTTAAGGATATGGTCATTTTTATTTTGTGGTTGGAGGAGATGTAGAACTGTTTGTGTTATAAAAAAACTATAAATATTTTAAAATAAAAATGGAATGGCCCGTAATTAAGCAAAGTAGAAGGAGAAAAAATCGTTGCTAGGAAAGCGTAAAAGGTAAACACAGTTAAATGTAATGTATTTTGTTTTCAGGGTATTTTTTGTGGGTGTGTGATTGTTTTGAAGAGTTAATGTGGACACATGTAAGTGTTAGTGTATCAGTACTAAAATTTCTGATAACGGGAGCTTTATATGGTTGTATTTGGATTAATTTATTTTTTAAGGGTTGTGTTGTATAGAGAGATCAGCTATATTTGTAAATGGCGAGCATGTTCGTTTATGTGTAAAGATTGTAATCCGGAATAATCGGTTTTTCAGGTCTTAGCCAATGGGAAATGAGAGAATTTCAGAATGAGAAATTGTTATTTTTGTCAAGGGAAATGGAAAGTTAATAATGTGTATATGAGTTTTGGATCCAATTACGAAGGGTGCAAGGTCAGTAATGTGTGATACAGCGTGTGGTGGTAGGGCATCAGAATTAGAGGGAAAAATACGAACTACTTCCTCTATAGATGTTGGTAATAGTTGTGATGTTTCTCCTAGGATGTAATGTAGGATTTTATTATAACGAATAGATGTGTCTAAAACGGCGTTTTAAAGTTACATAAGATGGTGGATAATAGTTAAGACATAATAAATTTATAAGTGACATTTAGTATTGCCAACCTACGGCAATTTAGTCCAGAGAGGAATATCTGCAATCATTTTATTATATCGAAGATATATATATACACTCCTGATCAAAAATTTAAGACCACTTGAAAATATTTAAAATGAATCCTTTTTTAAGGATAGATTTTAAACTCTTCCTACTTAAGGTTACCAGTACTACAACCTAAAACGTTATGGAAAAAAAGCTACATTCCGACTATTTAATTCACCCTTACAGGAGTGCATGTATATATAGTAGTGGTCTGGAAAGGCCACAGGGGAGAAAACCAAGCAAAATTCATCCCAAAGTAGCAAAACTGAGGCTGGCGTGCCAGGGCACTATATATACAAATGTAGGCAAATTTGGACATATTTTATTGAATTGAAAATATAGGTTCTTCTTTGCCAATTGTAATAAAATTTTAAGTATAGAATAGCATTATGTAAACTTTGTCAGTTACTTCTTTCAAACTTCTCAGCTTAACGTTCACAGGGATTAATTAATAGTAATTTAAGATATATTTACAAAAGTAAAAACAAAAATTCAATGTCGCACATTAAAAGGAACGTTCATTTTTTTCTATTTTTTTTTGTCAATATTTTGTAAAATGTATATATATTGTAAAATTTGTATATTTTAAAATTTATATACCCCATTTCACAGTCATAAAATGCTTCAGTCATTTGTTTCCTAATTTTGCATATGAATTATAAAATATCTGATATTTCCTCCAAAACATCTGGCCTTGATGGAGGGGAGATTAACACTTGCTAATATGATTTTAAATCATCTGAAATAATAAGGAGAGACTTAATTCCAAGCTCCCATTATATTATTTTGAATTTCTCTATATAATTCTTTTTTATACTTATATTAGATACATTTCTCATATTTAGAAACAGGATACGATTATGAATATCTCCAGTATCAAATAATCCTTATTCAAAATTATATAACTATTATTATAATTATTAACTTTATGTATGAAAACCAAAGCGGGGAGATATAACATATGAGAAATATTTATCATTGATATGTATTTGATATAAATATAAAAAAGAATAATATAAAGAAATTTAAAATAATATAATGGAAGTTTGGAATCAAGTCTCCCCTTGCTGTTACTTCAGATCATTTGAAATCATATGAGAAAGTTTTAGTCTCCCCTCCATTAAGGCCAGAGATTTGGGGGAAATTATATATATATATATATATATGTGTGTGTGTGTGTGTGTGTGTGTGTGTGTGTGTGTGTGTGTGTGTGTGTGTGTGTGGTATATTTGCTGATGACACCATGCTCTATAACAGGCACGAAGGGAAAAACGAATGAATACATATACAAGGAAATGGCAGAAACACTAGAGGAAGACCTCCAATCAGTAGTGGAATGGGGACAAAAATGGATGGTCACATTCAATATTGTCAAGACTAAACTTGTTTCCTTCAATAATTACAAGCTATAGCTAAAGATACATTACCTAAAAGTACTTCTTTCAAACTTCTCAGCTTAACGTTGACAGGGAACATGAGTCGGGATAGATACATTGAGAGCATTGCCAAGGCTGCTGTGAAGAAGGTGGGCTCTCTCTACTCTGCTAGAAAGTTATATACGCCTGAAAGTATCCTGTACCTCTATAAGACCACCATTCGCCCATGTATTCTACAACTACTTTCTACTGATGATGATAATGAAGCAGAATCAGCAGGATACACTTCAAGTTCTGTTGGGAGTTAAGAAGATCAAAGTGAAAGTAAAACTGCATCTTTTTCAAACCTGTTTGATGAATTAGCTTCAAATAAATCTACAGTAACAAATCAAAACTTAGAGCAGGTAGAGACGGAGTTAAACCTGGAGATTGCAACTGCATGCACAACAGAAATACAAGAATCACAATCTAAACGCAAAATGGTCGATTGGTTGTTTTGTTTTACGGCATATCAACCCTTTTCAGGTTATTTAATACCGAATCTAGTGATTTTGAAGAACGTTGGTTGGTTGGTTGTTTTTGTTTTACGGCATATCAACCTTTTTCAGATTATTTAATGCCGAATCTAGTTATTTTGAGGAAAGATTTTTAATGGAGTATATATTTTTTTTTTACGTCAGATTCTATTTAACCCATAGTTGGGACCCTAACAGGTACTACCACTCCGGGTCAGAGTGGACCTGGGAGCAATGGCAATTAAAGGGTGGCTCCACACTCCTTAAGGCCTAAACACAAAATGAATAAATCCGTTATTCATAAGTGAACAAAAGAACTTGATCATTATGTAGCTTTACCACTACTCATGGTGGAAAAAGATACAGGAGACCTTACTACTGTTGAGTCAACTGTCTTCCAAATATTTAAGCATAGCACTTTCATCCATGGAGAGTGAGAGACTCTTTAGTGCAAGTGGTAATATGTATGAATCTATGAGAAACAGCCTGTCATGAGAATGGGGAAACTGTACTGTTGCTACATTACAACTGCAACTTTAAATACTGAAGAGACTATGAGACAGGCAGCAAGAATATTACTTTTTTCCATAGCTACCAACGTAATAAATGTGTTGAGATTAAAGCTGCTTTCAGGACTGCCAGCAACCACTGTAAAAGAGTAATAAAAAATGCAAGAGAGCTATATGCTCAGTCCGTTAGGTCCAGGGTGGCTGAGCAGCGGCTTGGTTCCCACCAGTTTTGGCAAATAGCAAACAGGATCCTGAACAGAAGTGTGCTTTCTATCCCAACCATCATCAATGGACCTCAGGTCATCTCCTGGGCATCAGACAAGGTCAAACTATTTGCCAAGAATTTGCAGCTAATTCTGCCCTATGCGACGAAGGTCATCAACTCCCTGTATTTCTTTCTATAACAGACAACACGCTATGCAACATACAAATATCTGTGTGTGAGGTCGCTAAGCTAATCAAGAACCTTGATTCCAGTAAAGCAACTGGCACTGACGGCATTCCAATTATAGTGCTGAAAAAGCTTCAACCAGAACTTGCCCCATACTTACAAAACTGTTTAAGCGTTGCCTTAAGGAGAAGTGCTTTCTGACTCCCTGGAAAACCTCATCAGTATGCCCTGTATTTAAGAATTCAGGTGATAAGTCATCTCCCTCTCAGTACAGACCAATAAGTCTCCTGTGTGTTATGAGTAAGTTGCTGGAATCCATATTAAATAGAGAAATAGTCAACCACCTCAGCAGAAATAACCTTCTTAGTGACACACAATATGGTTTCCGTTCTGCAAGATCTACCGCAGATGTGCTAACAGTTATATCTCACAGGATTAGTGAATCTCTTGACAAAGGCTTCCTTTCCAGGGCAATTACTCTTGACATATCAAAGGCCTTCGACAAGGTATGGCATAAGGGCCTACTTCACAAGATTTCCAGCTACGGTATAACTGGAAATGTTTTCTCAATTATTAAATCACTTCTCTCTGATAGGCTCATAAGAGTAGTGGTTGATGGGCAGAAATCAGAGGCCCACAGTATTAATGCTGGAGTCCCTCAGGGGTCCATCCTGGGCCCAACTCTCTTCCTGATCTACATCAATGATCTCCCAAAACACATACTTAAATCATTCTGTTGACATCTATGCTGATGACACGACCATCTATGGCAACACATCAAAGGCTGTAAATGACAAAGTTCTCTGAATCTCTCTCCTCTGATCTTGAGCGCTTGGTACAGTGAGGGAAGAGATGGCTGGTTACTTTTGATGCATTTAAAACCAAGCTCCTATCTTTACATCATCAACGCTCTGATCCATATCTGGCATCAATTGAAATAGATGGCTCTTGTCTTGGGGAGGCTCTATGTTTTGACAAGTTTCTGGGTTTGACCTTTGCTTCTGATCTGAAATGGAACATGTATATCAAGTTTGTTCCCAGGGCTGCTGGGAAAATGGTGAGATCCTTCTACTGCTCCAGAAGATATCTCACTGCTAATGCAATTCTCTATCTGTATAAAAGCCAAGTACGTCAAAGGATGGAGTACTGCTGCCACATCTGGGCAGGAGCTGCTAAATGCAGCCTATCCTGCCTTGGCAGAATGCAAGGTAGACTTTGTGGCTTAGTGGGGGATGCCCTTTTCTCTTCCCTACGACCTCTCTTCCACAGAAGAGACGTTGTGGGCCTGTCCTTGTTTTATCATTATTTTCATGGCAAGTGCTCGTCTGAGCTCTAATCTCTGGTCCCCCCTCGCCAATCTTTCATGATAAACACCCGTCCGTCTAGCTGAAATTACTGTCAATAATTTTCTCCACTCCTTATCTGTGCCTAAATCAAAACAAAGTCTCTTGGGAAGGAACAGGTGGTGTGGTAAAAACAGATAATACACTTTGATCTTAACGATCGGTGACAAAGTTATTCATCCGCTCCCCACTGGAGCAAGGTTAGACATACATTGATTTTAACACAAAGGGAATTCAATTCCCCTAAATTGGATGCACTTTGAATGATGATAAAATTGCTGTGATTCGATTCGTTGGTATTCTTTAATAGAGCTACCTCAAACTACCAGCAATTAATTAATCCTCCTTCCCAAAGGAGAAGGTAATGCCTCGAAGTGTTGGATATCTAGGTTGTATGTATGGAGAAATCATTTTAACAAAAGCATACACCTGGCAACAAATTCAAGAAACAACAAAATAATTATCAAATGTACCAAAAGATCATTTGAATAAAACTTATGAACCTGACACAAGCACTGGCTGTGAAGAAACAAAAAACTTGATCAATTGTCAAAATGAAGATAAGTTAAAAAAAAATGATGTTTGAAGAGTTATTTTTTGGCAAACAGTTACACAGGTGTAATCAAAATCATGTCAAGCCAGTGAAATGACGATAGGCGAAAAAAAAAAAAAGAAAGAAAGAAAACGCCCTTGGGATCTGGTTAAAATAACAATACTACCCCAAAAGGAGCATTTCAGGATGTCACAAATGGTTATATAATAACAATTGAAAAGAATATCGTGGCTGGTTGATGATTTGGGCTGAAAAGAATCAACCAGTCAAATTCTCGTATGTGCGTCGGTCTCTTGACAACCAACCAATCAACCATAACCGTCACTGATAATAAAGATATACTGTTATATTTTCAAATATCAGTTATTCTTTCAAACACAGCAAAAATACAACAGAAAGATGTCCTCTTTGGACAAAACAGAACAATCATTCCAAGCAATGGGCCAGACTCTTAGCAAGCCATTTCGAGGAAGGGAGATAAATATTATGTAGGGTTTATCTCCAAGGTGAGAAGGTGTGACACAAGGTAGGAACTGCATGATTTGAACAGCTCTAGATGAAAAACAAATCCCTGGCCAGCTCCACTGGCATTCCCGTGTAGGGATACATCAGGCAATTAGCAATAAGCTAACCTCTTCTCAAAGGGCAAGAAGGCAAAGGCTGAGAGAGTCGACCTTCTAGCACTGCACATAACCATACCTTAACCACACAAGTCATCCACACAATAACCTAGACTCTGGCCGAAGGGAAACCATAGCTGAACCGATATGGTTTGTTATGTTCGTTAGCTACTGAAGTTATGCTTAAGAAAAATTCATATCAAAGAACCCACTGTTGATTTGATATGTCTGGCTTTACTGCTTGTGCAGTGATAATGGCTTGAATTTAAGTTTAAAATGGAAAAAAACAAGTATCATAGTGCAATTGTGCTCTAAACAGAAACATTCATTTCGATGTGCGCACGTCATATCAAAGAACCTCCTGTTGATTTCAGCTTGTGTGGTAATAAAACTTTTCAAATACACTTGTGATGTTAGGTTGTGTAAGGTGTTAACTTTTATGAAAATTGCCTCTTCCTTCTTTCATCAGATTATTTCAATTATCAATTATCCATACTTATCAAAGACATTCCTATACAAAACCTATTTAATAACTAACTTCACCCGCCCATGTGATCATCTACTATGCCCATAACTACCGTTTACTTTATCCAGCTGTTGACTTATATCGCTGGTCTAGTCGATGACTCGATAAGTTGCTTCTACTGATGTTTCTGCGATTTTGCCTAACTTCAATTGTTTAGCCATTGTCTCTATCAGCCAGACAACAGTTAACTCTACAGCTGCGTCCTGGTCATTATATAAAGTACTTTTGTGTGAAATTTCATAAAAATCGGCCCAGCCGTTTTAGAGTCCATAAGAAACGAACTCATACGCACAAATACACACACAGACACAAACACAGATGACATTCCTTTTATATAATAGTAGAAATAAAGCCGATTAATTTCGATTATCTCACATCTCTGCAGGAGAAGTGAAGGTCATGCCGACTAATGGAGTGGCGATTGTAAACGATCTTTCATTCACAGAATCTTTTGCAAAAAAAAAAAAAAAAAGAAAAAAAAAAATAGAGCAATATTTTAGGTTTCACTTCAAATAAACAGAAATGGTTGTTTGGCTGGTAGAGACAATAGCAGGGAGACTCAACGTTGCCTGGAATTGGATGAGGATAAAAAAATATTCTATCAATTATATTTATTACTATTGAAATCTGTAAAATCACCCATTTTTCAATCAAATCGATTGATCGCCTGCTTTAGTTAGGGACCCACAGCTGTTCACCATGTTGAAGCTTCACATGCCTCTTTGCAGTGATTTAGTCCACGATACATTGTAGTATATATTTCACTGTAAAGAACCTACTGTTGGTTTTATGTAAAATTATTTTTGATATACAATGGCTTGAATTAAAGTTTAAAATGCAAGTCAAGTATCATGTTTCAATTGTGCTCTAAACAGAAACATTAATTTTAAACGCACCCTTGTCTTATTAAAGAAGAAACTGTTCATTTTCTACTTCTGCTTATGCGGTGTGATGTTAGGCTGTATAAGGATGTTAATTTTGGTCAAAATCGGACTGTTCCTTCTTTAATCAGATTTTTTTTGATTATCGATACTTATCAGAGCCATTCCGATACAAAACCTATCTAAAGACACATCCAGACACATAAAGGGAGTTAAAAAAAAATCGGCCCAACTGTTTCCGAGTCTATGGGGAACTCTTTTTCACACACACGTATGCGCGTACACACACACACACACACATACACACACACACACACACACACACTCACACGCACACGCAGATAAAATACATTTGGTAAATTTTTACGACGTGCCTCAGCATATAAACACCCCAACCTCCCCATATTAAGAACGGCTTTCGAAATAAACACCCCAACCTCAACAGCCGTTCTTAACATGGGGAGGTTGGGTGTGTTTATTCCGAAAGCCGTCTTAACATGGGGTGGTTGGAGATGTTTATACTACGCTGGGGTAGGTCGTAAAAAATACCATACATTTTATATAATAGATAGATAGATAGATAGATAGATAGAATGAAACGATAGCACACATATGAGTATTAATCACTAAAGTTCACGTTACATCTTTGTGATGACGTCATGACTTAGAAAACCAAAGTATCGTAAATTTTCCCCAACAATGACGAAGCAGTATTCATAGTGTTTATCTTTTTGTTGTTGCTGATATGACTTTTGGGCTAACCAAAAGGCTCATTGTTTATAGATTACTATTATATCTATTACGTATAAAATAAGTGTGTCATGCCTACAAGTCAAACATGGTGGTAGGAATGTCATGATCCGAGGCTGCATGAGTGCTGCAGGTATTGGAGAGTTACATTTCATTGAGGGAAACATGACCTCCAACATGTACTGTCAAATACTGCAGCAGAGCATGATCCCCTCCCTCCAGAAACTGAGTCGCAGAGCAGTGTTCCAGCATGACAATGACCCAAAACACACATCCAAGACAACCACTGCTTTACTGATGAGGCTGAGGGTAAAGGTAATAGATTGGGCAAGCATGTCTCCAGACTTGAACCCAGTAGAACATCTTTGGGACATCCTCAAGCAGAAAGTGGAGGTGCGCAAAGTCTCAAATATCCGCCAGATCCGCGACGTCGTAATTGGAGAATGGAAGAGCATTCCAGTGACTACATGTAAAGCTCTGGTAAACTCCATGCCTGGGAGAGTAAAAGCAGTTTTGGATAATGATGGTGGTCACACAAAATATTGAGAGTTGACATGTTGTATGTTAATATTGACAACTTTTCATAAGGGATATACTCACTTTTGTTGCCAGGGATTTAGCTTTTATAATGACTATATTTTGAGTTATTTTGAGGAGAAAATAAATTAACTCTGTTATATATGCTGCAGACAGACTACTTTTCATTGCACCAAAAAAATCATTGTCCCATGGAGGGATATACTTAAATATTTGGAGAAATGTGAAGGGTTACTCACTTTTGTGATACACTATATATATATATATATATATATATATATATATATATATATATATATATATATATATATATAGAGAGAGAGAGAGAGAGAGAGAGAGAGAGAGAGAGAGAAGAAAGATATGTGTGTGTGTGTGCGTGCGTGTGTGTGTGTGTGTGTGTGTGTGTGTGTGTGTGTGTGTGCGTGTGTGTGTGTTTATGAATTACGGAACTAAGCCATATTTTACCATGTCGTATTTTGTGCTTTTAAAATATATAGAAAAATGCTTTAGGAAAGCAAATGTCGATTAATTCACATTTTGTATAATAATGGATACTAACTTGCCCTACCACCCTGATTGGCAAGGGGGGATCGATTTTCTACTTTTTATTTTGTATTTTTGGATTAGTCCATTGTATGCAGAGGGTCACCTCATTTATCGCCCGATAGACGTATTTGGTAAGGTTTCCTCTCTTCAACTCAATATTTTTTAAATTGTCACCCACTCATTTTGCTAACGAGTTTTGACGTTGTTTGACTTGGATGAATGTACGAGAATCGGCATATTTAACTTGATATAGCTTTAACAAACAAACAAAAGTTAAGTTGCAAATCTTTGTTTTTCTCTAATGAAACCAGACTTACAGGATTTGCTAAGTTGCTGTTTCATTTAACTACGTATTTTTTTTGTTTTGTTTTGTTTTTGGTACACGCGTATTCAAGCAGCCGTCGTTAAAGTGCTGAAAACGTTCCAAGACCGGGAGATAGTAAAAATCCTTCTTCGGGGGCTTTTTTTCAGTGACATAAAACTGGACTCTTGTGTGGATTTTATTCGTACCAAAACTGGCTTCGAAATCTAGTAGTTGATGTCCTTTTCTCCTCCTTCCAACCTTTTTCTCAAAGAAGAGACATTGCGAGTCTATCTCTGTTCTATCATTATTTTCATTGTAAGTGCTCGACTGAGCTTCAATACAAGCCTTTCACAACAAGCACTCGTCTATCTACAACCACTGTCAACAAATTCCCCCACTCTCTATCTGTGCCTAAATCTAAACACAAATTCCATGAACAAAGCTTATTTCCTTGATTTGCCAGCCTGTGGAACTCTGTATTGCGGGGCTGCTTTCCAACTGACTACAAAATGGTTGCCTTCAATTTCAATATAAAAAAGTTTTTGTAAAAATAATCAAATTCTATCCAACTTCCACCATTAACTATTATCATGGTGTGTTGTCTCAACGGCCACTTGACACTCTTTAACCCTTATCCTCGAGTGGCCTCCAGGCTTTGATAAACGATGACTTCCTTGTAAAAATATATCTAAAACAATGATGTTTACAAACTAACCGGAAGTAATCGACTGGGTGATTATTTTATTATAATGAAGATTTCTCTTTGTAAAACGGGAATATTTTATTTCTTTACGTTAGTTTTTAGTGCCGCTGCTTTCTTCTGGTAGTGTATTATGGCGATAGTAATGTCAAGAACAGCATTAAATATTAATACACATGTAGTTAAATTGGCGAATCAATCAAAAGAATGAAGAAAGACATAAATATGATGAGTGGGTCACCAGTTAATAAGTGCTAACAACAAGAATTTTGGAATCAAAGCGAGAGTTAACGAAAACATATTTATATCAATAATTTTACACCGATGTAAAATATACTGTTTTAGGGACTTACTCATTCGCTTGTAATGGACTATTCTAATCATTATAAAAATCCAGCGTCTAATGTATATCATAATTAGTATAATTATGTATATCATAATTATTTATGATTATAAATATTTAACTTTAGAGTTGTTATTTTTTCTCAAGTACTGTAAAAATGCACGTTAAATGTGCAGATATTTACTACAGTGTAAAAACGAACTTGTGGGGGAATAATCTATACATTTTTAGTTTTACTACTACTACTACTACTACTACTACTACTACTACTACTACTAATAATAATAATAATGATAAACATTTATTTTTTGAACATTACTATCAACAGTCGAAAAAAAATTTTTTTAAAACAAAATCAAATAAAAGTGATAATTAAAAGAATCGGTTTATAACATCAGAAAGTAAGCACAAATTTTTCTGATGCTGATTCTGATACCCCCTCCCCCTCCTCCCCCCCCAAAATTCTGATTTTATTTTCCTATTCCCGATTTTGATTAATCGTCTCAACACTAATACCTAGTAAAGGAGGATAAATTGAGCAGACTTCTTGTTTTATATTAAACTAGCCTAGGTGCCCGGCGACCGGGGTGTTTGGAGGTGTGGTAATAGGCAGGTAGGCTCGAATCCGTACTGCAAACGAGGAGAAGAAAGTGAAAAAAAAACATAACGTCTTTGCTGTTGCGTCCATCACCAAACCGTAAGTGGTGAAGGTTTAAATTAAGGCTAGTCAATCGAAAAGAAGGGATGTCTTTCGAAAATATCGGCGAAAACAGCGACCCCTCTCTGTAGAAAAGTGCTCAGCTGAAGGTGAAGGAATTAATGTTTTTAGCTAATTTTTTTAATATTTGTCGCCCGAAGGATCAAGCTTCAAAATGACACTGATCTCGTGAAAATCCGTCGCCTTTGTCAAAAGTTTTAGGCAGACATACATACATACATACATACATACATACATACATACATACATACAAACATACATATACATTTAAACAGACAGGTGAGATCTATATTAACTGAAGTAACTGAAACAAATATATTATTGTTATGAAGACTTACCCATTCACTCATAATGGAGTTACTCATTATAAAACTCCAGAGTTTACTACTCTCATGGGGAATTATCGCGATCCAACATGAGACTACAGACTTTCTAACTAACAGTCAGAAAATGCCGACAAACTTTTTTTTATATTCACTTTCCTGTACAATATATTCTTTTCTACCTAAACCCGTAATTCGAGTTTTTCTTTATTACCCTTTCCTAGAGCCATATATATTTTAAAAGATCAAAGTTTGTGGAAAAGTTATAAAGTTATTGAATAAGAAGTAAACAAAGCGTAAAAAAATTCGTTTCAAAGTTCCGGTGTGTGTGTGTGTGTGTGTGTGTGTGTGTGTGTGTGTGTGTGTGTGTGTGTGTGTGTGTGTTTTTTTTTTTTTTTTTTTTTTTTACCTTCAAGGTGAATAAGTTCACTGAAGAAATATCAGTAGGCTTAAAGTTTTATATTAGGTTGATTAGAAAGTTCCTGCGGATTTTTTATTTTTGATTTCAAATGATATATTTTCAAATAAATTTTCGTTATAATACCTTTACTTTATATATCATTTTAAAAGACGTTTTTCGCTCTATCTCATTGTTTAAATTATAATAGTATTAAAAAAAATTGTGCCTTCTTTTCAGAACTTTAAATAATATAAAATGGAAAAAAGCAAATTCGCACACTTTCCTTATTTGAATTCAAGCTAGGCAAAAAAAAAAAAAGAAAAAAAAAGCTGCTGAAACAGCCTACCATATATACGAAGCGTTTGGCAGAGGAAACACTACTGAAAGCACAGCACAATGGTGGTTTAAGAATTTTCGTGGTGGCGACGAGAATCTTGAAAATTATGAGCCGAGTGGTCGGTCATTGGATGTTCACAATGATCAATTAGGAGTGTTAATTGAAGCCAATCCACATACAACTGTTCAAGAACTTCTTTCTGAATTAGTCGTAACGTATACGACAATTTCCAACGACTTGAGAGAGATTAGAAAGATAAAAAAAAAAAGACTTGATAAATTATGAAGTGTCATCTTCCCTTCTTTTACGCTACAAGAATGACCCGTTTCTCGACCGGGTTGTGACTTGCGATTAAAAGTGTGTTCTTTAGGACAACCGGCAACGCTCAGCCTACAGTGGTTAGACGCCGACGAAACTCTACGACACTTCCAGAACCAACAGTTTCACCAAAAGAAGCACATGCTGACTGTTTAGTAGTCTGTGACCGGTCTCATCGATTGCAGTCATTTGAATACGTTCATCTTAATTTAAAAGTTAAATACCGGAAGAACTTTCTTGTCAGGCTGCTATTTAGATAAAATTTACTGGACACAGCGACAGCAGATAGAAAGAGTGGACGTGAGAAAAAAAGAAGCGTGGATTATTGAGACAGAGAGAGTAAAGGAGAGAGAATAAGTGGGTAAAGAGGGGAAGAAAGAGAGAAAAAGGAAAATGATGTTTAATTATCTTCCGTTCAGAAAATGTCTGCCTTTCTTTGTTTTTGCTAGTTTGGAATGTGGTCTGCGTTCGCGCAGGGATTATATAAAAAGGAAATATGTCACAAACCCACAGTTTTTATTTCCTTCTTCCTCGCTGTGACGTCACCTCGCACACGGCTCGGTCATTTGCATACGTTAGCTGTTGCTACTGTCATACGCGCGTCCCCGCATTGTAACAAACTTACCGGAAATAAAAACGAACCATTAAATAAAATGACACTGTAATAAGACTTTGAAATTGCTGCTGGTGATGATGATGCGGGTGGGGGAATTACCTCATTTAGTGCTGCGAATCAATCATTCTTTCCTTTATTTATATAATTGTTATTATTTTTTTTATTATTCATTAATTTATTTCTTCTAATCTGAATTCTGAACCTTAGGAGCAAGTGTTTAGCCGGGCATTGAATCATGATTAATATCATGATTAAAATCTAACGAGAAAAAAAGTAACAAATTAGGGGCGTTCCGTGGTTAATTAAGAAAATGTTTCAATGTGTAAAAAGTCTGCGTCCGCTTTCGGGTTAAGGTTTCTTTGCTATAACACCGTCATGAATTAAGTTTCTTTTTTCTTTCTTTTTTCTTTTCTTTTGATAAACCATTTGGAGGTGGGATGGATCAATGGCCGTTTGTTTTTAGAATATGGGTGCATTTCGATGGAAAACAAATATTTTGTTAGAAATACAGGGCATACATTGTAAATATGAACCCTGTAACAAGATGTCAGGAATTCAATGATGCATTTCTGCGTCTGACGCACGTCCATGACATGGGTTGCTTTCTTATAGGCCCACACCATCAATATCTGCAACAGAGAGATGAAACTTTCAGGTTATGAATGCATATATTCTGTCATCATGACAATGCAATTTGCAATCCTCTCTTATCCATTCGGGCGGAATAAAAAGAATAGGAGGCATTACTTCTGGATCGCCCCTCGTATGACATGAATGGATAAATAAAACCCCAAAATTTTTAATTTTTCTTATTTTGTTTCATAAAGCATTGAAACTTTAAAATAGTGAAATTTTGTGTTATTGTATTTTATCATCACACGACAATACTCGTTATCATATTGTGTCGTTAATAACATTTAACATTTATACACAAAAAACTATTTGGCTTTATCAAAATCTACCGATATTCTCTAAGTCTATGAGTCAAAGAGACCCAATTGGCTTACACAAAAAATAAGGAACTTTCTTTTTGGCAATTGTTTTTTTATTTTTCAAAGGAGTCACCACTTATCAAGGCCCGGAGGCCACTCGAGGATAAGGGTTAATTAATGTACAGTAGTCAATGGTTAAATATCGTAGAAATCGTTAGTAGTGGAAATTTGGTAAATTGGATTACTTAACTTGTTTACGTTGGACTTGAAGACGACCATATTGTAGTCAGCTGGAAAGCGGGGAAACGGAAAAGAGTTCCATAGGTGAGCAGTTCTAAGAAAGAAGCTTTGTTCATGGAATCTACGTTTAGGTTTAGGCACATATAGAAAGTGGGGGACATTATTGATAGTGGTTTCAGTTAGACGAGTGCTTTTCATGAAAGTTTGGCGAGTTGGGACCATAGATTGAAACTCAGATGAGCACTTGCCATGAAAATAATGATAAAATAGAGATAGTCTCTTCTGTGGGAAAGAGGTTGTAGGGAAGAGAAAAGGGCATCTCTACTAGGCTATGAAGTCTATTTTGAACTTTATCAAGGCAGAATAAGTGGCTTTTAGCAACTACTGTCCAAATGTGGCAACAGTACTCCATCCTTGAATGTACCTGACTCTTATGCAGGTAAAGAATTGCATCAGCAGCGAGATATCTACTGGAACGATAGAAGGATTCTACCGTTTTCCCAGCGACCTTGGCAATGAATTTGATGTACGTGTTCCATTTCAGACCAGGAGTAAAGGTCAGACCTAGAAGCTTGTCAAAACATGGAGCCTCCCCAAGACGAGGGTCATTCATTTCAATTGATGCCAAACAGGTATCCGAGCATTGATGATGCAAAGATAGAAACTTGGTTTTAGAGGCATTAAAATTAGTCAGTCACCTCTTTCCCCATTGTATCACATGCTCAAGATCAGAGGGAAGAGAATCAGAGAGAACTTAGTCATTTACGGCCTTTAAAGTGTTGCCATAGATGGTAGTGTCGTCAGCATAAATGTCTACGAATGATAAAAAAAAAAACGCCCAAAATTACCTTTGTCATAGACCCTGTTAAATCAATAAAAAAACAAACTTAAAAAAAGTAAAAAAGATAAATATCATGAGTAACCTTATTAACAATGTGTTTAAGGTACGAAAAATGTCAAATATATAAGAAATAAATGTTAGCAAATTCAAGATAAGTTACTCTTCTACCTATCTGGAAAAGGTTTTAGCGGTTTTACTCACTTTAAAATCCGTAATCGGTTCGAAAAACATATAGTATCTAGCATTAGGCGTGAACAAGTAAAATGGCCGCGATGTGACACCTAAATATGTAATGGTTTGATAATAACTTAAAAAAATACTGTTAGAAACCCACCCGATATATATTACCGTGGTGGGCTTCTAACAGTATACAATTTCATGTCATACTCGGTACAAATCTACGTGAGGATCTAGGACTAATAGCAAATAAGAGCAGATGGTATTTAATTCATAGATGGGACTCTGGCAGTTATTATCTTTCCAGGTTGGAATATTCATAACAAAGGGATGAACTCCACACTTCCGAAATCTCTCAAAGTGAGAGACCTCATTCTCAGATATACTTGTGATACCTATAACCTATTTTTTTTTTTCAAAGTCTTAATCAAAAAGAGTAAAGACGTATTTGTGCTTTGGTGATTGTGGCAAGCCTCCAAACAAAAGACAAGTTTATTTTCCCGCGTGTTAAGAAATGTGATATAAAGCGTGAAGGGCTTATGTAAATGGTAATACTTGCCGCCCTATCACATTCCGAAAGCGTATGTAAGCATGAAACATGCTCCAAACTCAAAGATTGTTCTAATGTCGTTATCAAACTCTACACGTAATCAGATTACAATCATTGTGGCCTCAGTAATATCCATGATAATTTTCATTTTGTGTCCTGTTCAAAACCAACAAGTGTTCGATATTTGTACAGGCCGTAGTGATTCGTCTAACTGGAATATCAGGGTTCTCATCCATTTTATTATCATTATTCATGGAGATCGTTCCAGACAAGGCATGAAGCCACTTGATGTAAGAAGATGAAAATAATAATAAATACCACTTCAAATTCCCCCCCCCCCAAAAAAAAAAAAAAAAATCAGCCAAGGATAGGCGTTAGCTGGATAAATTTTGACCCAGAAAATGTTGGTGACTATGTAAAAAAAATAAAAATAAAATAAATAAAATTATCGAGCATAAAAATAAAGTAAATAAAATTATCGAGCAGAAAAGGTCGCTCGTTTTAATGGCACCACTCTCGTCTTCGTAGGTCTTCAACTTTTTTAGTTTTACCTTTAGAACTAGAATAGTTATTTCCAGTTTCAATTCCTAAGGATATTGTCGAGGGATTTATAAAATTGGTCCAAAGGTGACTGTATTTTCATTTCCGAAAGGTAAGGAATAATTTTACACTAGCTGAAGTACCCGGCGTTGCCAGGTTGTATTTTATATATTTGAATATTCTGTCCTCATATATAATTATCAAATTGATTCAACGAAGAATAAATTCACTATGGCTTCTTTTTCCATATCCCCCATGAAGTAGTTGTGTGTTTTATTTTATGGAGGTCTCGCCAGTCCCTAATTCTCTGTTCTAGTTTAATCTTTTATTTTCTAGTCCTTTTTTCCAAAAATGATTTAAGAATTGCAATTATTATTTTATATCTTAGTGCATATCTGAAAACTCTTAAATCTTTTTTGTTTTAACTATTTAATGTACAATATATATAAAGATGACATTACTAATCTATTCTGTTAATGAAATGATTTAAAATTTAGTTTCAAGTAGTACATATCTAAACACTGGTAAATATATCTGTAGCTTTAATTTTGAAGAGCCTTTACATAAGTAACATTTTGGGTGTAACCTCTAACAGGTGTGTAAATATTTTCAGGACTTATAATACGTGAGCAAGAAACATACAACTGGCCATGAGAAAAGTAAGGTGTCTGGAGTTTAAGTCCAACAACTTTGAGGCTTTGTCCTTGAGTTTTATTTATAGACATAGCTAAATTTTTTTATTGGAAATTGTTAACGCTTGAACTGAAATGGCATGTCAAAAGGAATAAGAGTAATCTTAACACAGTTTCACCTTCAAAATGTCCAGTTATTATAATGGCCTCCAGAACTTTCAAAGATTGTATTGTTAACTGTTTAAAAAAAAAAATTTTATTCAATTTTCACCCCAAATAAGGCACAGTGCAACTTTGAAGTAGGGAGCTACTATCGAGGACATAAGTTGCAGGGGGTATTATGAACGGAGATAAGTAGCAAGATGTCTGTTCACATTACACTTGAACTTCTGCATGTCAGTACAGTTGGGAAAGCAGAGTCCCGGAAAGGAGTTCCAAAGTCTAGCAGTTCTGGGGAAGAAAGTATTGGAGTAGAAGGCCTTCTTACACCTAGGGATCTCTACTGTGAAGGGGTGGGATTTAGTTGCCTGTCGGGTTTGTTGGGGGTATTCACGTCTAGGAGGTACAAGTGCTTGTAGTTCGCAGGAGCATTCACCATTAAAATACTTGTAAAACAGGCACAGAGATGCAACATTGCGGCGATGGGACAGAGGCTGATGCCTATATAACAGTTCAGGACCTATCAGGCTGGCGACTCTCTTTTGAACCCTGTCCAGGAGTGAGAGACAAGTAGCAGATGCACCAGCCCAAATGTGACAACAGTACTCCATACATGGGCGAATGGTGGCCTTATAGAAGTACAGGATACTTTCAGGCGTAAGTAGTTTTCTAGCAAGTAGTTTTGGCAATGCTCTCAATGTATCTATTCCAGTTCATGTTCCCTGTAAACGTTAGGCCGAGAAGTTTAAAGAAAGTACTTTCGGGTAATGTGTTCTTGGCCATTACTATTGGTGGTAGAGAAGGTTTCTTGCGTGCCATTATACAGTTTAGGTAGAGCAAGATTTCTTAATAATATGACTGGAGTTTATTTCCTTCAGTATCATGTGATGATGTGGCATTCCAGGCTGGTTGTAGTAAATTCTACAGGAAATTCTACTACCTGATCTTTATTAATGACACAATCAATGGATTGATAACTCTTGCAAAAGATTATAATTGACCATATCAAAATCATCATTTCTAGGGGCTAATATTGCTCTTCCACGAAGCCATCTAACATTGTGTAAATTTTTAGCAATATCTGGAAAAACCTTAGTCATCAGGTCAATAATTGAATTTATCGTCTGGCCACATGGTAATTTGTGCAATTGAAAATCTCTATTCAATTTTATTAAACTAATTCCAATGAAAAGGAGGCGATTTGAGAAAAGTGCTGCAAACATATCAAATATGTCTTCATAATAATATTCTCCAACCTGAAACCCCAAAACGTGGTTACTACTCAGTATTGCAGACGGATTTTCATATTACATTTTAAATAGAAAGAACGAAATCGGGACCGAATCAAACGTTCGGTTCCCAAAGACAGCAGCATTTTGTTTGATAGATAAACCACTTATTGCAGACTAACGTTTTGTTAGACCTTTACCATTCTAAGGATAACTTATAGTGATATCATTAATAATGTGAAGTTCTGGTGCAGGATGATTTCGGAATACATTGTACAAAGAATAGAATTATACTAACAATATTGTAATGACTTGGCAACTGCCGCTTGGCACTTTTACCGGGGGGGGGGTGAATATAAACTTTATAAAGTTTTTTTTTTTTTTTTAGCAAATTCAAATTTTATTGAATTTCGTTTAAAAATAATGGGAAAAAGAAATCTGTTTATGTTTGAATGATCGTTTTTGTGTTAACCTTTCATTGGTTGATTTCAGTCTCGTGGCGATTTTTGGAATGTAAATATTGACGGACGCTAATTTGAGTATTTTGGCGGGTTTTCGCCATACGAGCTTTCGATGGTGAAAACTTTTTTTTTGTTTTGTTTTTGTCGTTATTGTTATGAAAATTGTATTCACTGAAATTAAATATTCTCCTAGTATAATATTTCGATATGAAGTGTCGAAGATAATTAACTGCATTTATTTTATCATATATTTAAAATATAAGATATAAAATACACGAGGTACTTGACTTGTTTAGGTATGAAATTTAAACTTTAGATTTCTATTAGGAAAACGGAATCCAACTGTATGATAAATTTGTTGAAATATCGGATAATTATCCGAATATTTTGTATTTATTCAGGACAATTATTTAAAAATTGTCATTGAAATAATATTTGTTTATCTAATCGATAAAGGAATTTAAAAAAAATGATAGGTATGTCTTCGTATATTTAATTTAACATCTGCAGCCAATACAGAAAAAAATATTTAAAGAAAAAAGGAGAAATTGTTTAAAGAAAAGGAGATAAGTTATTAAAAATAAAGAAAAGGTTATTTAGAGAAAAGAAAATTATCTAAAGGGGAAAGGAGAGATAATTTAAAGAAAAATAAATTATTAACGTTAGGATAGACAAATATTTTCAATGTCAGAATCTCAGGCAGAATGTACGTATTACTTGAAAGAAAAAGCAGAAAGATGAAAAGAAAGGAACCTTACATTAGTCCATGTAAGCTTTTTTAAATCAAAATTTGTACTTAGAATTTGTCCCCTGTCGTTCAAGATTTCCTTGAGAAAATTTTGAACTTTATTCCTTGAATTTTGTCGTCGGTTGTGAAGGATTTCATTCATTCATTACAAAAAAATAAAGTTTTAACTTTGTTACGAAAATTGAAAAACTGAAAAAAATAAAATAATTTTCTCAAAATTTAATGATTATTTATATTTTATTAGCTACGGAAATGCAATAAATAAATAAACTTCTATTTTATGTTGTCATAATTTTCTTACATTTATTTCAATTCAGTAAAGATGTAAAGAAGATTGTCTAAAAACAACAAAAAACACGCATTCACAAATAGTAACCTTTTGTTTTTAAATTAATATTTGTTTGTTTGTTTTCTTGCTAATCGATAAATGAATAAAAAAGAGAAGAATTTGTTATGTCTTCGCATATTTAATTTAACGTCTGCACTCATAAATTCTTATTTCTTTACAAAAGAGAAAAGGAGAAAGTATTAAAAGAAAAAGAGGGGAGTTATTAAAAGTTATGGAAAAGTTATTTGAAGAAAAAAATTAATGTAAAGGAAAAGTTATTTAGAAAAAAAAATGATCTTAAGGGGGCAGGAGGAATAATTAAAAGAAAAAAATATCAGATTTTTACAGTTAGGCTAGACTATAGATATTTTCAATTTCAGAATCTCGAGCTATATTTACGTATTACTTGAAAAAAGAGAAGAAAAGAAACGCAGGAATCTAACATTAACCCGAGCAAACTTTTCTATCAAAGCCTGTGCTTAGAATTTGTTCCCTGTCGTGCAAGATTTCCTTAAGAAAAGTATGATTTTTTTTAAATAGAATTTTCTCTTAGGTCGTGAGAGATTTTCAGCAACAAAAAATGATTGTTATTTATTTATTTGTATATTTATTAATTTATTTATTTGTTTATTTATTTATTTCTTTATATATTTGTTTATTTATTTGTTTATTTATTTATTTGTTTATTTATTTGTCAATTTATTTATTTGTCAATTTGTTTATTTGTTTATTTGCTAACTGTTATCCTCATCTTCATTGTTGTTGTTGTTTCACCACATTTCGGCCAACTATTCCTCTGGCCTTCTTCAGGTGGTTAACCGCGACGGGGTTGAAATGCTGAGTCTCTTTAACTGTATCCTCAATAATTACTGTTTCCATAGTGTTGTTGTCTCACCACGATTTGGACAACTAATCCTCTGGCCTGCTTTGGGTAGGAGGGAAACCGATATCTTCTGACACTGCTCACCCGGAACCGTAGAGATGCAATGCCTATATCCACTGCACAACGGTCACCGGAAGTCGATAAGGTTGGATATTTTGGTTTTATAAATCCATTATGAAAATGAGTATATATATATATATATATATATATATATATATATATATATATATATATATATATATATATATATATATATATATATATATATATAAATTAGTCACTCTAAAGGGATTCCGATAAAAAATAATATATATAAAAAAATAAGTTTGTCCAAAAATATTTCTCGTCTCAAAAAATTGTAAAAAGTCTGCCAAAAATTAAAAATGTGTCTTATTATCCCGGCCTCTAAATAAACATTTTTGCATTTCTGCTTTTCGTGAGATACGTTTAAATATATTTAAATTCATGCAGATTTCGTATTTATTAATACAGCGACATGATTTCAAAAGTTAAAAAAAGAAAAAAAAATGCTTGTTGCCATCAGCTAGAATCAAATTTAGCGTTTCACCCGCGATCTCTCCCGATGCCGTTATCGAGAGAAAGACGATTGGAACCTTAATATTAAACGACTTGAAGAAATGAACTTTTGGGGAAAATAGAGAAGGCTTACGGCAAAAACGTGCTCGTGTCTGTCTGTTGTACGGGCTGAGGAAAAACGAAAAATTCAATATGGCGCGCGTGGTCTTTTAATGTCCATGATCTCGAACAGTTCTAGAAAAATCGCGTCTCACACGTGATTTTGAGGTGTGCCCGGGCACCATAAAAGCAGGTTGCTGGTGGAGGGGGGGGGAGAAGTGTTCAGGCATGTGTAGAGTGAACATCGTCAGACTTTTCCGAACTTGTTTACATTGAAGTTGGAAGCAACGATATTGTAGGCGATCAAAGAAGCAAGCCAGCAGAACAGTGTTCCATAAGCGGGCAGTTCTAACAAAGAAGCGTTCAGATTTGTATAGAGTGAACATCGTCGTGCGACTCAGACTTTTCCGATTCAGAACTTTGTGAGCATGCGCAGAAAGAGATAAAAACATGTCGCCCAGTAGACATGAGCATTTCGCATTTCAACTTGCCGATATATGTCTGTGCGCGTTATTCATCCAAACAAAGATTTTACTCGTCATAAACCATCCTTGGTGTATGATTACTATTTCCTGTTAATTTCAGTGTTATGTTATTAGTAGTTTAAGCGTTTATCGGTTAAATGTTTACACACACATCTACTGTTTTATTTATATAAATTTGGATATGTGCAATTAAAAGTGAATATTTTTGGTCGGGAAAATATTACAGTAAAGTTTGTTTTTTTTTTTGTTTTTTTCCAAAGTTTATTTAATTGTTAATCTTAAAATGCAATCGTTTTAAAATAATCCTCTTAATAGTCGTCTATGTCGCCTAACCATGGTCATTGTACGTTATTCTACGACGTCAGCGGGTTAGGCGATTTTAATGAAAGGGTTTTCTATTTACGTTGGGCAGGCTTGAATAACGTAAATATGTGTGTTTGCCTTTATAACGATGCGATTTGAACAGAAAAATTAATCTTTCTGTTGGGTTCGTTAACCTGGGAGACTGCATAAGTACTTAAGACCGAAAACCTTTCAACGCTTCTCGGTTTAATGACAATAGCATTTGTTTTCTACATTTCAATACTCTTTGCCAGTTCTATTAAGTAGGTATAATATTTTTGTTTTCAAATGTATGTCATAATGGAAAGAATAGTGAAAAATGTGACGCATTATAAATATATATTCAGTCGGTTGGGAGCTGCTGGGAATTTTTGAAACATATAAATACAATTATTTTGTTTCGAAATATTTAGATGAGGATTAATAATTTGTAAAAAGTGTTTTTATTAGAAGCGGCGAACTTTAAATTGACAATTCTGTTAATTGCAGATTTGTCAAGTCTCAGTTATTTTGAGTCCAGCTTTGTTTGGCAATTCGTCATAAAAATTCTGTTTTTTTTTTTTTTTTTTTTTAGAAGCGGCGAACTTTAAATTGACAATTCTATTAACTGAGACTTGATAAATCTGCAGTTATTTTGAGTTCAGCTTTGTTTGGCAATTCATCATAAAGTGAGTGAGTTTTTTTAGAAGCAGCGAACTTTAAACTGACAATTCTAGTGTCTTTAATTGCAGATTTTGACAACTATCAGTTATTTTGAGTTCAGCTTGGTTTGGTAATTCATCATTAAGAGACTAACACTCTTGCAGAGTTTGTAAATTGTGCAATTTTATATTATTTACATTTGTTGAACAAAGAATTTCATGAAATTGACCTGTCAACTGGCCACCTCGTTCATGCGATTTAACCCCATTCGATTATTTTCTTTAGCGATATGCAAAGTCTAATGTCTACGCCAACCAGACATAATAGACCACTTGGATGACAACATTTAACGCCTTATTGCCGAAATGCAACCTAATGCGTAGAGTTTGTGAAAATTTGACCTCTAAATTGCACCATATTCGTGGTGGTCGAGGTGTGATATGCCGGAAATTGTACTTAAATTATAAATGCTAAAAATTAATCTTTTGGTATAAATTACATATTTGTATAATAAAAAAAAAAATATTTATTTT
The DNA here is from genome assembly GCF_053919585.1 of Euprymna scolopes. Lineage (NCBI taxonomy): Eukaryota > Metazoa > Mollusca > Cephalopoda > Sepiida > Sepiolidae > Euprymna > Euprymna scolopes. The sequence goes on from NC_136488.1 coordinate 155,632,169, forward strand.
TTTTTACTCACTTTCAACCCAAACAAAGCATATTGTCACTTATACGTAAGGGGCCACTAATTGGGACCATGCCTAAGAAAGATTAAGATGTTGGTTTATGCTGCATTTGAACTTCTGCATGTCAGTACAGATTGGGAAGTAGATAGCAGGAAGGGAATTCCAAAGTCTAGTCATTCTAGGGAAGAAGCTATTAGAGTTGAAAACTTTCTTACATTTAGTGAAGGAGTGAGATTTTTTCAGAGATATTTACGTCGAGGGAGCGCAAGTGCAATGGGTTCATCAGAGCACATTCAATTAAAATACTTGTAAAGCAGGCACAGAGATGCAACATTGCGGCGATGGGACAGGGGTTGGAGCCTAATCGACAAAGTGGGACCTATTAGATTAGAGACCCTTTTCTTAGACCCTATCCAAGAGGGAGAGACTAGTCGTAGATCCACCAGCCCAGATGTGGCAACAATACTCGATGCATGAGCGAATGGTGGCCTTGTAGCGGTGCAGGATACTCATAGATGTTAGTAGCTTTCTAGCACGATAAAGAGAGCCCACCTTCCTTTCAGCAACCTTTGCAATGATCTCAATGTATTTGTTCCAGTTCATATTTCCTGTGAATGTTAAGCAAAGAAGTTTGAAGGAAGAATTCTCAGGTAGGGAGTTATTCGTCATGGAGATCGGTGGTTGGAGAGACTTCTCGTAATTGTTAAAGGAGAGCAACTTAGTCTTACTAGCATTAAATGTTATCATCCATTTATGTCTCCATTCCACTATGGTCTGGAGATAATTTTCTAAGGATTCAGCCATTGTATTGGATTTGTTTAGATTCGTGCTTCCCTCATGCATATTATAGAACGTTGTATCATCTGCAAATATACCCATCTCGGACACCATATTATCAGGAAGGTCATTGTGACTACTAAGACCCAAAGTCAATTAGGAGTGAAAAGATCTCAAAAGATGGGGAGAGGAGTTGGAAGGAACCATTTCTCTGGAATAAGAGTAGGACTAGGAGTTGGATGTTTCAGACGTGCTAATGTACCTCTCCGGGCAGGTTAGGTCTTTTAGCGCTCTCAGTCAAGGAATTGTGTAATGGAACATGTGTTTCAGTCTGATTATAATCATATCATATGGATCCGAAGATTTTATTAGTTGGTTTCTCGGACAGTTCTCTAGTTAGAGTTCTGCCTAGAAAAACGTTGGGGATTACGGGAGGGACGACTTGAAGGTTGCCAATATCCTGAGTAAAAATGATTTTTGTGAAACGAACTAGATTCGAGCTTGGAACACGTAGGTCGTTAGTCTGTGTCATTAACCATTAGTCCACCGTCACCTGTCAGACAAGACTCTCATTCTGCAATCTGCCATTCAATCATGGGAAGGCGAGTATCACTGTACATAATATACAAAAAACAAAACAAAAACAAAACAAAAAACATTATTATCTCTCTCTCTCTCTCTCTCAATATATATATATATATATATATATATATATATATATATATATATATATATATATATATATATAATAAAAAACGTCGTAGTTTTTCCACACTGGACCAAAACCATAGGTTTACAACAACAGATGTCGCATACAAATTTCTTATGTCTAAGCCTATTAACCACTATCTTATGTAACTTTATAAAGAGTTTTCTTGCGCATCCAGGTGTTAAAATAAAATCGTAGATTCTTTCCTAGGAGCTACACCAGCACTATCGCATTAAGCTACAGAGGAAGTAGTCCTGATTTTTACCCTATTTCTGAAGTCCTCCTACGGATCCTCATGGACACCACAGGGATTTATACACATGGTATGGATATTGTGGTTACACCATTCTTAACTGATTCATAAGTAATAGCCCAACTGTTAAATTCCCGTCCATCGATTCGAAAAATAATAATTTATCCCTTACAACATTCCTGCTATTCTGATTGGGTTAAATCAGACCGATCCCTTATTCCAGAATGACTTAAACAAACACGCAAGCAAACCGTTATTCAATATGGCGACTACCGATACAGGAGGCCAGAGTTTTACATTAAATACAGTAGTTACTGAGCCTCAATGAAGTTATTTGCTTCTCACTCCCTCGCTCTCCATCCCCCCTCTCTCTCTCTCTTTCTTTCTCTCTCTCTCTCTCTCTCTCTCTCTCTCGGTCTCTCTAGAGGGAGACAGAGAAAATGAGAGAGAGAGAGAGAAAGAGATAGAGATATAGCCAGATCAAGAGACAAAGCGACAGTTATATATGTTTTGTTTACATTCAAAAACTGTACCAAAACAAGAGACAGACAGACAGACAGACAGACAGACAGACAGACAGACAGACAGACAGACTATCGCTCTCTTTTAATGTGTTTAGATGAAGAGAGAGAAAGTGAGAGACAGAGATAGAGATAGATAGTCAGATCAAGATACAGGGCGACAGTTATATCTGTATTGTTTATAGTTGAAAACTGTACTGAAATGAGAGAGAGAGAGAGAGAGAGAGAGAGAGAGAGAGAGAGAGAGAGAGAGATTAAAACAACGTATCGGATTTCATTAACGCGTCATTATTTGCTTGTAAGAGGAAAAAAAGCAACACGTTATTTCAATGCCGTCGTCGTGGCCCAGTGGATAGTGAGTCTGCGTTATTAACTCCGGGTTTCTCATTGGTGGATTGTTTCCTTTTAAATTTTAACATTTAAAGAGGCTTACGCTTTACGATAAATACGTATAACATTTCGTGTTTTTTCTCCATCTTTCTCAGTTATTTTTATTATCGAATTCATACAGTATTATTGGTTTTTTTCTTTTCTTTTCTTTTTTTTTAATATCGAAATTAAACGAAAAACTTTAATTTTTTACGTGTTTTCTTTTTTTTGTTTTTGTTTTTTTTTGCTTTATTTTTATTTTTTATTTAGGTTTTATTTTTTTGTTACGGTGATATGTGAAATAATTGAAACCAACTATTGCAGTCATTAATAAAAAAAAAATAATAAATGATGAATACATGAAAGAAGTTTTGTTTAATTTTCTTAGGATAGGATTCCATGTTTTCGTTCGTAAATAAATTTCTGCTTCTTAATAAAACTTTGAGACGAACTATTTTTAGTCGCAGGACCCGGTAAGTAACAGTTAACATTACCACAGCTCCGACGGCTAATTGGATATTTTTTTTCGGGCTGCTTACTGCCTCTAATTTTCTTTTCTTTTTTCCCCTCACTGTTATTTTTTAATTTATTTTCCTTTTAATGGCTGGTGGTTGCTCAATACCCTTACTACACCACCTCTCTTCATCCGTTCTTGACATTCCGATAGCCGTTCTTATTATAAGGAGTTGGGGTGTCTATTCTGAAAGCCGTTTGTAACATGAGGCAGTTGGGATTGGGGAGCAGCAGCAGCAGCAGCAGCAGAACAACAACAACAACAACAACAACAACAACAACAACAACAACAACAACCGTACCATAATTGTTTTCAAGAGAGAGGCATGCTTTCACCGGGCGACGCTTGTTAGTGGGGACTGCTAGTTATTATCAATAAAAGTGACCTTTTCTGTCTGTATGTCCGTCTGTATGAGGAACGGTCTCTAATAAACTCCTCAATCAATTTTTGGTCTACAGACTTGAAACTTAATGTATAGGGGATTTGGACCTGTGGAACAAGTTCGATTTGTTTTTTTTAGTCAATAAAAATAGCTGCTAAGGTATCAGCATTTTTTGAAAAATTGGAACTTGCTAGGCATAAGTTGACTTAAGTTGCACTTGTACGCATATGCAAATATACATTTATGGGCTAGATAATGTTATTTTCAAACTTTTTATATGCAGAGGGTAACGAATAAGGCTGGAAGAGAAGCTGTAAATACCTTATAATATGTTTACATTACGCCATTTTGAATTTAATCATGTCAAAACGCACTTTATTTCCTTTTAATGGATTGATTGTTGCTATTTCGTCTGGTGAGTTAAGGGAAAAATAGATTTACTGATTGATATGATAATTAAGTGATTGATTTTGTGCTACGAAACAGATACTGTCAAGAATTGTAAATGTCAACGGAATTAAAGGAATAAATTGTAAGATGGTCAATATCATGAAATTTGTAATATAGACTTTTGTCATTCATTTGTTATATATATATATATATATATATATATATATATATATATATATATATATATATATATATATATATAGTAATTTATAAAATATATATGGCGATTAAACTACACTGAATATTCCGCGTTTCACCCACTCTAGGACTCTTGATAAGCCTGAAGAGTCCTAGAGTGGATGAAACGCGGAATATTCAGTGTAGCTTAATCGCCATATATATTTTATAAATTACTAACTAACTCTACCTACGTATTGAGCACGTTTGAAGTAAATACTTAAAGTTCACGCATAAATCTATACTTTAGTATATTAATTTTATGTGAGTAAATTAAGTAGTTATATATATATATATATATATATATAAATCGTCCCAACACTAATTAATATATATATATATATATATATATATATATATATATATATATATATATATATATATATATATATATATTAATTAGTGTTGGGACGATTTAACGGAATCGGAGTTGAGAATCGGAAAATTTTGAATATTTGAGGGTATCTGAATCGGAAAAATTTGTACTGATTTTCTTATGCCTAAACGATTCTTTTAATTATGTTTTAAAAATTCGATTTTGTATAAAACAGAATCTTTCATTGTTGGTAATGATGATAAAATAATAAATATTTATCGATTTTAAACCACCACTGAAGCTAAAATCGATAGATCGTCCCCCACAAAGTTATTTTTACGTTTAGGAAAATATTTGCGCATTTAACATGTGTATTTTACGGTAATCAGAAAAAAATACAACTATATAATTAAATATTTAGAGATTTATAAAGAATCAGAATCAGAATCAGTAATTGTATCGGAATTGAGAATTTAGTATAGAGTGAGAAAATATTAGAATCGTCTCATCACTAATATATATATATATATATATATATATATATATATATATATATATATATATATATAGAGAGAGAGAGAGAGAGAGAGAGAGAGAGAGAGATTTTAGTTCAATTGAATTTGAGATTCCAGCACGATGGTCAATATTAATATGGATATTGCCAGCATCTGTGTTCATTGTCGACTCAACCTCATCGCCGCATCTGGAAGGTGACTGTAACAAAGCGAATACAAACTCGGAATGATGATTCAGTATATTCTGATTTTTTTTTAGATGAGGATTGATAATTTGTATTAGATGAATTTATATAGATTACACATGGCTTCCTTGGTTAGTTTTAGAACCGAATACTCACGTCGGGTCTCGTGAAGGTTGCCAACATTCCCAGTGAAAGTTATCCTATAGAACCAACAGGACTCGAATATGACATACTTATTTATATTATTTGGATTTTTCAGACTATTGTCCTCATCTTGAGTGTTATTCTCACAACGTTGTGACCGATGTTACCGCCGACCTTCTTCGAGTGTATCTTATCAAACTCGTGAATCCGAGTTTGACAGAAATATTCCCGAGTTCAACAAGTATATAATATAATATCCGATATAGAATTTCTTCTGTAATAAATAGGGCTAGGACAGCAGCATATTCTTTCCATTGTTTTGACTCTTGAGTGTGTATCCGTTGATATCTTATGCTTTTATATAGAGTGATGTGGTTCTCAGATGATTAACTTTCTAACTGTGTCGGATATATACTCGAGAGTCAAAACAATGAAAAGAATGCGCTGTTGTCATAGCCCTAATAATAATAAATCCGAAATCTGCATGAATTAAAATATATGTAAGTGTATTTTACGGTCGGGCAAGATCGGATGCTCCCGCTAGTAGCAGAATAAAGCAGGTTAAAATCGTAACATTCTGATTCATACGAATTGCATTATGGTTCCAATTCGTTGCCGTTTGTAAAAAGACAAACACAGGCCTAGTTTTATTTAAGTAAAGAAGAATTCTAACCGTTTCTTTTGTAATATGGTTGATATATACCTGTTCCTTGATTTGGATTTAATCCATCCAATAAAGAAGTTGCATTCTTTTTTCGTGCAAAAATCTCAGACTACTTAACAATTGGTAGAATGTTTTCTCTTTTGATATCATTCCATTCTCAAATACCTCCATTGTTTGGCATCAGATAGGTATTTCTTTATCTGGCGATATGGAAAGGTTAGTTGGCGCCTTGCTACTAAGGCCTGTCTGGAAGATCATGAACTTGTGTTGCAAAAGATATCAACATGGACGCAACAATGCCATGCTTTATTCAACTAATCTTTACACATATTGATAAAACAATAAACAATTAGTTCATGTTTGTTATCATAGCTAGGAATATATTACATTAATCGGTTCCTTCTTTTAATCTGGAACAAAACTAATAACATACAGGCGTATTTATCTATATGTTTTATACATTCACAGCGTCATTAAAAACGGATCTGAAATATAAGATTCTTTAGTATTTTAGTTTATCAAGATTAACCACGCGTGGGCAGAGAATTGAAATGAATTCTCTGGGCATGCGTACTGTTGATATGAAAGATCGTGTATTACTTTGACAGTAATTGTAGGTGTCGAAAAATAAAAGAGTAAACCGTCGTGACAAAGACATTTCATTTAATATTCGATTGTCTACGACAAATTATAAGCACATTTACTAAGATATGTATAAACATATAGTTAAATACATTGTTGCCACACAATAAAATGTACACGTTATGTAGTATTATATTAGCATGCCGGGGCAACGCCGAGTAACCTGATCGATTATTATTATAAGGTTGAGAAAAAAAGTTCTTGCGGAATTTTTAATTTTGATTTCAAATGATTTATTTTCTTATATATATGAAGGATACAATGAATATTCCTATACTCTGTATACACGCATTCATTATATATCGACGAGACTGCTATATACACTAATACACGATACACGAACCCATGTAATATATACTGACACATGTAAAAATGCAGACACGTACATATACAAGACACCCGTATATTTACAATATAAAGCTGCATGTGTGTGTGTGTGTGTGTGTGTGTGTGTGTGTGTGTGTGTGTGTGTGTGTGTGTGTGTGTGTGTGTGTGATCACGAATAGGCTCCTATATGGTTGACTATTTAAAAAAACTGATTACATATAATGATAGAAGATGCATCGAGACACAGGAATGGGTATGTTTGATCTGGCAGAACGGTGGTTCATTAAAATAGTGGGGTCTACGTTCGCGCCTGGTCCACAAAGTATGGAAATAAAAAATTTAAAAAAAACGTTTACAAGTGTTTTTGATATAGATGTACATAATAATACTTTGATAAGTATGTTTTAACTTAAATAGGATGGTATAATAAAATTGTGGAGTCTGCGTTCGGGCCTGGCCTCCATAAAATGGAAATAGGCACAAACTTTAATAAAGACTTTTCATATATATCTGCGTACGTATGATAATTATGTTTCAGTTTGAAGAAATATGGTATAATAAAATTATGGGGTGCTCGTTCGCACCTGACCTCCATAGAATGGAAATATGTCACAAAGTTTAACAAGGTTTTTAATATAGATCCACAGAATATTGTGATAAGTGTTTCAGTGTGAACAGGTATGGTATAATAAATTATGAGGTTTATCCATTTTATTTTTACTTTCATCATATTTTGCTTTGGTTTTCATACCCTGAAATTCAAAGCTGTCTCTTTACAACCCTTCCTTTTCATAACCTATCATACCTTCATAAATCAGAGTTCATTTTCTGTAGGCTTTTTTTGAACCCAGTTAACGGCGGGTACTTTTGGTAGTATATATATATATATATATATATATATATATATATATATATATATATATATATATATATATATATATATATATTCATAATATTATTTTGTATTCCTGCACGTCACCAATTGAAAACGAATAAAGGAAAGTTATAAGGTTTTATACTTTTCGTATTCTTTTTTATACATTTCCCTTCATATATATATATATATATATATATATATATATATATATATATATATATATATATATATATATATATATATGGCAATTAAGAAAAAAAAATGGGCCAAACAAATTTTATACATTTTATTTCACTAAAAGCTATATTGAACAAACAATTGAACAAGTAAAGTTAAACGAGACTAATAACACAGATCAAGATATTTACTTTAATAAACCCTTAGGATGGAATCGCATTCACTTTTGATTTCTTTAAAAGATCAATCCTTTTAGACAGGCTCTCAACCATAGTGGAACACTGTGAAGAGGAGATGCTATTCCATTCGCTTTTCACAGCCTCCCACAGTTTATCATTGTTCTCAAAAGTTCTTCCGGCCAATGCACGAGATATTATGGACCAAATATTCTAGATTGGGTTTAAATTGGGGCTTTGACCTGGCCAAAATATCACATCAATTGAATTATCAGAAAACCATTATCTTGGGACTTTAGCAGTGTGTGCAGGGGCATTATCATGTTGAAAAATAATGTTCTGGGCTATTTCCAGCTTCTGGATACTTGGTAACAGTCCTGTTTCTAATATTCGAACGTATTCCTTTGCATTGATTGGCTTCTCACGTCTAATAAGTTCCCCAACTCCTGCTGCAGTAAAAGTTCCCCATACAATTATCACTCCATTCCTGTATTTACCTGTCGTTTTTATGAAACTTGGCGAAAATCTTTCTCCAGTTCTTCGATTGCACCGTTCGGGAGCATCAGGAGCACCACTAACAAGACAAAATCTTGATTCATCTAACCAGAAAACATTCCTTAACCAGTCTGGATCTTTCTTGCCAAAACACGAGAAAAATCTCTTTCTATCGTTGATGTTCTTCCTGGATAAAAATGGCTTCTTTGCACACCTTTTAGAGGAAAATCCCATTCCTTACATTCGTCTAGATATTGTATATCTAGAAAGAGAATTTCTAGCCTCTCTTTACTATGGTCAACATAAGTTTTCTTTCAATCCTTCAAAACAGTTAATTTAAGCCTATGGCCGTCCTTCAAAGTGGATGCTCTAGGGTGACCAAATCCAGATTCCCCTTTTACCAAGCATTCGACTTCGAACCTTTGACCAATTTGCTTCACTACAGAAAGAGATGTTTTCACATTTTCTCTTCTTAAAATATAAAAGATCTGCTTGTAAATCATTTTCGACTGCCTTAACCCTGCAATTCGGGTTTTTACATCCTCGCGAAGATGCGGTTTTACCATTTTTAGGATTAATTTTTCCACTATGCTATAAAAATAATGATCTGCAAAATAAAAATTTTCAGTTAAAATTAACAAAAAAATCATGGGAAAATATTGAAAAATCAATTATTTCCTTCTTTCAGGCTTGGCCCCCCTTTTTTTCTGATGAGTATATATATATATATATATATATATATATATATATATATATATATATATATATATATATATATATATACTAGCAGGACCCGTTTCCCGGTAGAAACAGGCCTCACTCTCGTAAAAAGTACGGCTATTGTTGGTATTGCCCAAAATCCAACCCCCAACCCCAAAATCCCAACCTCCTCATGTTCAGAACGGCTTTTGGAATAGACACACCGAACATCCTCATGTTAAGAATGGGTTTTGGAATGGACACCTCCAACCTACCTCTGTTAAGAACGGATGTCGGAATAGACACCCCATTCTGTGAGGGGCGGGTTGTCAAAGTATCTGCCCCAAATTTAATCTATATAATCGTTGTCATGATCCCCACGCGCAAATAATATGAACCTTGTAATTTTGAGTGTGCAGTGCAGTGTCGGTCGGAAAAAATGTAAATGTTGGGTACCTATGTAATTTTTGCTATCGTGCTGAAATAATGTTATTATTTTGAAAGCCATTCTGAACATGTTAGCGGAGAGTGTTTTGTAAGTAATTCGTGTTGACCTTTAAGATCCTCTTTTAGTTATAGGTTGTGCGTCGATCAAAAAAAAAAAACTTTAAAAAAAGAAAGAAAAGGGAACATCGGTGATTATATTGCCCGAAAACTTCTATTAAATATTAGTATTTTTATGACTCAAATAGGTAACAAATACGTATTCAAACCATTTTTTTTTTTTTAGTTTACTAATTTCGCAACTGTAGTTTCGACAAAGTAACCTTTTGCTGAATCACCTTGATTTAATCCAACCGGATTCTTTTACTCTAAAAGTAAAAAATAAAGTTATATTGATTAATATTCTAAAAGCTACATATTCGCATACAATGATAATGTATTTGTTTTGTTATATATATATATATATATATATATATATATATATATATATATATATATATATATATATATATATATATATATAATATAACACGGAAATTACATAATTGTCGATGCAATAATTTATTTCAACCTTATGGTATTTTCAAGCATCTAAGCCAGACAATAAAATATTGCATCGACAATTATGTAATTTCCGTGTTATATTTTTTATGTTATTGCTCTGTTTACCACATTGAGCTCTCATACCCGGATTTCCTCTGGAATTATTCCATTATAACACTATATATATATATATATATATATATATATATATATATAAACGCAAATAGTTAAACAAATAACCTAGGTAATCGATAATGATTTTTTTTTAATTCGGAAAACTACTTATCTGTGGGCAATGTAAATGCGATCTTGGTGCCCCTGACTCTTTTGCCTCCCAATTTTTCGTCTGGTAATCACGTGATTACGATGTAGCGACAATAACAGAAACCATTTAATCGTGTCGCTTGTTATGGATTTAGCTGAATACGATATTAAAAATAACGTTTTTGGTACTTATGCAGTGCACTTGTTACCGGACTGGCTGATGTTATGCTACTATTCTGTACTTTCACCTAACAATTAAATAAACAAAAAAGATACCGTAAAATTTGAATTTATATAATCATTTTATTATATATATTTTTGAATGGAGGGGGGGGGTCACTTAGCGTGCGTGCACTTATCTTACCGAACTGGCAGGTGTATTGTAACTACTCTGTAATTTACCTAACAATTTAATTTAAAAAATGCAAAACTTGAATTTAGTTTGAAAATACTATTTTTCAAAAAATGGCACGGTAACATAAATGCGTAAGCATCACTTTATTTTACATAGTTCATTTCCAATAATTTAAATTTAAAGTGTTGAGTAATGATTTCTAAAAAAAAAAAATAAAAAATAAGTACTAAAAAAAATAATTAACTTTTAGTCATGGTAACATTTATTTATTTATTTATTTATTTATTTTAGAAATAATTACATAACACTTTAAATTGACGATTGTACGACAGTCAAGGCTCCTAACCACCACGCTATTCGGCGGCTGCTGTGCAAGACGTGAATAAACGATGTTTTGACATCGTCCGAAATACCCAAGCTCGATTTGTTGCACAAAGAGCATCGCTTTATAGGCTAATGGTAATTCGTGTATAACTTTTCAATATGCTCATTTCAAGATGAGGAGCATTGAGACGTACCATAGTTTCATTAAAGTAGATCTGCTTTTTAAAAATCGAATTTTCATTCTGTGAGTAGCTGATGATTTGTTTGGATTTTAAAAGCCTTTAAAAGGCAGATCAACTGGAATGAAACCATGGTACCTCTCTGAAATATATAACAGTTTTGTGTAAATAATTTGCATATATATATATATATATATATATATATATATATATATATATATATATATATATATATATATATATTGAGAAAGAAAAGGAGAGAGAGAAAGAGGCGTCAAGATAAAAAGTTTATTCGGTCAAAAAGTTACATAACTTATGTGTAATAATGTAATAATAGAATAGTTTAAAAATAAAGCTGTTACATTTTTAAAACTCTGAAACTTTGTTATCCAACGGACAACGCCGGGTATGCTTGCTATTTACTTACAAACACTGTTTTCATTTACGTAAATGAAGTGATGTAATCAGCAATTGAGCCGTCTGCAAGATAGTACGTGCTTTTATCTAAAAGGTATTTTCATATTGTATCGGATATCCAAAATGAGAAGGTGGTCGGGCGTCGGTATAGAAGGTGGTCGCGCGTGTGTATTTTCGTCATCATCTTAAAAAAGAAAGAAGCTTCTTCCTGGGTTTTTAAACTAAGAGACGCCAACGCATCTTCGTCGGTTGTATTTCTTTTTTTATCTTGCTACTATTTAAAACGTGATATCTATCTATCTATCTATCTATCTATCTATATCTATATCTATATATATATATATATATATATATATATATATATATATATATATATGGCTGTCTAGCCGCACTGATGAACTATATTACTATATAGCGTTTATACCTTCATTTTCTCTTTTCAATGACTTCTATATATACATGTATTTATATATGTATATGCATATATATGTGTATTTGTATAAATGTGTGTAAATATATACTACATTTTAAATAGTATATATATATATATATATATATATATATATATAGATAGATAGATAGATAGATATGCATATACATATATATGTGTGTGTGTGTGTGTGTGTGTGTGTGTGTGTGTGTGTGTGTGTGTGTGTGTGTGTGTGTGTATACAATAGAACCTCCGGATATTTTTTTTCAGTTGAATGTTGAATACGATACTTTTCCCTGCCCCTGGTTACGGTATTTGCCCCGCCTTACGCTGTTGTTTATAATGTTCCTATTTACTTTGCCTCCCTGCGAGGGCAAAGTTAAACACCAAGGTCGTAGTTTTTAATGTGGAAAAATAAAAAAAATTATAAAAATTAAAAATTGTCTTAATCTTGGAGGATACTACTCCTCTACTGACTGAGAACAAAAAAAAATGAATTGTAGTATTAGGCAGATACTACACTTTGATATTGGCCCGAGAGGGCCAAGAAAGTTATTTAATTAATATATACTGTACTGTATTCCGTTACTAATGTTAAACGCCGTATCTCGAGTTTCTACTGTCTGTCTGTCTGTCTGTCTGTCTGTCTCTCTCTCTCTCTCTCTCTCTCTCTCTCTCTCTCTCTCTATATATATATATATATATATATATATATATATATATATATATATATATATTCGTACTTGTAACGCTGATCACGTTTCTTGCTAATATGTCTACTTTACTCGGCCTTACAGATCTGAAAGTGTGACGTTATTGGGAAACCGGGCTTTTTGACTAATCACTCGAGTGTCTGTAAAACAGTTCATGCGGCTTCCTCCGGTTTTCCTTTTTATCTTTTCTCTCATTTTGTTTTGCGAAACGAGTAAACATTTTCAACAGCAGGGAAGTGGCGGCGGCTAAGTAGTAAACGACACGGATTGGCAACCTCTATGTGCCAAGCTCGAACCCAGTTCGTTCCACAGAAAGACTTTCACCTAGAGATGTTGGCAACCTTCTCGTGACCCTCCCGTAAGTACCGGATGTCTTTCTAGAAATGATTCTAACTAGAAAAATATTTGAACAGCGAATGCCAAGAATAATCATGGTACTCATGCTCAACAACAACAATCTTCAACAGCAGAAAAACAACGATTAATATCGATAAACAATTTTTATTTGATCAAAATAATAAAAGTAAATCGATACGCCCAATAAACGGTGAAAAAAAGAGCAGACAATCGTCATTTATTTAAAAAAAAAAACGTTCATTCAAAATTCAAAATTATCTGTTTAAAGTTTTTCTTTAAAACTTTTATATATATATATATATATATATATATATATATATATATATATATATATATATATATATATATATATATATATATATATATAAAGTGAAATTGTATGTGTGTCTGTCTGCGTGTGTACATTTCCCTACCTAATTACTCTGTAAATTTTCAGTTTACAGACTCGAGATTTGATATAAGGCTATTGAGATTTGGGAAAATCTTTTTAATCGGATTTCGGCCAGAAATTTGGGTCAGTTTTTGCTCGAAAATTTGGCTGCTTGACCTTTGCAGACTCTACTAAACTTCTTCGCCAATTTTGGGTTTAAACACTTGAAATTTTAGATGTAGGTTACCTGGACACGAGTCAAACTTTATATATATATATATATATATATATATATATATATATATATATATATATATATATGTACATAAAGTTATGAATAGTACATGGGGCCCGAGCAAAGCCGGGCTTATCCGCTAGCATATATATAAAAGTAAAATTGTCTGTATGTGTCTATCTGTGTGTGTACATTTCCCTACCAAATTACTCTGTCACTTTTCAGTCTACAGACTTGAAATTTTACATAAAGGGTATTGAGATTTGGGAAACTATTTTTAATCAGTTTCTGGCCAGAAATTTGTCTGTCAAGGGGTCAAAGTTCAACGATTTCACCTTTGAAAACACTACCAAACTCCTCCGCCAATGTTGGGTCTAAACACTTGAAATTTTAGATGTAGGTCCTTTGGAAATGTATCAAACTTTTTAACTAGATTAGAACCTTAAACAATAAATGTTAAGGAGTCAATTTTTTTGTTAAATTTGACCTCTCAGCTAATTTTTGGTTTAAACATTTGAAATGTTACATAAAGTATATTCAGAAACAGGGCAAGCTTTTTAATCCGTTTTTCGCAGAAAATTTGGCTACCAAGGTGTCACAGTTTTTTTTTTAAAATGACTTTTTCGGTCTCTAGACAAATTATTCAACCAATTTTGGGTCTAAACATTTGAAATTTTACATAAAGGGTATTCAGACATGCAGCAAGCTTTTTAATCAGTTTTCGTTTCTCACATCCAGGTTCTGCATATAATTTGAATCACATATTTCAAATAAAATGCTTTCTCTGAAGATAAACGCTAACTTTGACGACAATCCAAAAACTAGTTTTGCCAACTTTGTGCTTTTAGCAAACATCTTGTAAATAGAACTGCAACCTATGCTGGGTTAAGAGATAAAACAAAAGAAAAGAAAAAGACGCAGAGAAGAAAAAAAACAATGAACAAAAGAAGAGGAAGAATGAAAAAGGGAAACTATGAATAATTTATTGGTGGTGATTCTAAGGCATGTCTTTTCACTTCTTACTCGTTCTCCATCCCTCTCTACCCCCACCCCACTCCCATTTCTCACTTTCTTTTTTACTTTGTATAGTAGCAATAATAATAATAATAATAATAATAATAATAATAATAATAATAATATCTCAAAATGTATTAATTAATTCATTCCCTGGCTTTAACACTCTTGTATTTATCTCGTTAAACTTCATTGGTTACTTAACCTTTGGAAACAATAACCTCAGATTATATATATATATATATATATATATATATATATATATAGTCATCCACATACAGTACTGTTTCGCTGTTTCACAGCTCATCAGTGCGGCTAGACAGGCAACCACCTCAAGCCAGGATTGAAACCCGACTGTCTGTATGGCAGTCAGGGCTCCTAACCATTACGCTATTGGCGGCCGCTGAACGAGTAGTGAATTTAACGATGTTTTTGACATATATATATATACGAGATAGTTCCTCACCCTCCCTATAGTCCAGACCTTGCTCCCTGTGATTTTTTGTTATTCCCCAAGTCCAAGGAAACCTTAAAGTCTGTCGTTATGAGACAATTGAAGAGATGAAAGAGGCTGTGATGAGGGTCATTGACACGTTCACACAAGAGGAGTCATTAGACCTTCCAGAAGTTGTTGGAGCGGTACAATAAGTGCATTGCAGCCGGAGGTGATTACTTCGAAGAGGATTAAAGTTTCATGTGTGTACTATCAATTAAAGTGCCCATACGAAAGAAGTCTGAAAACTTATTGAAGGCACACTGTGTGTGCGTGTATATATATATATATATATATATATATATATATATATATATATATATATATATATATATATATATAGATAGATAGATAGATAGATAGACAGATGTAGTATTGGGAATGCCAGCTTAAATGCTATCTAGGTAGTTTGGAGAAATAGTAAGTTATGTAAGTATATTTTCGATTCCCATCAGCGAGTTTAATGGGGTCACAGAAGATTAAGGTTGACAGGTATCAACCTAGATAGAATGCACCAGACATTAGGGGTGACGTGCACCGAAAATTAGGGGTAACGGGAATTGTGGTTGTAGGCTTTCGGTTGACGGACACATGGGCGGAGAGTTGGACTTGGGCAGCTGAGAATGTAGACGGGAAATCTTGGGTCTCCGACAACCATGGGTTCCAGATATAGGCTTGCCTTTTAATAAAAGAACTGAATTTCAAATCCATCTTGTGTCATCAATGCGTCTGTCTGCAGCAGTGATCACTCCCCACGAGATGTCAGACCAGCGTCCAAGAAGATATCCGTTGGACAAGACAAGCAGGTATGTACGATTATGTATTTGCACGTACACGTCGAGATCTTTCAAGGTAAGAACTAAGAGCATACACACACTCATATGAGTAAGAACATGTAAGAACACACAGACACTTAAAAGTACTTTAGTAACAAGAAAACGTAAAAGAGAACGATTAGCAACGGAAACGTTTAATTAGAATAATAAATAAATAAAAAGGACGCAAAAACCATTTCAGATACACACACACACACACACACACACACACACACACACATATATATATATATATATATATATATATATATATATATATATATATATATATATATATATATATATATATACTAGCAAAAGTGCCCGTCGTTGACTGGGTTCAAAAATAGCCTACAGAAAATGGACTCTGATTTATGAAAGTATGATAGATTATGAAAAAGAAGGGTTGTAAAGAGATAGCTTCGAATTTGGGGGGTATCAAAACCAAAGCAAAATATGATGAAAGTAAAAATAAAATTTAATATACCATACCTGTTCACACTGAAACACTTATCACAATATTCTGTGGATCTATATTAAAAACCTTGTTAAACTTTGTGACATATTTCCATTCTATGGAGGTCAGGCGCGAACGAACATCCCATAATTTTATTATACCATATTTCTTCAAACTGAAACATAATTATCAAAGTACACTTACGCAAATTGATATGAAAAGTCTTTATCAAAGTTTGTGCCTATTTCCATTCTATGGAAGCCAGGCGCGAACGCAGACCCCACAATTTTATTATACCATCCCTATTGAAGTTAAAACATACTTATCAAAGTATTATTATGTACATCTATATCAAAAATACTTGTAAACTTTTTTTTTTTAATTTTTTATTTTTTTATTTCCATACTTTGTGGACCAGGCGTGTACGGAGACCCCACAATTTTAATGAATCATCATTATGCCAGATCAAACATACCCATTCCTGTGTCTTGATACATCTTCTATCATTATATGTGATCAGTTTTCTATAATAGTCAACCATATAGCAGCCTATTCGTGACCAGACACACTCTGACGTTCAGCTTTATATATATATATATATATATATATATATATATATATATATATATATATATATATATATATATATATATATATATATTCCAGGTTGAAAAATATTAAAAAATTAGAATCATTAACTTCAAACAAGGGTCGTTGATAGTGCTCAATCAAAGAAAGCAAAGTATAATGTTTTAATTTTTCTTTATGTAAATATAGTCATACCTTGCTACAATGTACACACCGTTTTGATTATTATTGATCTGATCAGGCAAGAAAAATTAAAAATTAAAAAAGTTTAAGAGCAAATACACACACACACACACACATATACATACATATATATATATATATATATATATATATATATATATATATATATATATATATATATATATATATATATATATATATATAGCAGAAGTACCCGTCGTTGACTTGGTTCAAAAACAGCCTAAAGGAAATGGACTGTGATTAATGAAAGTATAATAGGTTATGAAAAGGAGGGGATTGTAAAGAGATAGGTTTTGACGCTCAAAAATTGTACCCTAAGCAAAATATGATTACAGTGAAGATAATTTTTGCGAAAATATATTTTTTATATCAACTTTGTTTCCATTCGTAGCCAAGAGTGACCAACAAAAAGATGTTTCCTTACAAAGAGAAAATGTTATATATATATATAATAATATAAATATACAAGAAATAAATGTTACCATAGTCAATAAAAGTTATTTGATGGTAGAAAAGTTCATTGGTTTGTATTTTTAAGTAGTTTGTAAAAAGAATTGTTTTTTAATTCACGAACCGGTTTAAAAAAAATCCAAATGGCAGTAACTTTGAAATGGAGAGTCTCGTTTTCAATTTGAAGGAGGGGCACCTGAGCATACTGTGTTAACAATTTAAGAGAGTTTCATCAACGTAAGGAATATTTATAAACATATTGTAATGTTTTCTGTTATTTTGTGCTTGAGGAATATTCTATTATGGCATGTGTAGTTTATATAAAAATTAATTTAAGTAGTTATTGCCTCAAATTTCGTTTTAAGTTTGGTTCGCTGAAATTATTTAAAGTAAAGAGCATTAAAATCTATTTAAAAAAAAAAAAACATGAACCGAACTTTTATTGATTATGGTCACATTTATTTCTTGTATATTTATTTTTTCGGGTAGTCGTTTGTTGGCTTTTATGCTAAACGCTTTTACTAAATAATATCGACGAAATATCGAAAAACAAAGAAACAAAAACAGTTTTGAAAAATAATGAAGCTTTACTTACTTTACTAAAATAATCCGAAGCAGCAAAATGGGATATTAAAAAGGTAAACACGTAATTACTTTAGTTTTTTAAAAGCAAAGAATCGATATGAACATGAAGAAGAAAATGGCGCCCTTTTTGAGCAGCACAGCTTCGTTTCAGTTTTACAGTATTGAACGGTGTAGTATTGCGCCGTCAGGGTTGTACTATTGTAATGTAAAGAACACACAGAAATCAACTGAATTCCTTCTAGTTCACTGAAAAAAAAGCTTAAACAGATATATAAATAAAAATAAAAAGGTTATGTAAATGTTTTTAAAAAGACACGTAATCACGTGAGCAGGATTTTTTTCTTCTTTTGACACGATAAAAAGTAACGTTCTTATTTTTTATTATTTATCTATTTATCTATTTTCGAAAGAATGCCACGTGCAAGGGAAGAAGGAAAAAAACAGAGTTATACAAAATTTGTATCGAGAATTGTCTAGAGTTCCGACTTTTTTTGGCTTTCACTTTAATAAGAACGTGAATTTATGAGGTGAATTTATTCGACACAATATGATTCAATTTAAAAAACTAAATAAAAGCTAACGTGAATTAAGATTAAAGTTAAGGTGTAATTGTGGACCCTCACCCATTTTAAAAAAACCTTGTTAAACTCTGTGGCATATTTACATTCTATGGAGGTCAGACGCGAACGAACACCCAATAGTTTTATTATACTATATTTCTTCAAACTGAAACTTAATTATCAAAGTATACTTAGGCAAATAGATATGAAAAGTCTTTGTTAAAGTTTGTGCAATATTTCCATGGAGTACAGACGCAAACGCAGACCCCACAATTTTATTATACCATCCCTATTTGAGTTGAAACATACTTATCAAAGTATTCTTATGTACATCTATATCAAAAATACTTGTAAACGTTTTTTTCATTTTTTATTTCCATACTTTGGGGGCCAGGCGCGAACGCAGACCCCACAATTTTTATGAACCACCGTTCTGCCAGATCAAACATACCCATTCCTGATCCTGGATACATCTTCTATCATTATATGCAATCAGTTTTCTTAAATAGTCAACCATATAGGAGCCTATTCGTGACCACACACACGCGCGTGCACGCACACACAGATGTTCAGCTTTATATTATAGATATATACGTATTGATTTCAGAGGTTAAGTAACGAATGAAGTTTAACGAGATAAATACAAGAGTGTGAAAGCCAGGGAATGAATTAATTATATATATATATATATATATATATATATATATATATATATATATATATATATATATATATATTGAGATATTATTATTATTATTATGATTGTTATTGTTATTATTATTATTATTATTATTATTATTATTATTATTATTATTATTATTATCATTATCATTATTATCGTTATTATTATTATTATTATTTTATTGTCATTATTATTATTTTATCATCATCATTATTATTATCATTATTATTATTATCATTATCATTATTATTATTATTATTATTATTATTTTATTGTCATTATTATTATTATTATTATTATTATTATTATTATTGCTATACAACTTTCAAAGTAAAAAAAGCTGTGAGAAATGGGAGTGAGGGTTGGGGTAGACAGGTAGATAGGGATGGAGAACGAGTAGGGAGGGAGGAATCTCTTCACTAATGTATGTAGGGATGATAATGGTGGGGCAAGGATATACAAGAGGGCAAAGTAAGTTCTTCTGACCACATAAAAATTATAGTCAAATTAAAAGCATTATTATAACCTCGATTAAATCTTAAACCCTTTTAGCATAGATATGTGAAATTATCATTCCCCTACTGTTTGAACCTATACACACTAGTATGTTTAAGATTTAAGGCGGCTATAACACATGTATACGAATACTATTATTTCTAGTCTTCCATTACCTATATCTCGAGCTTTAACACCGCCCCCATCCCTCTCCATCCATTCCTATATCTCAACACAGATTCAAGTCCGCACCCATCTTAGGTCTTATACAACCAAACCTTATTTTCACAACATTTAACAGAACATCCTGATATTACCTCCCTATAGCGAGGAAGACTTGATATTTTCATTGCAAACTTTGCTTTCGTATAAGCTGTATCGTCTGAAGAGGTCTATAGTAACTTGTAATTAGCTGACCGAAACATGCTCATGACTGTGTAGCAACATATTACTGCTCATGTAAAAACAAGCAATATATATATTGGATCAATGAGGGTGAAGCTGCATGGCTTATTCCATCATCATATGTATATTTATTTACGTATTAATATATAATTAATATATTCTTACAAACGATTAACACCTGGAATGATGCACTTCATAAGACTGAAATAGTTCATACCATATTTCAATCAATAAAGGCACAAGTAGTTCAAGTCAGCCCAATGACGTAGCATCAGTTTTTGTATTTGCCCCCCCCCCCCGCTGACATATAATTACATGTTTGCACCCCCACCCGCTGGCATATGATTACCTATTTTACTCTTTTACTCCCCCCGCTGGTATATGATTACCTGTTTTGCCGCCCCCAACTACCGCTGCCATATGACAACCTGTTAAAACCTTCAAAATTCCAAAAATCCCTCAAAATATTTATTTTCATTGAACTAATGTTTACACAATTTCCTTCAAATTAATGTTTACACAATTCCCCTTTTTTTAAATTTTAATTTGATTTAACAATTTCTTTTCAATAATTTGAATAATGATAAGTATGTAAACATTAATCTGAAACGAATTATGTAAATGTTAATATGAAACAAAAGAAACCAAACAATATAATAATAAATTTAAATGAGAACATTTGGGCGCCTGAACATGTTATGAAATGATAAAATCGTTTTTATTTACTTTTTTGTCGTTGTTGTTGAAGTCCGAATTTTCACAAAAAACATGGCTGTATAAAATAGAGAATAATTCGATGTAGTGTTCTTTTCTTTTTCTTCATAATATTATTATTAAGAGGTCGAGCCTCTCAAAGAGAAAACAAAAATGTCTTGTATCTGCGCTTTTTGAAATCCTAGTGTGTAATTGCTTGGTTTAAGCGCAAAATTTAAGAAATGGAAAGTCACACATTTTAGAAAGCATTTTTTTTTATTAATTTAAATGAGAATATTTGAAATTTGAATTTATAAATTTAAATGAGAACATTTGAAAGCATGAAAAGGTTCAAAAATGATAAAATCGTTTTTATTTACTTTTTTATTGTTATTATTTTCAAATTTTCACAAAAAATATGGCTGTATCAAGGAGAGGATAGTCCGATGTAGTTTTCTTTTCTTTTTCGTCATAATATTATTATTAAGAGGTCGAGCCTCCCGAAGAGAAAAAAAACGTCTTGTATCCGTGCTTTTTGAAATCCGTGTGTATAATCGCTCGGTTTAAGTGCAAAATTTAAGAAATTTGTTATTGTTAATGTTTCAATCCTTTATAAAAATAGTTTTAAAAAATTTAATGAGCGTATTTATGAGTTGAAAAAAATTTTATTTTTTGTGAGAGAACTATCGCAAGGCATCAAGTCGGTTGAAAATTTACAAACATACTTTTCGCGCTTTTTTCGGCCGTTATCAATAACTCTATCAAAGTTCACTCTATCGACAAGTTCCCTCTCTATGGAGAGGATTGCCAAGTCTGTAAGCCTTGTCTGGCTCATTTTTGATCGAAAGTAGTTTTTTATTAGTTTCAGTTTCGAGAAAGAGCGCTCACATCCAGCAACGCTAATAGCTCGGGTAAGGAAAATGCTCAGCAAGATCACAATATTAGAGACGGAATCCCCAATGGAGTATTTCTGTATAAAGTTCAAAAGTTCAAGAGGTCCATTGATTTTGTCTTTTCCTGAAGCTTACACAAAATACTATAATCTCTTACTTTCGACAAAAAATTTATCTTTTTTATATCTTCGTCAACTTCATCAAGTTGACAATCATAATTATCATGAAGCAGATTTGACGGTGTAAGAAAAGCGCATTTACTTGCAAGATTGTGAACTTGTTGAAATCTGCAAGTCAACCTGTCTATGACAGACAGAATTTCCCGTCTCAACTCAGTACTGAATCAGTCAATCGTTCACCACCTATTCGTTTCTTTTTGCGGATACGATGCGCCACGCTTATCCCCATTTCAGAGCAGAGTTTTTGACTTGTTTATTGCAGTGTCCACCATCTTTTCTCTATTCTGAAGAAGTCAATCTTTCAACGCCGTCAGCCTGTTGCAGATTCAGCCCCTTTTCTTGAAGATACTTCTGGGCATCATTGATTTCTGGGAGAATAGTTTTCCAAAAGCTCAGAAATAAAAGAAACAGAAACGACAATACCGAGTTGAGAATTAAAGATGCATCTGATTTTGTGATTGCATTTGGCCCTTCTTCTGTGAGCTGTTCCAGGGCAATGACGACTTCCAATAATTTTTTTACCACATCATTTACATCATCTGCTCGACTACTCTATCTAGTTTCCACAGTCCGCTTGATACTTAGACCGGTCAATTGAATAAAGACGTCCTTGCGATGTGTAGATGTAGAAAAGAACGAGAATAACCGGTCCAGTATGCCAAAATATGTAACAGAGTGAACCGTTACAGAAGCGGCATGTACACAAGCCAGATTTAATGAATGGTTAGTGCATGGCACAAATAAACTTTTGGGTTGATTTCAGAGATTCGTTTCTGCACACCCGGTCGTTGGCCTGCCATAATAGCAGCATTGTCAAATGCCTGGCCACTACAGTCAACAATCTCAATCCCATCGTTCTCCAGTTCTCTCAAAATCAGTTTAGAAATTTCCTCCGCGCTTTTACCTTTTGTCTCGATGGAGCGAAGAAACGACTCCTCCATTGTCACTTTATTTTCGTCAATTTTTACATAGCGCAACACCTCACTCATTGGCTCATTGTGAGATACATCACGAGTGCTATCAAAAATTATGCAAAATATTTGTTTTCCTTGATCTGATCGATGATTTTCTTTCTCGCCGGCTTTGCCAAATTGCTCACAAATTCTTTTTGAATTTCTGGTGACAGATAAGAAGTAGCGATTTTCTTTCCCATGTTAGCTTTCACTCAATGTTCACAGAGCACAGGGTCATACTTGGCCAATAAATTTACCAATTCTAAAAAACTTCCTTTTGTTTTCTTGATCCCTCTCATCATTATGGATGTCTTCCCGGTGACCCCGTAGTGCCAGATTCTGCTTGGCGAGAAACCTGATGATGTTCAGCAATCTAGCTAGAATTTCCCGCCTGTTCTAAGTTTCCTTCTCAATAAGATGTTGGCCTACTTTGTCAATTATGTTCCTTCAACGAGTCGGATCTCTAGATCCTTCCAGTTGAGAAACGTTTGAGCAATATTAATTGGATGTAAACTGATTTTTCATTTCAGAGACATTGTAGCATTTTAGAACACTAACCAAAAATTATTATTTTCCTCATGGAAATAAATTCTGTAAGCTTTTGGGGGGGGGAATCTTAGCGATTACGCATAGTTTTACAACCTTGCCAGTCAGACTTTGGGTTAGTGAACATTTCTACAATGTTGGAGTAGCCTGGAAATAATGGTTATTCATCATTTTAGATTAAATTAATGTACGAAAGTTTAAATTTAAAAATAATTGTTTGTGCTTTTTTCCCGGCAAAATTTTCAAGGTGTCTGTATGCAATCGCATAAAACAAAATGAAAGTCGAATAAAACAAAAGGAAAATATCATTTTACAATATTAGTAAAAAGTATTTCTATTATAATTATTTGTATCTTGTTTTTTGTTTCGTTTTTTTTTCTTTTGCACTAAAACAAACCAATCTATTACATATCTATGACATTGTCAGTAGTAATAACCGGGCAAATATTGATGATGAACCTTCTTTGGTAGAGAGAACGTATAGAATAGTTAAGATAACATTCACATCCGTTCTTAAGCTAAGAATTGTTTTCTATATACTAACTATGTTATTTAGAAACTCATGTTTAAAATGGAGAGGGGGACTTTGTTAACTATTCTGTTCTTATACCGTTTTATTTTGCATAACAATCGTTAATTATTTGCAATTGTTTATGAAATATTCAAATAGCATTTTGACGACAAATGCAAATCGGCTTTGTTTTAAAAGATAAATGCATCTTTAGTTGTTTCATTATTTTCAATCAATTAAAAGGAAAACATTCGAGAAAAATATGAAGACCCCCCCCGTATATTTAATATATGTCCCTCCCATACACCCACACACTAAGTGCATTTTTTGTTTGCGAAAATATGTGCAGACATGAGACGGTTTTAGAGTAATTAGAAAAAAAAAAATAGACAAAAACAAATCACTAATTAAATATTTAGAAATTTAAAAAGAATCTGAATCGGAATCGGGAATCGTATCGTATCAGGAATTTAAGACAGAATCGGGAAAAATTTGGAATCATCCCATCACTAGTATATACACACACACACACACACACACACACACACACACACACACACACACACACACACATATATGTGTATATATATATATATATATATATATATATATATATATATATATATATATAGTCATCCACATACAGTACTGTTTCGCTGTTTCACAGCTCATCAGTGCGGCTAAATATATAGACATATATACATATACACACCTATGGGATCGGACAAAGGGATACCGGACAAAATCCACCAGCTAATTAAAACAAAAACAGATGAAATCTCAAATGAATCAAAAATATTAAAAATCACTTTTAATATTTTAATTTTAATTTAATTAAATTTAGGAAAATTAGACACCGGGGAACTAATTTTGGAAAGGTATGAAAATTAAACATCTACGGAATAAATGTCAATTGAAGATAGAGTTTAAGACCCTTCTTAAAGATGATATAGTTTTAAATAGGATTCAAGTGCCCCTCACAGAAATATACATATTTTTATAGATTTATTCTTGTTTGAAAGCAAGTAAGTCGATTTTTCGAAGTTAGATACGCGTTTTAAGGAGATTTTTCTTGTATTATCTTTTACAATTATTATGTTAATAAAAAAAGTGAAAAATTAAAATCCTATTACCAGAATTAATTCATCATAATAAATTTCAGTTTAATCATAAATACGTCAATGATTATAAAATGTTATTAATAGTTTGAAAAGAAAATCCATTACTCTGAGATTGTTCGAAACTTGACATAAATTCGGCAGTATTTAAACATTAAATAGAAAGCCACTTAATTAGTATTTTAGGGGTAGCGTTGCTTTCCCATTTAAATTATATTCCCTGATATGACGATCATAAAATCTGTTTACAGTCGACTTTTATTCCGTACTTGCTTAATGTTTCTACAAGTCCAAAATTACGTAATTTTCTGTTGCTTATTTTCCGTTGTATCATTTAATTATCAGTGATGCTTGAAAGTATTTTTCTTTATAAAAATGTTCGTTTAATTTTACAATATTTTTTGGAACATGTGAATCAACTGCTTTCTTTGAAAGGTTACCTAGAGAATTTATACAAATTTTTTAAAACTTGACGTTATTATTTTAGTTTTAGTGATAATTTAAAAACAATAAATATTTATCATTAGTACCAATAATGAAAAAATAAATTAAAAATTTAAAGCAATCGATTTTTGAATTGTAAATTAGGGACACATTTTTCTGATTCCGATACCTCCAAAAGTTCCGATGTTTTTACAACCTTTTCGGTATAAAATTTCAAATTTTTTGTTAGCTTTTATTTATTTGTATTTACTTTTTATTTTCTATTTTATCCTCACAAAATGCCGCCCCTTGACAAGTGCCGTTCGTACAATAGGGTCACATTTTTCCGATTCCAATACCTCCAAAAGTTCCGATTTTTAAAAAACTTTTCCATATAAAATTTAAGATATTTTGTAAGCTTTTATTTATTATTATTTATTTTTTCTATTTTCTATGTTTATCCCGTCAAAATGTCGCCCCCTGACATAGGCGGCTCGTAAAATAGGAACACAATTTTCTGATTCTGAGCTAGTTCCGATTTTTTACAACCTTTTCGGTAAAAATTCTGATTTTTTGTTAGCTTTTATTTATTTATTTATTTTTTTTTTACCCTCTGAAAATACCGCCGCCTGGTACGTGCCGCACGGGGTGGACCCCCCCCCCCACCCGCCCTTGCTGCGCCACTGAGTCAGCCTCTACACGTCAGAATATTGCCAAATCCAACCTTAGCTGATATTCCAACTGGTCAAAAGTCCTGCGAACCACCAAAAAAGTCGCTATGGACCAATAATAGTCCGTACAGTAAGAGATGAGAGCCACCTTTTTTCTTTTTTTTTTTTTTATAGAAGTTTTATTCTTTTTTAGAATCACCCGTTGAATCTCGAGAAAATTGATGCATTTTTTAAGGATGGTTACACAGCGAGTGTATTTTGAAGCAGAGGTTGCACAATCACCAATTACATCTCTCCTTAACCTACGTTGCTTGATTCCAGTGGCAAAGAAATGCCTAGGACGACTGGAAACAATAAGCAGAGAGCCCTCCCCCCACATACAGCACCTTGTTACTAACCAAGCTTAACTTACGTCAAAGTGATTATGCCGTATGCGTTTCATAAAACGAGGATTACTAATTACTACATCGTGGCTTTTTTCTTCGGCTGTGTGATGTTCCGTATTTTTTTCCGCTTTCTAAATAAATTAAAGCCAACGATTTAACGCTCCGACCGATAGATTAGACAAAAACAAGAAGAAAATGATAATCTCTATGATTCAACAACGGCCTGTTCTAAACGAGAACAAAGAAACAAAAGATTGCCGGCTTTTTTTTTCTTCTTCTTCACATGACTAAAAAGGGAAACAGCGATTTTAAGACAAAGAAAACTCGGCGAAGACAATAGGAAAATAAGACAATGAAATTATTTTCGGTTTGAATAAAAGCCAAACATTTGCAACTTTTACTGTGACCGTTCAAAGAAATTGGATGGTCTTAACTCAACACGTATAAATTCACCCTTGTCCGTTCGTCCGTTCGTCTGTCTGCGCTTATCTCAATAATTACGCCTTGGAATTTTTTTTAATTTTTGCATAAACATTAAACATGATATGAGTAAAAAAGTAACAAAATGAATTTTCCGGGAAATATTCGGTTGCCCCCACCCCACCCCCAGGGGTGCCATTCGGGTTAAAATGGCTAAAATTGACATTTTTGTGCTTATTAAAAAAAAAAAATGATGCCTTGCATTTTTATAAAACTTTCTGAAAAGTTGTAACTAACTGATTTCTATGTAATTTTGTTTGTCTATACTTCGCGATAACTCTTGGGTGTGCCCTAGGGGCTTGTTTAGGGCTCCATTTTTGGGACAATTTTACCATATTTGTCCAAATTTTTCTGTGTATGTTTATTTAGCAGCTTTGCATGGTGCTGAACTCAAATTTAAATATGTTAAGGCCTTGGGGACTTTTGGGGCTAAATGGTAGGGGGGGCAAATGATGGACTTTGTCATTTTTTATGCCTCGTTCATTGTGCCCTCATGCATATTTCACTTGTTTTTTGTCTGTTTTTATAATAAAAAAAAAAGTCTTTCATTATTGTATCGGACGGGTTACCTGGACCAAATTGGTTCTTTCCCTTCACATGTCTCTATCTTTCATGGTCTTAGGAAGATCTTCAAGTTGTAAGCCAGTGCCTTTTTTTTCAATAATTTTGTGTACGTCTTCACAAGTCTTCCTACTTTAGCGGTTCCGTGTTTAGGATCTCACAATAACATATCACTGACAACTTCATTTTTTTTTTCTTTAGTAGCAATGTCCGGCATCTTGTGTTCTTCTTTCTCTTATTATTGAAGAGGTCCTAGGCAACCGACCATACAGACAGCTAATGGTTTGTTGTATTTTCCAGTTTAAGTTTCACACTGCCCGAAGCATTCTTGTGTAAGTTCCATCTAACTTACTTTAAAGTTTTTTGTTTTAATATTATTATTATTATTATTATTATTATTATTATTATTATTATTATTATTATTATTATTATCATCATACATCATCATCATCATCATCATTATTATTATTGAGAGTCATTGCTGGTGAACCATAAAGCAGCACCGTCTCAACTGCGGCTCTAAAAAAGTTTTTCTTGATCAGTTTCGACAGGGCATATTTCCATATAACTTTCAGCCGATTAAATACACTCCAAGCCTTGGGTATTCTAAAGCGGACGTCTTTTTCGGTGGATGCGATATGGCTGCTGAGATATTCAAAGTCATCTACTTGTTTGAGTGCTGTTCTGTCTGGTGTTTCAATTTGGCCGGTTTGATAGGACATATTCTGTTTTGCGTTTGTAAGCCGTCCAATCATGACGGCTGACTCTTCCGGGATATATAGCAACTTATGTGCATTAACATTGTCATCAGCTAACAGAGCAAGATCATCAGCGTAATTGACATCTACTTTGCCGGATATCGTCTGCTTCTTGTTGGAGACAATGTTAGGCCATATTTCCCATATTGATCGACAACGTGTTTCAGTCAAATCTTTAGTAAAATTAAACATTTCCTCTATACGTGTTACTCACTTATGGGCTTTAAAACCACTCGACAGAAGACGTTTATCCAGTTTTACCCCAATATTAAAAAATATGATTATACAAAATCTTTATTATGTACATACCTGCTAGGGTAAAAAAAATATTGTCCAATCAAAATTACGCGAATATTTGGTTGGTTGTATTCTATCTATCTATATATCTATAAAAGTGAGAATGTGTGTGTGAAAGGATACTTCTCAACCTATATACTCAACGAACTTTTGATCTACAGACTTGAAATTTTGTATATAGGGTATTTCTCTGTTTGTCAACTGTTTCAGGACTGCACATGCGCGAATCGTTCATATTATGTTAAGAATAGTAGGTTTGAAAACACTTATTAAAGATCGTGCTAAGCTGTCCCAATAGCTATTGTAATTGACTCACTGTGTTTAGGTTTTGGTTTCCATCTTAGCTCGAGTAGTTTTTTGTTTTTCTTTACTTATAAGAAGTGAACTGTTTAGAAAGAAAAAAACATAATACTCGCATGAACATGTCTCAATTTCTTTCCGTTTTTTTTTTTGTTTTTTTTTTTAAGGAATTTAACGTTACGTTTAATACCGGGCAATGCCGGGTACATTTTACAAGTCTGAAATAAAAGGGTCAACATTCGTGGTTCATTTTATCAATTATTCTTGTTTTCATCAAATCAAATCAAATTTAATCAGTTAACGATTTTAACTGATATTATTATGATGACTGTGTGTTGAATTATGTCCCTTGCGGTTTGACCTTAATGTCAGCAGAAAATGTCGGACGAGACATTTCACCATTAAAATGTTTTTTTCCTGTTTAAATAAAATACTTGATGAATTTGCGTAATTTTTGGTATGCAGTATTTTTTAAAATCCAACACGTAACTACACAAGAAAATTTTTTGTGTCATTTTTTTTTCTTTTTAATATTGAAGAAAATCACTGACGTCTAGTGGTATCAGTGCGTGTTAAACTGCAGTATTGCGTAGATTGTTTTCAAGTACGCCTGCTAGATTTGTTGCAGAAACTGTATGGGTTACGGTGGTCTAGTAGTT
Source organism: Euprymna scolopes (assembly GCF_053919585.1). Taxonomy (NCBI): domain Eukaryota; kingdom Metazoa; phylum Mollusca; class Cephalopoda; order Sepiida; family Sepiolidae; genus Euprymna; species Euprymna scolopes. The sequence goes on from NC_136488.1 coordinate 155,662,342, forward strand.
TTTTTTTTTTAATTTTTTTTTTACATTTTCACCCCAAACAAGGCAGGTTGCCACTTTGATGTAGGGGGCTACTATTAGGGACATGAGTTACAGGTGTACTATGTATTGAGTTGGGCAGCAAGATGTCGGTTCACGTTACACTTGAACTTATGCATGTCAGTACAGTTGGAGAAGCGGGAACCCGGAAGGGAATTCCAAAGTCTAGCGGTTCTGTGGAAGAAACTACTGGAGCAGAAGACTCTCTTACATCTAGGGATCTCTACTGTGAGAGGTGGGATTTAACTACTTGTCGGGTTTGTCGGGGGTCTTTACGTCGAGGGGGTACAAGTGCTTGCAGTTCGTCAGAACATCCACCGTTAAAGTACTTGTAGAACAGGAAGAGTGATGCAACATTTCGTCGATGGGACAGAGGCTGAAGCTTAGATGACAGTTCAGGACTTATCAGGTTGGCGACTCTCTTTTGAACCTTGTCTAGGAGGAGACTAGTAGCAGCTGTACCAGCCCAAATATGACAACAATACTCCATACATGAGCGAATGGTGGCCTTATAGAGGTACAAGATACTTTCGGGCGTTTATCCAGTTTGTTTCAGAAAAATCACTTTCACTTGAGATGTTGGCAACCTTCTCGTGGCCCCGCCCATAACCACCCGATGTCTTTCTCGAAATAATTCTTACTAGAAAAAAATTAAGGAAACCAATTCAACCAATAGAATCTTTGGATTTATATGATATTGTGATGATGACTTGGGAAATCGATGAAATAAATTCGGATTATGTTCTATATGTCCATGTATATCTAAATGCGCTTGATTTTCAGTTATAGGCAATGGAAACAAGTAGTGGTGAACATTATTGTAAACTAGCATTTCAGCCTGGCGTTGCCCGGGTGTTTGGAGGTGTATGTTGAGCAAAAAAAAAAAAAAAAAAAAAAAAAAAAAACGGTCAATTTTTTAAAACTTTGAGCCCTATTATGGCCCCTTAACATTTATTGTTTTGGCTCTAATCAAGTTATTAAGTTGGATCCATGTCCAAAGAACTTATATCTAAAATTTCAAGTGTTTAGACACAAAATTAGCGGAGGAGTTTGGTAGAGTTCTCAAAAGTCAAATCGTTGAAATTTGAATCCTTAACAGACAAATTTCTGGCCGAAAGCCGATTAAAGATTTTCGCAAATCTCAGTACTCAGTATATTCAAATTTCGAGTCTGTAGACTTAAAATTGACAGATTGCGTAGGGAAGTGTACACACACAGCCACATAGACACACAGATACACAGACACGTTCAATTTTATAGATGCTAGCATTTCAGCCCGGCATTGCCCGGGTGTTTGGATGTGTATGTTAAAAAAAAAAAAGTGGTAGTAGGAAGGCAGGTTCGAACCCGCACCGTGAAGGAGGAAAAGAACGGGAAAAAACCTGACGTCTTTGCTGTTACGACCACCGCCAAACCGGAAGTGATATAGGCTTTAATCATGGCAAGACAATCGAAAGGAGAAGATTACTTTCAAATATATCGGCGAAAAAAAGCGACCCGCCACCTCCAAAGACAACTGCCCAGTTGAAGGTGAAGATATTAATGTTTCTAGCCAATTTTTCGATATTTGCCGTCTGAAAGGTCGACCTTAAAAACGATACTAATCTTGTAAAAATCCGTCGCCTCTGTCGAAAGTTTTAGGCAGACATGCAAACATACATACATACATACATACATACATACATTTATATATTGGTAACTAAAGATTTTCGACCCAAACCGATTAAAAAGCTTGCCCTATTTCTGAATACACTTTATGTAAAAATTTCAAATATTTAGACCAGAAATTGTCTGAGTAATTTGGTAGAGATCACAAAGGTCAAATTTTTAAAAAATTTGACCCCTATCATGACCCGTTAACATTTATTGTTTTGGGCTCAAATCAAGTTATTACGTAAGATACATGTCCAAGGAACCTATATCTGAAATTTCAAGTGTTTAGACCCAAAATTGGCGGAAGATGTTAGGTACAGTTCTCAAAGGTCAAATTGTTGAAATTTGACCCCTTAACAGCCAAATGTCTGGCCGAAAACGGATTACAAAGATTTTCCCAAATCTGAGTACCCTGTATATCAATTTTCGAGTCTGTAAACTTAAAATTGACAGATTTAATGCGTAGAGAAGTGTACACAGAAACACACGGACGCGTTCACTTTTGTAGATATATAGATAGATAGATTGATTGGATGCAATATATAGTAATGATTTAAAAAGTATATAAAAAAGACTCATGCGCCACCGCCGAGAATCGAAACCAAAACGTTCAGCTTACGATTTATTTTGTCTCTGCCGTCAATGACTGGCCTATGAAAACATGTTTACTGTAAGGCTAAAAACTAAAACATGAACCAATAGCTACTACGTTATACATTCGTAATGCCGGCGTTTGACCTTCATCTGGCAAATTTCTTTTTTTTAATCTTCACACTTTTGCACCGATTTTTCCGGGCTAAAACCCAAATATAAAGTTTTGCTTGGATTCAAATACCTTATATATGAAGTTTCATGTCTAGAAGGAGTTTGGTAGGCAAAATTTGTTAAACAAAAATATATATGTATACATAAATATATATGGAAACAATTTTGTGTTTACTATAAACTTTTTACGCAAATATTATGCAAGTATAAATCATGTAGAATATCTGCATGAATATAATTACACCTAATAGCTAACTAAAGATGATTATCCCATTAGAAAACAGGAACAACTAATAGGGAATTAATTAAAATGAATGTTTAAAAGAATATGCAAATTAGCTAGATCTTTTGCTAGTGAATGCAATTCCACAAGCCATATATAATAAAAATGTATTTTCTTTTTAAATAAATAGAAAAGAGGGGTTTTAATATGAGTATCAAAACACGAAAGAAAAACGAATTTACAGGAGTATAGATAGATAGATAGATTTACTATCTGTCTTAAGAGAGAATATGTTTTAAAAAATTTATTTTTTGTAAATACTTTTTATATGAATCTAAAAATATATTTGCAAAAAATAAAAAAAATAAATAACGTCTCGTCTGAAACTTTTATTGTTTATTTTAATAATACCCCAACAGATTTTTACAATATTTTGCGCTGACGAACCCAGTAGTTCGTTCGTGTCAAAGTTGCTTTAATAGCAAAACAGCAGCAGGAGCAAATACTCGTACAATATTCAGTCGTACAATTTTAGTAAAGCACCTTATGTAAGATCAAAATCCAACACGACTAAATTGTTCAATTCAGCTCCTGCTGATTAAAGAAACTTTACACTTTGTTTCTATATGACAAACAGCAGAAGCAGTCAGCCGTACATTGATCGGGCATAATTTTTGGTCGTACATTTTTAGTAAAAACCGCAGCAAAGCATGGATAATCTACAGCCACCAAGAACGGAAACTGGACACATTTCACATGCGTAGTCTGCGGAACATTCTTGGAAGTTCTTGGAAAGTCAAAGTTACAAACAATGCTGTTCTCGCAAAAACTGGTATCACCTCCATGTTCATTCTCCTTCGCCAAAGGCGCGTAGGCTGGATATGCCATATTCATCGCATGGACAATGGGAAAATCTCAAAAGACATGGTGAACTTAGTACTGGCAAAAATAAAATGTCGACGTGAATGCATGCGATCTTGACCCTACCATCTAGGAGCCCAAAGCTAAAGCTCTCAACATCTGGAGACAAACGGTAACCTAACCACACGGTTCAACCACTGGAGAAAGGTTCAATCATAAGGGAAAGGTCCATCGCAGAACGGGTAAAGATTAAAGGAATGCCTATACGACGCACCAACCTTTACCTGCAACCGACAATGTAGATCGAAGATAGGCTTATTCAGCCACAGAAGACGGTGTTCAACCACAACCTCTGCAGGTGTAACCCCATAGGCTTCTAGACTGACGGATGCCAACAGCAATATATATATATATATATATATATATATATATATATATATATATATATATATATATATATATATATATATATATATATATATATATATATAATGGATTTTCCATTCAGGAGTCAAAAAATCGTCCATAGAAACATCAGAAAAAAAAGGCAAAAATATATAAAAGAAGGATGTAGTTTTCCTAATAATTATTAGACGCCATTTTTTCTAGAAAAGGGCGAGGAAAGAATTAGTATAACTTAGTTACGTGTCATTTCGAAAAATAGCCGGAAGTGAATAATAAAAATCTAAAGTTAATTACTAAAAAGTATTTGAGTAAATAAAAAAATAAATTTGTAAATAAGTTAAAAAATATAAGAGATGCCAAAGGAAAAGAGAGAAAACAAGATTTGAATTGAAAACAAATACGATGAAAGCAAAAATGTAATTAAAAAGTTTAGTGTAAGTAGAGATGTAAGTAGAACTTATCAATAAAAGCTGTAGGTAAATAAAAAAAATTATTTATTAAATAAATAAATAAATTATTTATTAAATAAATAATTTATTAAATAAATAATTTTTATTGACTAAATAAATAAATGAGTTTAAAGATAAAAGACAATAAAGGAAGGGAAAGAAAAAATTAAAATTTTCAAAAATACGAAAAGACATGCAAAGTTACTAAGCTAAAATATGACTAACGATTTTAATCATAATTAAAACTAAAAAGTCAAGAGTAATAACGCTCTAAATCATTATTCATTGTTACTTCCCCCTCTCTTTCTCTCTCTCTCTCTCTCTCTCTCACACACACACACACACACACACACACACATATATATATATATATATATATATATATATATATATATATATATATATATATATATAAGTGAAAAGCATATCTTATTTTTCTTTTATTAATATTATTGGAATTTTTTCCTTTTTTCTTGTCCACATTTTTGTGAATTATTCCATGGCTTTTCCTGCCTTTGGATTATTATGGACCATCTTCTTCCAATTACGGAATTTCCTTGGATTTTACTTGTACAAATGGAAATTCAATTAACTTTCTTGAAGTTATATATTTGGATTTTACCGTCACTGGATTATTTATCTTCCACCAGACTATCCATTCATGTGTAATCACCTTTTTCTTCACCATATTCCTTCTGCTTCACTTTCTTGTTATCAAGTAAGACATTTGACTTACTTGTTGTTTCATCAAATACTTTTGCATGCAAAATCCGATCCCGCATTTTGCTAATTCCTACCCTCTGATGAGAAGGAAAGTATTTCTTCGAAACTCCGCGGATTAAGGACTATCCACTTATCTAGTGTTTCCTTTTCAGATTAAATATGTTTTTAACTCGTTTCAAAGTGTTTTTTAACATTTTTTATTAACTGCTTGCTCGTATATATATATATATATATATATATATATATATATATATATATGGAATATTGAAGATTTTATTTGGCTATGAAAAATATATAAATATTAGTATTAATAATTATAGTTCCATTATAATATTTCTGATTTTAGATTCTTAATATATGTGTATGCATGCATACGGAAAATAAAATGGGGAGAATTATTTTAATAAAAAGTAAAACAAACTATAAGAACGTAATAACTTAAGTTGTTTATAAATTATAAAAATTTTTTTAAAAAATTAAAGCCGGCGAAATTGAGTTTTACGAAGTGATTTTTTAAAAATGGTTGATTTTGTTTTTTTTTCAGTTTCTGCCGTTTTCTATATATTTTTTCAAACTGTTATACATTTTATTTTTGCTCATGTGAATCTCCTGGCGAAAAGAATCTATCTTTGAAAATCTATGGGTTAAGGATTTTTTTTTTTTGTTATATTTCCGTTTTAATTTTTTGAAGGATTAATAAATATTTTAATTTATTCAATTTTTATTTTCATCATCAATCTTTCTTACACCTCGCGAGCACACACACATTATATATATATATATATATATATATATATATATATATATATATATATATATATATATATATATATATATATATATATATATATATATTATTTTTAAAATATGATATAATGAATATAGTGGATAATTATATTTTAAAAATAATATATATGTCGCTCCCCATGTGGGGGTACCAAATTAGTTAAAGGGAAAATTATTCCCAACTCACATTTAGGTAAAAATGCACTTTCGTAAATAATTGAATTCATTCGAAACATATCGCAAAAAAAAACAAACAAACAACACACACACACACACACACACACATATATATATATATATATATATATATATATATATATATATATATATATATATATATATATATATATATATATTGAGAACGTTTGGAAATGTGAACAATATCCTTTGCAGACTAAGGGGTTCCCTACATTTTGGAAGTAGTAATATTACTGGCCTCTGTCCAATATTAATTGCATTAAAAACACGTTTACTTGGCGTGCGCTTCGAAGTTGTTGGATTTACGTCACTAAAAGTACTTCAAGTGTAATTGTAATTGTATGAAAAATAACTGTAAAAAAATTAACAAATTTCCCTGAAAAAAAGAAATGCTGATCCAAATAAATTGCAAAACTGATCGTAAGCACGCGATGTGTAGGCGCACACTTAACGATGATTACATTTTGGCGCCAACTTTCTAACCTTTACACTTTCTTACATTAGAGACAAAGATACTTGTTATGAAAACCTACGGATGTGAATGTTGAAACCTAACCAAGGTCACAGAACAGCGACTAGAAGCAATGGAGATTTAGTTCATCCGAAGATTCATGAAAGTATCATGGACAAAAAAAACAAAAACAAAAAAAAAAAAAAAAAAAAAAACAAATGCAGAAGTAATGGACATGGCTAGAGACATGAGATCCCTTCTCAATACCATTAGAGAAAGACAGAATGACGGTCTGGAAAAACTGTTATGGAGTAGCAAAATATATGCAAACAAGAGCAGGCGAAGACAACGTACAAAATTCACAGACAGTTTAAACAAATTTTCAACAAATAAAGAGGGCACCAACAATGAGCTCATAAGAATGACCGAGAACCTGGAAGAATGGAGAGCCATGATTGTTGATGTCGGACGAAGAAGAAGAAGAAGAAGAAGAAGAAGAAGAAGAAGAAGAAGAAGAAGATCTAGATAAACAACTGCGTTCTTTGAACCATACGGCTCATCGCCCACGCCACCAGAACTTCATTACCTGGTATACTTTTCTGCTAGAGCACTGTTTTCAATACTGATCTCTATCGCCCAATGATCTTAGCCGTTCGAGTGCTAAAACTCATTTCGAAATTTCCATAATGCTCATCTATATATATAAAAGCAAACATGTATGTGTGTATGTATGTTCGCTTTTCCTCGATGTCCACGAAAGGCTTCTTTCAAAGAAGCGCTTGCTCGCTTCACAACTTTTTAAAACTTTTTATATCATCTATAAATTGTAATATCTACGAATTATCCACAGAGCTCGCCTGTCTATTTAATTTTATTGACTTTCAAACGTTAATTATTCCACATTTCCCGCATCGGCACGCGTTACATTCGGTTTTCGGTATAAAAAAAGCAAACCTCGACTCTACTCACAGGCCCAGAGCCAGTTTAGATTTCTTATCTTGTCCCACGTTCCACTGGCTAGATCATTCGGACCATAAATTAGTAATGGCCCGTTTGAGAGTAGGTAATAGGCCTAGGTTGGCTGGCTACTGGAAGTTGAACGCCTCCTTACTGGATATGAACGACTTTTGGAAGCAGCTGACAACACTAGTTCAGCGGGAGTTAGTGGGGGCGGTTACCGAGAGTAGCTGGTGGGTTAAACTTAAGGCTACCATTAGGCTTTTTTGTGTCCAATATAACCAACGCCTTGCGTTAACTAGGGCACGGACCAAAAAGCACCTAGATGATAGGCTGACCCGGGCGGTGGCTGGTGGGGATCCCCTAGAGATAGACATAGTTAAGGGGGACCTCCAGCGCTTGGCTAGCGAGCGTTATGAAGGTCAAGTAGTTAGAGCTAGGTTAAATAGAGTCTCTAACGAAGCCGTGAACGTTGATGCTGTTGAGCGTACGGCTGCCTTAAGATGTGGCTCGGACGGGTACATTCGGAAGGTGAAAAACCTGGAAGGGCATACCCTCGTATCGACTCGAGAAATTTGCAATGGGTTTCGTCAACATCTGGAGGAACGCTTTACCCAACTACCCAGACTCCGCGGCCAGGAGTTTGGCAGCTATTTAGCCGGCTCGCCCCGCCTTACTGCGGACTGAGCAGCTAGCTGTGATGGGATGGTTACAGAGCGTGAAGTCATTACTGCGTTGAAGCAGGTTGGCCAGAACAAATCTCCAGGGCTCGATGGTCTGCCCTACGAACTGTATTTGAGGCTGTCGCCCATGTTTGTTCCTCTTCTGACGGGTGTGTTTAACCACTGGTTTGCCCAGGGATCCATCCCTGGGGAGGTAACCAAAGGAGTGGTCACACTACTGAAGAAAAGAGAGCGGCATGGTGGGGAGGACTTAGATGATTACAGGCCCATCACTCTGCTAAACACAGTTGAAGATTTTGGCCTGCGTTCTTGCAAATCGACTGCAGGTTGTCATCGGCGACTTGGTCGAACCGGATCAGACTTGTTCTGTGAAGGGGAGATAGATTCAAGACAACTTGCACTTGGTATGCACGATCATAGAGGGGTTAGAAGACGACACAGGAGCCGCGCTGATCAATTTAGATCAGTTCAAAGACCAGTCCTGCGCGGCATAGCTCTATCTGGCAGCAAATTCGCCAGGGTGTCCGCGTACGCTGATGATGTCACAGTTTATGTAGGGCGAAGGATCGATATTAAAACGGTGATGGAGGCGGTCGATGAGTATGAAAGTGTCACAGGGGCCATAGTCAATCGCAGCAATTCCGTTGGCCTGCGGTTGGGCACTTGGACCAGGGTAAACTCGCTTCTAGGTGGGTTCGGCTGGACAGATGGCCCGGTAAAGATTCATGGAATCTGGTTCGGGCCTGGACTCCAGTTGGACAAAAATTGGTCACAACTACAGAAAAAGGTCGAATCGTCAGTAAGGACTTGGATTCGCAGGGGTTTGTCCCTGAAGGGTCGTGCGGAGGCGTGCCAAACTTACGTCTTTCCATTGATCCTTTACCGCTTGTCAGTACTTCCTCTGCCTGCAGACCGCTATAAGGCTTTGGAGCGACTCCTTTTCAAACTCCTTTGGAAAGGGGGAAAGCCGTATATCCGTAGACAGGTTTGTACACAGAAACTCAGTGAGGGAGGCTTAGGAATGCCTGACTTGTTAAGTCATAAGTACGCTGAAAGATTGGCGTTCCTGAGTCGGACACTGCTTGAGAAATTCCACTGGGTACCAGTTGTGGAGCAAGCTTTTCCACAGCTCATATCCTCCCCTGCCGCTGAAGGTCACAGAAGACCGGCGAGGGAACGGCGGTTCCTCTCCGAATGCCGAGCCGCACTTAGGGCATTGCCGGGGTCCAGTGACCTTGCACGGCCTAGGAGGAGGCTATATCAGGATTTAGTGGTAGGGACCGCAAAAGATCCGCTGGTTGAGTGGCTGCACATGTCGAGGGAGGAGGTCCTCTCTCAGTGGAATTGGGCTTCAGCCAGTAGCTTTCTAAATAATTCAGAGTTTTCCATTACATGGAGGCTTGTCCGGAATGCGCTACCACTTTTTGGCGTGCTTGCCAGGGACTGCAAGAGGGACGAATATGTTCCCTTTTGCCCCCGCTGCGAGGATGATGAGGACGAAACAAGGGAACATGCCTTTTTTCTTTGCAGCGGAGTTCGAAGGCTCTGGGAGTACGTCGGAGAGGTAATGGCTCGCATCGACCCCGAGCGGTTGGTGCCACTTGATTTGGCGTACGTCGTCGACAACATGGATCCGCCGTTCACTGGGGAGAAATGATTGGTGTTTCTTGCGATACTAGCGGTAGCTAGGTTAGTGACGTGGGTTTCACGTCTTGACATTGTCTATAAGGAGCAATCTGTTTCGGATCGGGATCTGGTCTGTCGCTTTAAACATCAACTTAAAGTAAAGATCAGATGCGATTGGAAAAGATTGCACCGTATAGACTTTGATAGGAGATGGTTGCACAACACTAGTTTGTGCATTCGACGAGGCGCTAGGTTTAGGTTCATCTTCCCACCCTAGTAGTATTTGTCAGGCGGTGCTAAGGTTCTACGGAACCCAGCCCCGAGCAAAGTCACAACCACTACGAGTGGAAAATTCTTTATTAGGTGCTAGACTAGGGCAAGTATGATAGTGGATCCCGTCCCCGATTTTATTTTTCATCGGCAATAGGAGAGCTTCCAAAGATTCCCAGTCCACCCTTTGTTTTGTCCCCGGTCTGTTGCCCCTATACGTACACTTATCTTGGAAGACGCCGTCCAGTCCCTATGTTACCCATCCCTATCTAATTTATTTTTCAAATATCGTCCCTAGGTCCCCCACTCCCCACTAGGGAACGACCTGCTTGCTTTCGACCTTCGGAACCAGAAGACAGTGGGCGCTCCATATTTAAAAGTAGGTTGGGAGGATCCCTTACTAACCCGCCCCCATAGGCATTTTGTTTATTTGTTTTCTTTTTCTTTCTTTTTGGGTGTATCTTAGTTTGCCCCCCTTCCCATCATCTCATCCCTCATTTAGTTCTAAAATTTTATATATATACAGAAAAAAAAAAAAATCTTTTTTTGTTTGTACATATGATTTTGTTTTGTGAATAAAAATATTTATTTCTTTCAGATTGTACATAAAAGCCAACTCATACGCTGGGGAGATGGTAAGAATGATATAGTATGATAATAGTGTCTTAGTATAGGAAATTCTAATAAAGTCTTCAAAGACCTAGCATTTAGAGTAGAATGACCCTCGACCCCCACTTCCCCCTACCGGTTTCATGCCTAAGTGTCTCTGGACCCCAAATGAGGGCCTGGCAGTAGATAATGCCAGGCCCGGGCCGAGCACTAAATAAAACAGGCCCAGAGCCAGTTTGTTCAATGTCGACTTCGTCATATCAGACTGTAGCTTTCAATGCGCTCCTCCTAATAAACAGGGAGCGGGTTTTTAAAAACAAACAAACCGATTTATTCAAAACTGTCCCGCACAAAATCGTAACTGCTGAATACCTATCACCGTCACGTCAATCAAAAACGCGCACCTGTTTGTTTTTTTAACACTTTACTATTTTCCAACTGCGCGTCGTCAACGCTTCGGGTTTTTTTCACATACCCCAAAAAACACCCGGGCAACGCCGGGTACCCCTCGCTAGTCTATAATATAAATCTCATCTTTCTGTTTAAATGTATGTCTGTATGTATGTATGTATGTCTCACAAAAACTTTTGACAGAGACGACATGTCCTGGCAAAATCGGTATCGTCTTGAACGACAAATATCGTAAAATTGTCCAAAAACATTAATTTCTTCACCCTAAACTCGGCCGTTTTGTACAAGGAGGGGTCGATTTTTTCACCGACATTTTAGCAAGTCATCATCACCTTTGAACTGACTTCGGTTAATTTCAACACTTTTGACTTCCGGTCGCGTCATGGAGACATCGGCTAAGACGTCAGATTTTCTTTCGCTTTCTTTTCCGTTTTCATGGGTTCGAGCCTGCCTGCCTTCCTACTACCACTTTTTTTTAACATCTCTCTCCACATTCACAGGTTTGAGCCTGCTTGCCTATTATCACTTTTTTTTTTTTTTTTTTGCTCAACACACATCTCCAAACACTCAGACAATATTATTATTATTATTATTATTATTATTATTATTATTATAATAGAAAAAATGGGAAGAGAAACAACTACACAGAGGATTCATAAGAATGACAAAAGATGAGAATAGCGAAAATATCTGGATATGGATACGAAAAGGACACGTAAACCGAGAAACTGAATCCCTAATAACTGCAACACAAGATAACTCGAGCGTGCTAGAAAACTACTTACGCCTGCCAGTATCCTATACATCTATAAGGCAACCATTCGCCCATGTATGGAGTACTGTTGTCACATCTGGGCCGGTGCATCTGCTGCTTGTCTCTCGCTCCTGGACAGGGTTCAAAAAAGAGTCGCCAACCTGATAGGTCCTGAATTGTCATCTAGGCTTCAACCTCTGTCCCATCGACGAGATGTTGCATCCCTCTGCCTGTTCTACAAATACTTTAATGGTGAATGCTCTGACGAACTGCAAACACTTGTACCTCCCCGACGTAACTACCCCCGACAAACCCGACAAGCTACTAAGTCTCATCCCTTTACAGTAGAGATCCCTAGGTGCAAGAAAGCCTTTTACTCCAATAGTTTCTTCCCCAGAACTGCGGGTCTTTGGAACTCCCTTCCGGGATTCTGCTTTCCCAACTACAATGATATGCAGAAGTTTAAGTGTAATGTTAACAAACATCTTTCTACTCTTCTCCCCTCATAATGACCCCGCTAATTAATTCCCTAATAGTAGCCCCCTGCTTCAAAGTGGCACTGTGCCTTGTTTGGGGTGAAAATTGAATAAAAAAAATAAAAAAAACTACATCAAAGCAAAGATCGACAAAACACAAGAAAACAGCAAATGCAGAGTCTGTGGACAAAGAGACGAAACGATAAACCATATAGTAAGCCAATGCAGCAAACTGGCCCAAAAGGAATACCAGAACAGACACGATTAAGTGGGGAGGACAGTACACTGGGAATTATGCAAACAGCCGCACCTTGAACACGCAAACAAATGGTACAAGCATAAGCCGGCAACAGTACTTGAAAACGAGAATCACAAAATCCTATGGGACATAGGCATACAAACGGATAAACCCATCCAAGTAAGAAGACCCCATGTCGTAATAATTAACAAGAAAGAAAAGTCCTGTCAAATTGTAGTCTTTGCTATCCCAGCTGACCATAGGGTGAATACCAAAGAAAAGGAGAAATGGGAAAAATACACAGAGCTAGCCAGAGAGCTGGCATCAATTGTGATGGATGGCTCTCGTCTGGGGGAGGCCCCGTGTTTTGACAAGCTTCTGGGTTTGACCTTTACTCCTGATCTGAAATGGAACACGTACATCAAGTCTGTTGCCAAGGTCGCAGGAAAGATGGTGGGATCCTTCTACCGCTCCAGAAGATATCTCACTACTGATGCAATTCTCTATCTATATAAAAGCCAAGTACGGCCAAGGATGGAATACTGTTGCCATATCTGGGCAGGAGCTGCCAAAAACAGCCTATCATGCCTTGACAGAGTACAAAATAGACTTCGTGGTTTAGTGGGGGATGCCCTTTTCTCTACCCTGCAATCCCTCTCCCACAGAAGAGACGTTGCGAGCCTATCCTTGTTTTATCGTTATTTTCATGGCAGGTGCTCGTCTGAACTCCAATCCCTGGTCCCCCCTCGCCAATCTTTCACGAAAAACACCTGTCTAGCTGAATCCACTGTGAAAAATTTCCCCCACTCTATATCTGTGCCTAAATCAAAACGCGGATTTCATGAGCAAAGCTTCTTTCTTAGAACTGCACGCCTGTGGAACTCTGTTCCGTTTGCCTGCTTCCCTCCGGACTACAACTTGGATGTCTTCAAGTCTAATATTAACAAATTCCTAATGAGCCGCCCCCCTAATTAAACACTTCATAAAATCTCCTCACTAACGTGATGTACTTACAATAACCCTTATCCCTGAGTGGCTTCCGGGCCTTGATAAGTGGTGATCACTGTGTAAAAAAAAAAAAAAAAAAAAAAAAAAAAGAAATATGGATGATGAAGAAAATAAAGATAATACCTATAATAATAGGAGCACTAGGAATAATTCCAAAAATCTTTGAAAAAAGAATTGGAGAAATTGGAATCAGAGGAATGGCTCGAAATATACAACGAATAACGATAATGAAAACCGCTGAAATATTAAGGAAAACTCTTGAATGCAGAGATTAATACATATGTGTGCGGGTCAGACAAACTGCTGCAGAGGCAAAACATGAAGAAGCGTTGCATGGCACCAAGAACATTGAAGCTGCATATCTATATTCGCTATCCCTTCCCCCATCCCCTCCCATTGACCTATCACGCCCCCCCCCCAAAAAAAAAGTGATACCAAATAGCTGAGAAGGATGAAGGAGAATGGAAACACCGAAGATAAAGCACTGACCAGACCTCCGCTGGACAAGTGCCTAGAGAACTGGAACATTGGTGTAGCTTATTGCCACTCAAATTCCATTGGAGACCAATGGCTGCTGCCAGCGAGAAATCAATAGTAAGCGGCTGTTGCGATAACGCAAATTCATTTGCAAATGTTATCGAAAAAGATAGAGAGTACTGAAAATCTGTTGTCAGTCAGCTTCCAGGTAACACCGCAGGGTTTTTTTTTTTTTCAAGGAGAGATCTTTGATAACCTGTGTGAAAGCTCTTTGTGAGCCAATGATGACGACGACGATGATGATGATGATGATGATGAACAACAACAACAACAACAACAACGTTCGCCGTGCAGTTTGTTCATTGCTAATGGAGTCAGAGATGGTTTCGTGGCCAGGTTCGAATCTCTCGTAACTCCCTGCACTGATGATTTCCGAAAGGATGAACACTAGACACCTCCAAAAGTCACCACAGAATTCATTCCCGCTACATGTAAAACGATGTAACTTTATTATAACTTAATATTAGGCACCGCCAAAATTGGGGGGGCAGGTCAGTACTTTTTGACGGACCGTCTTTTTAAAAATCTACCAAAAATCAGGTAATTATCCGATCAATACGAAATTTTCAGCGATTATTAGGAGAAGAATGAACTTTATAACAGTGTACTTATTTTTCATAAACGATATTTATATATATATATATATTTTTGCTTACAAAACCCCCCTTGTTTTGAAGTGGGAACAAATATGCTTAAAATAATCATCTGAAACTGAACAAAACATATCGTGTTGTTGTAAGGGACAGAATTATAGATTTAAAAAAAAAAAAATTGTTTGCATACCTTATTTTGACGTCTGACTATCAGAACTTCGATTGTGTTTAATTATCCCGCTTTTGAGTTTTGAAGTGTGAAATTCGGTGAATATGTTAAGTAAAATGATTAATTTAAGTTAAGCAAAACAACAAAAAATTTTTTTTAATATTTATACGAAAAAAGCCATTTTAAAATTTTTGATAAATAAATTAACAATTTTTTTTTTTAGCGAGCCGAATAATGCATGACCATTATTACACAGAGCATGCTTTGAATAATCGATACAAAAAAAAAAAAATTCGATAAATGTTGTGCCCTTTGTGTTAAAAATAGCATCATTTTTTTCGATCCCGTTTGAAAACGTTTGCCGCCTTTCGACTACGGTGGACCAAACGCGCTGAAATAATTTTTTTTTATTCTGCTTTAAATTGCCCCCCCCCCATTTTGGGGAGCCTGGCCCCCACACACATACACATTAAAAACCAAACTCATACAAATGGTCACCCATCTGGTACTGGCCAGCCTCAGCTTAATAATACATTGAAATTTTCGTCACTGAAAAATAAGTTTTTTTGGCCTGTTTGGTCTTCCATAGTTTTCTTCTTATAATCCGATATAATAATATAATAATATCGATCTCGACTCTACATGGACGCGAAATATCTGGTTACCTATATGATTAAGTGGAATTATTTAAAATTCAGGTACTTATATTATAATATTTTTGCATATTCTCTTAGAAAATCATCCTTAATCTTAGTTAGACAATAAATAAATAAATTAATTATTTCAAAAACCTTTTTTTGTTTAATATTTAAGTACGTTTTTTGTGCAAGAGTCTTGCACTGCAAGACAAAAAAATGTCAATTTTTAACTTTTTGGGAAAATTTAACATTTAAAATTTAATTAAAAATAGTAGAAAAAGTTTTACATTATTCTGTTTTCTATATGATAAAATTCAGGGTTTTATCTTTCTGGAAAAAAAAAAAGTTACTCAGAAATAATGGATTTTAATAAATGTAATTTAGTTTTAAAAAACAACAACAACTTGATTTTGCGGCCATTTTTGGCGGTGCCTACTTAATATTATCAATATAATTTTTGTACCATTTAAAAAACGAAGGGCAAAATAAACCAGTAATTATTTTCATCGTACGAAAATAATGAAATTACGAGACGAAAACCGTGTTTACATAATTGGCGCTTTAAAATAACGTTCCCATGTAGTAGACATTCCGAACATGAAAACATGCCCGTGTTTAATAAATCTAGCAAAAATCAACTAATCGTCAGATTTTCGTGAAATGTTCGATACTTATCAATTTTAGAATGAAATTACATATAAAATGCAGTTTCCGTAAAATATACGAGTGGAAATATTTTTTAGTGCGTGTCTCCCTACCCCATATTTATTTGTTTTCGAAATTTGAACAAAATACATTTAAATCTATCGAAATTTCTATTTATTATGAAACATAAGAGTTCAAATAAGTAAAACATATTTAGTTTTTACAAATTTAAATGCACGTATTGAACAAAAACTTACCTTGAAGTTGCAATTTAAAAAATGATATAAATTTGATATTATGATGTTTTTTTTAAAATAGCGTTTTTTCTAATTAATATATACTGTAATCAGTTGAATTGCCAATAAAAAGACACTTCCTAAAAATCAATTAATTTTTAAAAGATTAAAACGATTAAAATTCCATTATTTCAAAATGTTCCGTTACAACATAGATTTTTAATTAGTTGTTTAATTTTTTTTTTTAATATTAAGTTTTAATATAAACATGCCTCTTGTCAGCTATTTTATCGCCAGATTAAAACCGATTTGAAAATATTATTGCACAAATATTAAGCATTTTGTAGGCCCCCTTTATATTTTGTTTGTCTCTTTTTACCGAACAAAAGTATGGAAGCCGGTAGTTAAGCAAATCAACATTCAGTAAAACCGTATTTCATATTAAATATACAAATGTTTATAATATTATTAATCATTAAACTGTGTAAATCTTAGAACATAACAAAATTATAACAAAGATTAATTATTAATTGCAGTTTGATAAACAAAGGTTTTAAAAAATCATTAAGTCGCTTCTGCTTTTCCATAGTCTGATTTCTTTTCTTTTTTTTTTTTTTTTTTTTCACATTCGGTTGGCAGTGCCAAATGAGCACTAGTGTCTGTAGGTATTAAAAATAATATATTTGTACTTTTGTTTCACTTTTCTTTCCTTTTTACTAATAACTCAGCACTTACCAAGGTTAAAAACACTCGATGATAATGACTAAGGATCGATTGAATGGTGATGAATATTATGAAACTTAAAAATTCCCTGAAAGAGTAATAAAAAGGAAACATGAGGGAAAGATGGTCTGTGGGAACATGATGAGAATTAGCAGCGAACCGGATGTTAACGCATCCACCATGAGAGACAAAATGAAAAATCGTCTCTTGCACATGGCTCCACGCATCGCTTCCGCTTGGGAAGAAAACAAATAAAATAACCACAAAATAATTATCGACCAATGGCAGAGCTCTGCGCCTAAAATAAACACATCAAATATCACAGTCACTGGGAGCCAGTTTGCCACTATAAAACCAGGGTATTTGAGGGAACCAAAAAGAAGGGAAGAGGAGATTCACCCTGTTGCGTCAGTGAACACACGGACAGATTCTCCCACTCGACCTAAGGAGATGAAGAGAAGAGAACTCGCCCCGCTGCGTCAGTGAACGTATGGACGGATTCTGTCACCAAACTTGAAGAGACATAATGAAGAAGAAAAAGAAATAAGGCACCAGTGAACTGAAGCCGATTACGCTCTCATGTTATGGGCCAAACGCCTTCAATTCTAAACACTGCATAGTCATACAAACCAAAGAAGAGAGAAGACGAAGACGCCGGGCTGCTAGCTGCTGATGAAAGAAGTCACCCGCTTTCCAGTTACAAGCCAGGACACGCATCACCGACAGCAGGATGACCGACCTACCCTAACCATCTCCATCGTCCAAAAGATGTTACATTTTACGAACATTCATTCCTTGTCAATTCATACCTACCTACAAACATTTTACGAACATTCACCTCCTTTGTTAAATCACATTCCATCCTACGAACACTTTGCCTCTCCTAATGCAAATTGTTGGTAGTAAATAAAATTGGCTCTCAACCTTCAATATTCGTTTGTCTTTAATTATATGAAGTCAGAATCTACACACTTCCAACGTTGTTCATTTCATGTATTCTCTGTTGTGACCTCTATAGTATCCTTTTCCACTCCTAATCCTTTTCATAAAAACGGAGGCCATAGGTCTCTTTTGATGGAAAGAATGGGCTTGAAACTGGATTTTTGTTACGTAGTATACTTCTTTCTGGTGATATCGCATTGTATGCCGCAACATGTCTGACATTTGATTTTTATCACATAGTAGACTTTTCTCTTACAACACCGTTTTTGATACTGATCTTTATCCCGCGATGATCTTAGCCATTCGAGTTCTAAAATTCATTTGTGAATTTCTCTTAGTCTCGTATTTTCTGGATGATAAAGCAAGCCGTTCATGCATCGTTGATACGCACGAATACTCTCGTTCCCGCCTAAACTGGTTTCTCACATCCAGGTTCTGCACAACAGATGGTGCCGATAAGATATAAATCAAGATTATTTCCACCATTCGATTCAGGTTTTGGTTTGCTACGCCCACTATGCCCATCTACGGTATGATAAAGAGCCTGGAGTCTCCAAGCCTCTCTCCATTTTTTTTTCTAGATAATTTTTTTGGTTCTTATCCAGAGTTCTCTCTTATATTAAAAACAAAAAAGACAAAAGTAAAAAAAAAAAAAAAAATGTATGATGTACGCACCCATTATGAAATGAAAATATCATATTCCAAAAATTACGTAAATTGATCAAGTAATTTTATTTGTATAAAATTGATTTTTGTTTTTATTTTTATTTTTTAATATGGGAGGAAATCTGGACAAGAACCGAATCTTTTTTTTTCTTTATACTTTGAATCACATATTTCATACAAAAATGCTTTCTCTGATGATAAACGCTAACTTTGACGACAATGCAAGAACTAGTTCTGCCAACTTTGTGATTTTAGTAAACATCTTGTAAAGAGAACTGCAACCTACGCTGCGTTTCGAGTGACTGCCGTGTAGGAGTGTTCTTTATCATAAAAATTGTGTGTACATTTCTTAGGGCATAAAACAAGTGCCAGGCAGGTGTTATATAACAAAAATGCTACAATTTCATGATTAGGCATGAAGCCCGAAAGGAATGGGGGGAGGATGGGATGTCGGGGGTCGTCCACTGGTCCATTCCCTAAAACTAGTTGCAATCACCACAATACCGCATTCACTCTATGAACCTAAGCTATTTGAAATCTACCCAGATGAGATGAAAATGACATATTTACAACATTTACAATGCTAATATATATATATATATATATATATATATATATATATATGTATATTAGTTTTTTTTTATATATACAAAAATTGGGTGATGTGTATGATATATGAAGTTGTGATGTGTATGAAATATGAAATGATGAAGTTGTGATGCGTATGATATATGAGGATGATGGGGGGGGTGGAAGCCTTAAAACACCCAAAAATAAAGAAAAATAACAATGATACAAAATAAAGAAACCAAATAAAATGCTAATGATGATGTGTTAGCAGGAATCCTCTCTTCCTAATCTAATTCCGAAATGCTTCCTGTTTTCCGGTTCACTACCGAAAACAAAAGTCATTTCCTAAGTGGGAGTGGGCAGTCTATGGACAAAACAAATGGGTGGGGTTTGTGGGGATGTTTGGTGGCCTCCAAGATGTGTACCGTGGGGATGGACAAGGTCAAAAATAAATTATTGGGTGCGGGCTTCTGGAGGTATTCTGACACCTGAAAATAAATAATGGGGCCCTAAGATTCATTCATACCAACTAGCTAAGGGACTGATCCACCATGATGGGATTTTTTTGTTTGTTCTTAGTCGGCGTGTGCCATGCCTAGGCAAGAAACACATATTCGAGCCTGTTTCATGTGAACGCGCACAAACTAGCGATGTGTATCCACCTACGACTGAATACCGAGCGGGATAGCCTCCTTCTATCACATCTGATTTTGATTTTAAGTTGCTGTTTAAAATACGAAATCAGATAGTAATGAGAGATTAAATCTCCCCCCTCGCCCTATCTCTATGCGTGATGTCCACACAACTAGTCTAGCTACGCCTAAGATCGCTAGGAACACCATTCGTTCCTCCCTAGGTTACAGTGGATCTGCGTTGTAGACAACGGCTGCTAGATCCAGGCGCGTCACCTGATCAGGAATGATGCAAGCCGTGACCTCGCTGACATACGCCCAGTATTCTCATAGCTTGGAGCACTCAAAAAAAGCATGTTCCACAGTTTCCTCATAATCCTCCTTGCACCGAGGACAATTTGAGTCAATTTCATCGTTGTACTTGTCATGCCTGCCAATAAGAACAAGCGCGTTCCTAACCAATCGCCAGGTCAGAGAAAACTTGAAATTGTTGAGGTAACCCTGGCCTGGTGCCCAATTCCACAGAGAGTGCATCTTCCCATCCGACAGCCGCAGCCGCTCCCTTAGTGGGTCCGACATGGTCCCCTCCACTAACTTCCTGTAAAGTGCCCTTCTAGGCCGGGCGAGGTTACTGGACCCCGGCAACACTCTGAGCGCCTCTCAGCATTCGTCATAGAACCGCGGCAGCTTTCTCGGCTTGCGTCTACTTTCGACCGAGTGATCGGGGATGAGGTCGGGGAAAGCTCTACTGACAACAGAGCCCCACGCAGATTCTTCTACCAGAGTTCTACTCAGGAACGCCAGCCTCTCAGCACGTTTGTGGCTCATCAAATCTGGCATCCCCAAGCCCCCATCAATCGGACGTTGAGTACAGACCTGTCTACGGACCAGCAGCTGCCGCCCATTCCACAAAAGGGAAAAGAGCAACCGGGTTAAAGCCGCAAGATGAACCGCAGGCAGGGGAAGGACAGCCAGCTTGTAAAGGATAAGCGGAAAGACGTATGCAGCACATGCCTCCGCTCTACCTTTGAGGGACAACCCCCAACGAAGCCAAGTCCTCACTGACGCGCTGACCATTGCCTGTACCTCTGACCAGTTTTTGTCGAGCTGGAGGCCCGGTTTGAACCAAACTCCAAGTATGTGAACCAGACCATCTATTCAGCCAAAAGAGCCTGGCAGTGCTAAAGAGCCATGCCAGGCAGCCAACCTCAAGCCGACGGACTTGCTAAGATTGACAACTGGCTTGTTCATACTGCTTGAGTGCCTTAATCACCACGAAAATGTCACAATGTCTCGACATGCACATGGTGACATCATCGGCAAACGCTGATACCCTGGCCCACGGACTGCCAGGCAATTCAATACCGCGTAGGGCCAGTCCAGTCTCCCCAGTCCTCAGCTTGTGCAGGAAAGGTTCTAATGTGAGGACATATAACAGGGGAGACAACGGGCACCCCTGGTGTACTGACCGGGAAACAGCGAACGGTACCGACCGCACCCCATTTACCTGCACGACTGATGTCAGCCGAGCATACAGAATGGAGATCCATCTGCGGAAGTCAGGCCCAAAACCGCCAGCCTCCAATACAGATCCCAAGAAGCGATGGTCCACCCTGTCGAACGCCCTGGACTGATCCAAATTAATCAGCGCGGCTTCGGTGTCGTCTTCTAAGTTTTCTATGATCGTGCGGATCAAGTGCAGATTGTTTTGAATCGATTTCCCCTTCACAGCGTAATTCTGATCCAGTTCGACCAAGTCGGAGATAACGACCTGCAAACGATTTGCAAGAACTCTGGCCAAAATTTTGACATCCGCATTTAAGAGCGTGATGGGCCTATAGTCATCTAGCCCCCCCCCCCGACACACCCATCCTTCTTCTGAAGAAGTGTAACCACTCCCTTGGTAATCTAACTCGGGAAGGATCCCATGTCAAACCAGTGGTTAAACACGTTCGTCAGAATGGGGACGAATGTGTGCGACAGCCTCAAGTACAATTCATAAGGCAGACCATCGAGTCCAACGTGGCAACGACCTCACACTCTTGCAGTCAGGATGCCGCAGGATTGGGCGAGGTTACCCGACCATCACAACTAGTCACTCAGGCTGCCTCCAGGTGGGGCAAGCCAGCTAAATAGTTGTCAAACTCCTGAACACAGAGCTTGGACAGCAATGCGAAGTGATCTTCGAAGTGAACCCGAAACCACTCACAAATCTCCCGAGACGACACCAACGAGCACCCTTCTGGGCTCTGGATTTCTCTGATGTAGTTAACTGATTTGCGCCCGAGTGAAGCTCTACACTCGGAAGCGTCTATATTCACGGCTTCGTTGGACATCTTACATAGCCTAGCCCTAGTTATCTGGCCCTGATACGGCTCGCTAGCCGAGAGGTTCAGGTCCCCCTTAACTAGGTCTATCTGTAGGGTGCCCCCCCCCGCCACCGCCCGGGCCAACCTATCTTCTAGACGCTTCTCTGCCTTGGCTTTATTTACAGCGAGGCGTTGGCCGTACTTGACAGAGAAGTTTCTAATGCTAGCTTTGGCACTAACCCTCCACTTATTCCCAGTTACCGCCCCCCCACTAGCCCCTTCTTGATATGTTCAACCAGCTTTTCCCGGAAATTGGCCATCTTCAATAACGAGGTGTTCAACTTCCAGTACCCGGCCAGTTTGTGCTTCCTATCTAAATTAATCCGAACCACAAGTAGTTTGTGGTCGGAGCGACCTAACTAGTGGAATGTGGGACAGGTAGTATAATCGAGGGTGCCTCTTCTGACTAGCAACCGATCCAAGTAGTTACTCAGGCCGGAGGGCCTATTAGAGAGCCACGTCCACATCTCCCGCCCCGGATGATCCACCCGAAACCTGTCGACCAGATCGCACGAAGCCATCAGATCAGAGAGACTGGTGTCACACCCATCCGTCCCACTAGTCCCGCCCACCTTATCTACCCTGGGATCAAGGATGGAATTCCAACCACCCACTAGGACTAACCATTCCGAACCCCTGAGAAACACCTCCAACCGCCGAAAAAAGGAAATTGCTCTCGTGTGGTATTAGGCGCATAAACTGCAACGATTCGAAATGATTTATTTTCAACGGCAACATTAGCCACGACCAGTCTGCCATCAGCATCCGCGTGTACAACACTAACCACTGCAGAAAGAGTGCGTCTAACTAGCAAAGCAACCCCCATACTAAAGCGGTCACCGAATGCTGAAAAGACATCGTAATGCCCCTCCTGCATGCAATGATTGTCTACTGAAATAAAGTGAGTTTCCTGCAGCACTGCCACATCTATATTCATGGACATGAGATCCCTCAGTACCCTAGTGGCTTTGCTTCGGCACCTCATGCCCCTCACATTCAAACTAGCAAGGCTCAAATACGTAGCCATTATGCCTATTCAGTGTCAACCACCAGCTTGAAGTCTTTTGCAGTCAGGATACCGCAGGATTGGGCAAGGTTACCTGAAAGCAACTTGGACGTGACTCGTCCGTCTCGCGCAATTCCCCCGACATCCAGCTGGAAAGTTAACTTTATGGTCCTATGGAACGAAGGATGGACGTATAGTGGGACCCTCCTCTCACACCTATTCGTCAACTGTTTGATGGAGTCGTGCCCCTCCTCAACCAACTTTGTGTCTTTGATTGCTGTTTTCGCAGCCTCTATCAGGACTGCCAGCAACCACTGTAAAAGAGTAATAAAAAATGCAAGAGAGCTATATGCCCAGTCTGTTAAATCCAAGGTAGCTGATCAGTGGCTTGGTTCCTACCAGTTTTGGCAAATAACAAATAGGATCCTGAACAGAAGTGTGCGTTCTATCCCAACCATTATCAAGGGACCAGAGGTCATCTCGTCAGCATCAGACAAGGCCAAACTATTTGCAAAGAACTTTACAGCTAATTCTACCCTATGCGACGAAGGCCATCAACTCCCCATATTTCCTCCTATAACACAGAACACGCTAAGTAACATGCAAATATCCGTGCATGAGGTCGCCAAGCTAATCAAGAACCTTGATTCCAGTAAAGTAACTGGCCCTGACGGCATCCCAATTATAGTGTTAAAAAAGCTTCAACCAGAACTTGCTCCCATACTTACGAAACTGTTTAAGTGCTGCCTTAAGGAGAAGTGCTTTCTGACTCCCTGGAAGACCTCATCAGTTTGTCCTGTATTTAAGAATTCAGGTGATAAGTCATCTCCCTCTCAGTACAGACCAATAAGTCTCCTGTGTGTTATGAGTAAGTTGCTGGAATCCATGTTAAATAGAGAAATAGCCAACCACCTCAGCAGAAACAACCTTCTTAGTGACACACAATATGGTTTCCGCTCTGCAAGATCTACCGCAGATGTGCTGACGGTTATATCTCACAGGATTAGTGAATCTCTTGACAAAGGCTTCCTTTCTAGGGTAATTACTCTTGACATATCAAAGGCCTTCGACAAGGTATGGCATAAGGGTCTACTTCACAAGATTTCAAGCTATGGTATAACTGGAAATGTTTTCTCAATCATTAAATCATTTCTCTCCGACAGGCTCATAAGAGTAGTTGTCGATGGACAAAAATCAGAGGCCTGCAGTATTAATGCTGGAGTCCCTCAGGGGTCAATCCTGGGCCCAACTCTCTTCCTGGTCTACATCAATGACCTCCCTAAACACATACTTAAATCATTCGTTAACATCTATGCTGATGACACAACCATCTACGGCAACACATCAAAGGCTGTAAACGACAAAGTTCTCTCTGATTCTCTCTCCTCTGATCTCGAATGCGTGGTTCAGTGTTGGAAGATGTGGCTGGTTACCTTTAATGCATCTAAAACCAAACCCCTATCCTTACATCATCAACGCTCTGATCCCCATCTGGCATCAATTGGGATGGATGGCTCTCGTCTGGGAGAGGCCCCGTGTTTTGACAAGCTTCTGGGTTTGACCTTTACTCCTGATCTGAAATGGAACACGTATATCAAGTCTGTTGCCAAGGTCGCTGGAAAGATAGTGGGATCCTTCTACCGCTCCAAAAGATATCTCACTACTGATGCAATTCTCTATCTATATAAAAGCCAAGTACGTCCAAGGATGGAATACTGCTGCCATATCTGGGCAGGAGCTGCTAAAAATAGCCTATCCTGCCTTGACAGAGTACAAAATAGACTTCGTGGCTTAGTGGGGGATGACCTTTTCTCTACCCTGCAACCTCTCTCCCACAGAAGAGACGTTGCGAGCCTATCCTTGTTTTATCATTATTTCCGTGGCAGGTGCTCGTCTGAACTCCTATCTCTGGTCCCCCCTCGCCAATCTTTCACGCAAAACACCCGTCTAGCTGAATCCACTGTGAAAAATTTCCCCCACTCTATATCTGTGCCTAAATCAAAACGTGGATTCCATGAACAAAGCTTCTTTCTTAGAACTGCACGCCTGTTTCTCTGTTTCGTCTGCCTGCTTTCCACCTGACTACAACTTGGATGTGTTCAAGTCCAACGTTAACAAATTCCTAATGAACCGCCCCCTTTAGTAAACACTTCATCAAATCTCCACACTAACGTAATGTACTTGCAATAACCCTTATCCCTGAGTGGCTTCTGGGCCTTTATAAGTGTTGACCACTGTGTAAAAAAAAAAAAAAAAAAATGTTCCACATGGCCTTGGTGCGTCCCATCCTCATGTGACGCACAAAGAGGAGGATTTTTGAAATGAGTAGGATCCGCAGTTGATAGGTCGTCCACTGTCTCCAACTTCTGGAGTGACTTCAGGAGTCCCCTCTGCCTGGGGTTTATTTTATCGGCTGCATGGTGAAGATCTACCTCATAGATCCAGTCTCCGGGGAGGAAAGGGAGCTTCCTGGTCTTTTCTCTCCTTATAGGAGAGGCCGACGCCGCTCTGCGGTTAGTTGGTGTTGCTGGCCTCTCCCTTGACAAAGAACGGGCGCCAGCTGGGGATGTATCGAATAGGGGTGGGGATTTCGGTTCAGCAGAGGGGGTTCTGAGATTCGGGGGGCTGAACCATAGAGACAGTCTTCTCTAGATGCATGGGGGATGGGGAACAGGATCCAGCATCCTTGGCCTTCTTGGCCTTTTTCAGGTCTTGTTTTTGGCATTCCACAACAACTGCCGGGCTGTTGCTGACTACTTGCTCCCCTTCAGAATCTGATGAGGAGACGACTGCAGATCCTTTTTCTTGTTCGGAGTTGCGACTCTGTGCTCTTGGTGGAGGAGTCACGTGACGACCCTGAGGGAGCCTGCTTATGTTGTTCTTGCGGGGCTACTCTTTTGGTTTAGAAGGAGTCTTTGCTGATTTTCTTGATACGACTTTGCTCCAGCCCTGGCTTTCTTCTGTGCCCCCTCTGGCTGTCTTTTCAAGGGCTGCTGGTGCCACTGCATCAGTTGTTCCAGTTATTTCAGTGGAAGCAGGGGCGCCCATAGGAAATCTTTTGGGGCATTCCTTCATCATATGCCCCTGCTTCAAGCAATGCCAACAGCTTGGCCGCCGACCTTCGACAATGACGCTCATTGTCCAGGTCTCACATCTGAGTAAAGTGGGGATTTTATCGAAGCCGGCACAATCCACTCTCATTTTTAGTTTGTAGTACCCCAATAATAGATTACGGGGACCACGCACTGGCACCATGGCTTCGACGTCCCCATACTGGCTCATCACAGCCCCAAGCTGCTTTGAATCGATGTAACAGGGGACGCAAAGAATGGAGATGTTGGTGTGTCTCTTATTCAAATACTCTGGCTTGAGGCGCAAATGACCCCACCCCAAGTCAGTCCTGGACAATCTCACTGCATCTTCCTCCGTGAGCAAAAGAAGATCCGACGTCACGTATGCTCTTCAATGTAGATGTACGTTGCTGGGATACTAAGCTCCCCCAGCATCTGAGCCATTACTTCCCTCAAGACCCCAGTCAGCGATTTCTTCTTTATGTCAATGGTGACTAGAGATACTATCCTTCTCTCTGGTCTGGCTACTGTAAGTGTTCATGGTAACATGTTAGGAAGGTTAAGAAAGTGTATACATTTACATCGAATGTTCTGAAATAGTTTTCCTTTGGCGCTGAACGCGCTCATTGGCTACCTGTTACGTAGGTGTTTTGTTTGAGCCTGGGCATTGTTGTTTTCTGTTATGTAGTCCGGGTGATAAGATTTCAAATTTAATCCCAACAACATTAAAGAGATTTAATTGCGTAGCTTGAACGCTATTTAATTCAGTCTTGTTAGGACCTGTCCATCCTCCCACTCTTCTTAATCCTGCTTACTCTTCCTCTTTTCCTCATCGCCTTTTCTTTTTATTTCTTCTGTTAACTTCGTGATGAAAACATTTTCTCTTTTGCTGAAGCGCTAGCAGTGTCAGAAGTCGCCATTACAAACTAGTGAATAAATATTTGATTAATTAGACTTTCTGTTTCGAAACTTATAACAATATGAAAATGTAATTTCAAACCCTAATTTTTTTTTTCAATGAGCAAAGACCAAATTTTAAAATAATGAAAGGTTTAATCGAAAAAAATACAATTTTTTTTTCATCGGGTTTCTTTAAAAAAGATTTCACGATATTCAACGAATTTTAACTTAATCCAAATCTAATAAATAATATAAATGTCAAAAAATCACTTACCTAAAAAAAAAAAAATACCAAGCAATGGGTGCTTTCATTCTTCATTTATAAGAATTGTCCATATTTACATTTTATATTCCATGTATTTTTTAAATAAAAGATTTAAAGCAAGGGTCCCAGAAAACTGCATTTTCGCAACTCGTTATCCGCCATTAGCCAAAGCAGTGTTTCTTCGATTTTTCAAGTTGTCAAATACGGAGGCCTCAAAGGGACATAAATAATTATTTCCAAAACGTAAAAATAACACATTAGACCAAATACATTTCACTAGTAATCTCGATAGTAACTATACGAAGAGACAAACATTTAATTTATCTCCCCTTATCTCCCCTTTTTAATTAATTAGATATTTGAAGTCAATAAAGTTGGTCGATATGGGTTAACGTACGTAAAAAATGATCACATTTCACTCATCAGTTTTCGCCGATTAAACGCAAATCACTCGACGAATTTTCGATTTTTTTTTCTTCTAATTTAATATATTTTATTTCTTCTTTATGAAGTGATTTTTTTTTTAAATATCTAAGGCAAAACATGTAATGAAATAGAAAAAATGTAGTAATTGTACAATATAACAAGATTATAAGGTTTCACTTAAAAAAATAATCAACGTGGTTTAAAAAAAACAGTTTAAAACTTTGGAATTTACAGGTAAATATGCAAATAACTATTTTTTTTTTGTTGTTTTAAATTAGCTTATTTTATTCATTGATCTTTTATCTTCAATTTGTGATATATAAATCTGAGGCGAGAAGATTAATTATTTTCATTTTAAATGACATTTCAAAATGGGAGGGGGAATAAAAAACGCTTGTCTAAAATATTATATTCGGTTTATTAAAAAAAAGCATAAAATTTCACGCTGAACCTGAAAATATCGTAAAATTTTAAGCAATAGAAAAATTTTGATTTTAAAAAATGAAAAAATTGTAAAAAATTTGACTCGTAAAATTCAATTGATTTCATTATGTAGAAAAAATGGCTGCATGAACGCACGCAGGCACTTTGTAAACACTGTCTTTGAAAAAATAAAAAATAATATTTCTATTATTTTTAAACAACTTTAATAGTTTATTTTGGAAGTATATTCCATAAAGAAAATAAACAACCCGCTTTAAAAAGAGAAATTACGAGTTTTTTATATTTTATTTTATTCACAGTTTTGTGATAAGGGTGTCAAAAATTCCCCCAAAATTCTGACACTTTTACTGAAGCGCGTATATTAGGTACAGGCAAAAATAACCGAAGAAAATAGTCAAGATATTAAAAAAATGCAAATATCGAAAAAAAAAGTTATATTGTACGTATCCGTTATGGAATGAAGTTCTTCGGAAAAAAAATTCACTTAATTTGATGAAGTAGTTTTTTTTTGTTTGTTTTTTTTTTTTTTTTACAGGGAAAAAAACAATTTGTTATCATACCGATCGAAAGGTAACCATGTTTCGATTTTTATGCAGAAAAGCTATCATTTAACGTGGGAGGGTGTCGGCGCTTTAGGCCGAATTATCTCCCGTGACGTGTTCTAAAAATCCAAACATGGCTACCTTGAACGCGCTGTCATAAAAACGTATTTTTTCGCTGTAAAAAAAAAAAAAAAAAAAAAAAAAAAAATACTCGATCAAATTAAGTGAATTTTTTTTTTCGGAGAACTTCAGTCCAAAACGGATACGTACAAATAACTTTTCTCGATATTTTCATTTTTTTTTAATGGCTTGATTACAATATAGCAATAAAAAAACACAATAAAAACGACTCGTATGCTTCTTAAAAGTGGCTTATCACATTTTTTTTTACGTCTAAATGTTGATTGTGTTGAAAGATAATAGATCAAGGTTAATCTTTAGAAGAAAAAAAAAATGTTTATTTACGTGTTTAAAACAATTACAGCGAAAAATGTTGAAAAAAAACCCCAAACATTTTGTTTGAATTTCGGTTCATTATTTAATTTTGTTGTAATAAAATAGGAAACGCATATTCATAAGTACGGAAATAATGGCGGGACCTAGTTTTGAAAGCCGGTTTATCATAATTTTTTTGTATGTTTCAAACTACTTTTTGATTGTATTTGAAAGGTTAAAGCCTAAAGTTAATTTCCATAAAGGAAAAAAATATTTGTACACGTGAAAAAATTATAATGAACAGTAGTTTAACGGCGATATTCGGAAACTGACAATTTCAGCTAAATTTTGAAGTTATTGTAAAAAATCCTTTGAAAGATAAATACTAGTTTTCTGGGTCTATTTCAAAGATAATTAGTAAAGTAAAATCCTAAGATAATTAATTAAATTTAAAAAAAAAACCCACCTTATTTGTAGAAAAAAATAGCTTAATTAGCCTCCAAAAGCGAGAGATTCTGCCTTCGCACAAACAAAACAAACTAAGCGTGGATTCTACAGAAGCGCAGAATGTCAAAAAGTCAAGTCTGAAAATGACGAGGTAGTTGAAGGCGGTAGGAAGTGCTGATTAAAATTAAAAAAAAAAAAATCCCCCTATCCGTGCATCCGTATATTCCTATCGTGAACGTTTGTCTAATCTTTACCATTTTTGAATTTAATTATTTTTCTGTGTTCCTTCTTTTAAATTACATTTTTAAAATTATTTTCCAAGATTATATAAAAATTATACTACACCAAAACTT